>NC_142478.1:7423013-7731101 GCF_049115385.1 Moschus berezovskii | reverse complement strand
TATTTTCTCTCAGAGCTTGTGGTCCTGGCATGGTTTCAAAAGCCCGTTTTGTTCACATCCACAGAGGATCTGGAGGGGCCTTCTCGGTGCCATTTAGAATTCAATCACCAGGCGTCTTGGGTGTGAGCAGACGCGGTATCTGCACACAGCCGTACCACCAGGCGCACTTCTGCTCGTGTTTCAAACGTGGCTACCTTGGCCACATGTCTGGCTCTGCGGCTCTGTGAGACCACGCTTCCAGCCACATCTCCGGGAAAGCAGACCATTCGACCTCCTCACTCCCTTCTTTTCTTAACTTTTGTGTCCCTTCAACCAAACTCTAGCATGCCTCTACTTAAAGTGGCCTGTGTCTGAACGATGACCATCAGGACCCGGTGTCACCTTCGCCCAGAGGCGTGGGAGGCTGCGATAGATCAGGCTTTCCAGACCCCGACTTCAGTGCCCACCTGTTCAGTGCTCACCAGGCGTTTCCAAAAGGTCAGTGGGGCAGCTCGACAGATGGCAGACAGATAGATGGAGACATACACAGATCTAACCAAGAAAGGGGAGGGGAGACGTGTCTAGTGAAGGCAGGGAAGAAGCTTGTGACCGGGAGGGCTGACTGATGGGAAAGAAGGGGGAAGGTGGACGGGGAGAAAAGGACAACTTCTGTAGCAAAACTTGTTTCATGGAAACCTGATTGAAAATGAAGACATTCTTTATCTGAAGAGCAGACGTAACAACCCACTTCACAAGTCACCCTGCACACCTCTTAAACTAGGCAAGGAGCCCTCATTTCTTGGAAATTGGGTGGTAGCAAGATAATATTTCTAAGATCCAGGAGTTCATCTCTACAGAGCATAAGTCTCTGGATTGCATGTTTTTCTTTTGCGCCTTATCTTGACATTTCAGCTACTCTAAGCAGGCCAAAACACAAGGCTGTACAGCAAGGGGCACAATCCCTCTTTTGTCCACAAGACTGATCTGTGTCCAGCAGTTACAAGAAAAGTGATTTTTTAAATTATATTATTATAATTAATATATTACTATAAAACCAATCCATATTCATTGTTGAAAATAGAAAATACAAATAAGCAATATAAAAGTACTAACAGTCTCACTATGGTTAACATTTTGGTGTTTACTTTTCAAAATTGTTTTCTGTGATAATGATATATATATTCTTGTACAAAAATGGAATCATATTACGCATACTGAAATATAATCTGCTTTTTTCACTCTCATTAATCTATAGACCTCTTTCCTGGCTAATAAATATACTATATCTTTTAGTGACTACAGAGCACACCACTGTCTCACTAGATTTAAAAAATAATTAAGCATATCCTTATTATTAAACATATAAGCTATTTCCAATTTTTAGTTTTCATTTATTATAAAAATTGCTATATCTTTGCATGCTTCCAGTTGTTAGCTTTGCATAAATATCTAATAGGAATTACTAGGTTAAAATGTATGCAGTTTTAAAGCTTAACCAGTCCACTGTCAACCCCCTTCCCTAAAAATTTACCTTCTCCTGACACTTCCCTTTAGGGAAATATCCTTTCCCCAACATCCTCTCTAATAATATTATTTTCAGTTTTTATAAACTTAACAGGTGAAAATAACATAATATTTACCTTAATGTCCTCTTGTGTTACTTTTTTGTGTTACTAGGGAGACTAAAGATTTTTTCAAGGCTCTGTTGGTAACTTTAACTTCTTCTTCTGCCAAACTGCTCACAACCATTCCTGGCTCATATGGGACAGTTGCCTTCTTACTGATTTATGTATTAGCAACGGCAGTCATTTTCCTTCATCCCACATACTGCACGTGCTTTCGCCTGGGTTTGTCACTTTCCTACTTTTACCTGTTGTGCTTTTTAAAAAATTTTCAAAAAGTAATCTTTACGATTTTTAAAAAGACTGGCTACAGAAATAAAGAGCATTGAGCATATATGTTTACTTTCAAGTAATGTCATTCAAAGAGCCAGGAAATTTTAAGGATGTTAAGTTCTTTTTCTGAAGTTTTGACACATTTATTCGTGTTTTCTGAGGTACAGAAAATGTGAGTTTTAATGCAGCTAAGTCTATTCTTCTCTGGTACGTTCTGACTTCTCAGCCAGTCCTCCCTTAACAATTATAATAATATTTATCTATAATTTTTCTGAATTTTTCCTTTCTTTTTC
Source organism: Moschus berezovskii (assembly GCF_049115385.1). Classification (NCBI taxonomy): domain Eukaryota; kingdom Metazoa; phylum Chordata; class Mammalia; order Artiodactyla; family Moschidae; genus Moschus; species Moschus berezovskii. Next base: position 7,728,934 of record NC_142478.1, on the reverse strand, counting down.
ACATTTAAACTTATCTGCAGTCTATTTTAACCTCAAGGGTGAGTTCTAAATTTTCCCTCCAAATGTTAGTCAGTTGTCTTAAGACTAGTTATTGAATACTCCACTTGCTATGATTTGCTACTTTTAGAGTATATTAAATGTTTACATATATTGAGGCAGTTTTGAATACTCTATTCCACTAAAACTTCTTATTTAGCTCTGCGTGTACACTGTTTTAATTACTGGACATTTTCCCTGCAAATCCACCCACCTATACAGGATTGTTCTTTTTTCTTCTTTTAGAATCACCCTGGCTATTTGTGCCCAAGTATCCTTCCAGATGAAATGCCCATTGGGCTCTTTAAGACACTAAGTTGAATCTAAATGTGAAAGTGAAAGTGTTAGTCGCTCAGTCGTGCCTGAGTTTTCACGACTCCATGGACTGCTGCCCACCAGGCTCCTCTGTCCATGGGATTTTCTAGGCAAGGATACTGGAGTGGGTAGCCATTTCCTTCTCCAGGGGATCTTCTTGACCCAGGGATCGAACTCAGGTCTCCTACACTGCAGGCAGATTCTTCACCGACTGAGCTACCAGGTTGTAGATTTTTCAAATGTTGAGTCTTTCATTCAGACACAGTATGTCTCTATTTGTTTAAATCTTTTATGTTCCTCCATAAAAATCCAAACACTTTCTTTTTCTAGTGTCCCATACATCTTTTGATTAAGCTTTTGGAGGGGATTTCTCTTCGTGGGCCTCTTTCCTGGTTGAGCCAATGCTCACGGGGGCTTTTTGAACACAGGGTCAGGTGACCAGAGCTTGAATCAGGGCTCAGCCACTTCCTTGGCTGTGTGACCTTGGGCAAGCAAACATTCCTCAGCTCAAATTTTCTGATCTCATCTCGTCTGCAAAACATACCTAATAATACCATGTACCTTAGCAGGGTATTGGAAAAAAATCAATGAGGAAACGTAGGTAAAGCTCAATACCAAGGGCCTGACCTCCAGACACAGGAACCTATGTTCTGATGGTGAAGATTCTACACTAGTGAAAGTTCATCCATTAAACCTGACCTTGAACGTTGTTTCACATATCCAAAGGCTTTAAGAAACTATCTTTCAAAACAAACTCAATTTCTTTTTTGAAAAAATAATTTTATCTCATTTACTTATTTTATTTTGGGTTTTGCTGGCCTTCATTGCTGTGGGGGTTTCTCTCTACCTGTGGCGAGCAGGGGCTACTCTCCAGCTGCAGTGCCTGGGCTTTTCATTGCAGTGGCTCCTCTTGTTGCAGAGCACGGGCTGTAGGGCACAGGGCTTCAGCAGTTGTGGCCCTCGGGGTTAGGCGTTATGGCTCATGAGCTCCAGAGCACAGGCTCAGTAGTTGCGGGACACTGATTTAGTTGCTTCGCAGCATGTGGGGTCTTCCCAGACCAGGATTCAAACCTGTGTCTCCTGCCTTGACAAGAAGGTTCTTTACCACTGAACCACCAGGGAAGCCCCCAAACTTGCAATTTCTGAAGAGAGTGTACTTCAATGTGGTTTGTTTAGAACACTCTAAAGGATCATGAAGACTCAGCATGTGAGACTGTCTACCAACCAGAACCCATTCATTTAAAGCATCAGAGAGCACGAGACTCCATGCATGATATTTACATGTGGAGCTGACGTGCTTATGGATCTGGGCACTGTGACAGCGTTCCAGGCTCGCCACACCAGAGACAGTCCCAGTGGGGATACAAGTTGCTTCAGCTGCGGGGCATCAGGTCACAACTCTCACACGGGATTGCTGCAGGTGGTGTGAGGGCCATCCGGCCTGTGAGCGTGTCAGCAACCTGGACCTGGTCCCCACCCACCCCCGAGCCTGGAGGCATTATTCTCTCTCCTGCTCATTCCTTCAAATGTGTTCCCTGCTGTCTCTGTGGCTATTTATTATCTCTGTGAAATGATCGAATCAGCCCAGGCATTTTCAGTTCTGGCAAATCCTAGAGTTCCCTGTTAAAAATATCTTGGCAGACTGCCACGGAATTGCAACAAACAAAACCAGTGATCCTGCTTCAAACCTCTATTGCTTGCCTTGATGCTAATTCGTACAGTTTTAGTCACTTATCTGTGACAGCAGCATGAGTGAGTGATTTTTCTCGGAGTGTTAGATAGGTATTTTAAGAATGTGGGACAGCTTTCCCAAAAGCTGTATGGTAACAGGCCTCCAAACTCTAAAAACCAATTGAATTGATTAAAAAGCATCATCTGGTGATTTTTAAGAAAGCATTTAATGGAACGCCACCAGTCAAATGAGGAAGCGCAATTCTGACACCTCGTTTCCTAACTGTCCCTTCATTGCAGTCAGGATCTGTTAAGTCATCTCTGCTCTTCCGACCAGTTTATCTTGTAACAGTCCCTCTTTCTGACAGCAGCCAATGTTCTATCTCCCAAGATGCAATAAACCTACGTAAACCTTTCTCAAGTTATGACGTGCTCTCACTTGGTTTTGAGGGAGTCCAGAGTTCAGTTTAGCATGAAAGCATGTGACAGTTAGCTCACGCTCCCTTCATCAGTAGCACGTCCCTTCTCCGGCCCATAAGAGGCCCGGCCCGGGTGGAATTATAGAGACACGCATCTGGCTGACATCAGAGCCAGACCTAGAACTGGTCCAAGACACATAGATCATGCCCACAGTGTAGACACAATCTGGGCCCCTGTTCAAGCAAGGCTGTGGTTGATTGAATTTAGTACATCCCCTCTCACCCACCACACACACGTATAAGACGTGCACACACACACACACACACACCCGCAGGTTCAGTTCAGTTCAGTTCAGTCCCTCAGTCATGTCTGACTCTTTGCGACCCCATGAATCACAGCACGCCAGGCCTCCCAGTCCATCACCAACTCCCCGAGTTCACCCAAACTCATGTCCCTCGAGTCGGTGATGCCATCCAGCCATCTCATTCTCTGTCATCCGCGTCTCCTCCTGCCCCCAATTCCTCCCAGCATCAGAGTCTTTTCCAGTGAGTCAACTCATCGCATGAGGTGGCCAAAGTATTGGAGTTTCAGCTTTAGCATCAGTCCTTCCAATGAACACCCAGGATTGATCTCCTTTGCAGGTTAGCCATCTCATTTGAGATTAGCATACTGCAGGATTATAAACTGCTACTTTGTACCCCTCATGATACTTAGCTTGGATTTGAGGGAAATCAGTTGGCACTTAATATACTTAATGTTTAATACTTGTTGACTTTTAAATGACTTTTGAGACTAGAGAGAAAAAGAGGAAAGAAACCCATAAAGTAATTGGAAGTGGCCACAGAGATTTACTGCAGTGGAGAGCCCAAAAGAGTTCACATGAAACTGCTGCTTTCTGGCAATTCATGGTTCAGTCTTGTCAATGACTGCACAGCACGATGGCTTCATGGGCCACCAAAGACTTTCATAGATCAGTCTCGTGGTGGCTGGCTTTCTTGCTGCTAAACTCTAATTCGTCTCTTCATTTATGGAATATCTCTTTTGTTTTAACTAATTAATCAAAGAAAATGAAAATGCAATTTTCAAAGAAATTCTTCTCTAGATAGAGCTGCATCATAAGTTTCTGTGTAAACTTGGACAAATTACTTAACCTAAGTTCCAGGTTTATTCAAATGGATTATTTCATTTTTAACTGGTTGTCTTGGCATGATGTGGACTGTGCCCGGCAAATATTATGCACTCAATAAATATATCGTGAAAAACTACATCCATGATTGTACTTTCTCAAAAAAAAAAAAGAAGAAATAAAAACAAAGAGAAGGGAAGAAACAGGAAAAATTTTTTAAAAATTTTTTAAATTCTCTATTAAGCTAACCTGGATTTTCCTGAGAAATACTGAAGTGATACATTTTTACAACATTATTGAGCTCAGACATGAATCATAAAACAGAATTATTTCAAAGCCAGAATATTGTTACTTACCCTCTCTGACTTGGTTAATTTCCTAGGGAGTAGTACCTAGGTATCTGGCATCTAGAATAAATGTCTCATTATTTTGTTATTATTGTACTTTCAAAATTATAAATCTGCTTGGATGAAACCAAATCTAATTTCCCCCTCATCTTTCCCAATGCGGTTACTCAACGTAAAATCATCACTGTGGCCAACAGGCATAAAGGGAAAGAAGACAGCACTTGGCTAGTATTTGCAATTCCTTCTCTGTGATTATTCACTTACGCTCACAGAGACGAAAACACCAAGCTTTCAGGAAACTGTCTGGTTACAAAGGCCTCAGAAAGAAGGAAGAGGCTGTCCAGAGTAAAAGATGAAAGGAGTTCCATCTTGCTCTTGCCACTATCCAGAGGCATTCAAAAAGGTATGGTGAGGATGGGGCAGACAATAAGGGAGTGAATCCTTTACAGAGAGCTTAAACAAGCATAAAACCAACTCAGTGGATCTGTTTGTGCTTTTATCGTGCAAGGCTGAACAATGTCAGTGATGAAATTCTTTTCAACTCCAGCGCAGACCTCTGCTCTGCCCTGCCCACCCCTTGGACACTGTTCCACTGACGCTGTTCCCAGTTCCTCATACATGGCCTGGCACATAACAAGTATGAACTACAGGAGAACATGCTAAGGTGCGAAATAAAGATCTAGAATCCTCCTTCCCCGACAATTCCTTTGTTGTCTTTACCCATTGATTTTTTTGAAAAATGAAAACCATATAGCAAAATTCCCATTATACTTTGTACATCTCTGGCCCTTACCAAAACCCTGTGTGAAATTTTAGATTCCACAGCTTAAAGAAAATGTCCACTCGGTGAGGTCAAAGAAAGTAACGGGAAAAGCTCTGAAAGACCCGAGGTTATGGACCCAAACAAGAAAAGGTTGAGGGGTTGGAGTCTTTAATGCACGATGTAGTGAATTAAGCGTAGGATGCTGACCAGATCAACTCCTTTTTCCCAGGAGCACAGTGGACTTTATGGATAACAGAGGCTCTGTGTCAGGGTGTCTCCCTAGCATCAGGTAAATGGACTCCAGAAGTCTTAGTTGCTCATCCTCCTGCTAATCTAAACAGGATGGAAAAGTGTGCTTTCCACTAACTTCAATCTCCAGTGATTTCTATATACAGCAAATCCCCTACATACAAAGCTTCCAGATGCAAACTTTCAAATATGCGAGCACGCGTTCACATGTCTAATCATGTAAGTTAGTTCATATATCTGGGGCATACTGTCATGCGTGTGCAGCCTCTGCAAGAGGCTGTGCTTTTGTGCACCTTCTTGTACAGAACACAGTGGCACAGGGTCTTTATGTCTGGCCGAGGGCGTCCGGAAACACATGCAAAGCAGTTGCATATAGGTGACTGTGTTAGGTGGGTATCTAGGCTAACTTGTTGGACTTACGAACAAAAAATGGACTTATGAATGCACTCTTGGCATGGAGCTTGTTCTTATCTGGGGGACTTACTGCAGAGTACATCATGAGAAACACTGGGCTGGATGAAGCACAAGCTGGAATCAAGATTGCTGGGAGAAATATCAATAACCTCAGATATGCAGATGACACCACCCTTATGGCAGAAAGTGAAGAGGAACTAAAAAACCTCTTGATGAAAGTGAAAGAGGAGAGTGAAAAAGTTGGCTTGAAGCTCAACATTCAAAAAACTAAGATCATGGCATCTGGTCCCATCACTTCATGGGAAATAGATGGGGAAACAGTGTCAGACTTTATTTTTTTGGGCTCCAAAATCACTGCAGATGGTGATTGCAGCCATGAAATTAAAAGATGCTTACTCCTTGGACGGAAAGTTATAACCAACCTAGATAGCATATTAAAAAGCAGAGACATTACTTTGCCAACAAAGGTCCATCTAATCAAGGCTATGGTTTTTCCAGTGGTCATGTATGGATGTGAGAGTTGGACTATAAAGAAAGCTGAACGCAGAAGAATTGATGCTTTTGAACTGTGGTGTTGGAGAAGACTCTTGAGGGTCCCTTGGACTGCAAGGAGATCCAACCAGTCCATCCTAAAGGGTATCAGTCCTGGGTGTTCATTGGAAGGACTGATGTTGAAACAGAAACTCCAATATTTGGTCACCTGATGCGAACAGCTGACTCATTGAAAAAGACCCTGATGCTGGGAAAGATTGGAAATGGGAGAAAAAGGGGATGACAGAGAACGAGATGGCTGGATGGCATCACCGACTCAATGGACGTGAGTTTGGGTGGGCTCCGGGAGTTGGTGTTGGATAGGGAAGCCTGGCATGCTGCAGCTCATGGGGTCACAAAGAGTCAGACACGTCTGAGTGATGAACTGAACTGCATTTTCTGAAGCAGTAGAATCACCTGTATATTGCTTAGATGGTAAAGGAAGAAACCACTGGGGAATTTTGGAGGTAATGGTGTGTCAAAAGAGGCTAACTGTAAGAAAGGGCCCACTCTGGCGGGGGTGTCAACAGTGGGGAGGGCTGTGTATGCCAGGACCAGGGTGCATGGGAATTCTCTGTACTTCTGTTCAATTTTGCTGTGAACCTAAATTTGCTCAAAATAGAAGATTTAAAAAAAAAGCTGACTGGAAGGGATGGAGAGAACTATTGCCAGAGCGTAAAAGAAATTATTTCATTTGCATGGTGCTTTGAAACTTCCAAAATGTTTTTTTCTGTCTTAAGATTCTGTGAAACTAGGAGGACAGGTGGCATTATATCTGTTTTTCAAGATGAGAAGATCGAACCTTACAAAATTCAGGTGACTTGTCTTGGTACAAAGAACAAATGAGCATCCAAATCAGGTCTTAAAACCAGCCATCTGATTCTAAGCCCAAAGATCAACGCAGTTGCCACCTATATCTCTAATGATTCACAACGTGTCAGAGAAAAAAAGGACCTTCTTTCTGTCCTGGATTATATATTCCAAATAAATGTTTCATCAATTATCAATGTAATGAAGACAATTAAAAAAAGAGAGATGTAAATAAAATCATGATGGAAAAGAAAGATTATACAAATTATGAGATAATCCAAACTATGTACCCTTTCAGACCCTCCAAACTTCTAAGGTGGCTATTCTGAAATCATCAGCATGAATGGAACCTATGCTGATAGTGGATGGGGAACTTAAAAGTCTCCAGATCATTCCTAGGGGATTAAATAAACTCATGATTTCTCAGGATTGGCAAGCTCCAAAAAGAAGTCCTCAGGGGAACCAGGGGCAAAAATAATGCTTCAGGTAGTAGTTGAGCCTCAACCTTGGGACACAGGCTCATTAATCCAAAAGGCAATGAGTTTATATACGTTAATTCTAACTTTTTAATAATAATTAAGAATAACTAATATTAACTAAGAGCTAATTTTGTACCAAGGTTTGTTCTAAGTGCTTTGTACTCTTATGAGTTTTAGTGAATAAAAACTAAATTTGCTTTGTAATATCAAGATACCCTTTGGAGTAATCAGACAGTGTCTCCAGCACCAAAGACTGGGGACTTGCCACTTTTGGTTCTATAACTCTGGTCCTGGCTTCATCAAAAAGAATGAAGTGATGGCCTGAGAGCTGTCTTGTGAATTAAAACAGAAAGTTCTGAACCAACAGAGGAATGAAGACATTCCCTTTAAAAACAATAATTTAGTATAAACCAGCTCTCCAAATAGGTTAAGGCTTTTTGCCTTACAGGTGAAATGTGGTAGAACTTATTTCAGAGACCAGCCTCTCAATATTTCAAAGAAGTGTGACCTCTAAAAAGCTTTTACCATCATACAATTTCTAACATTAAGCCTCTCCTCTGTTGCCAATAATTTCAAAGAACAAGAGGCAGGTATATAAAAACCAATGACATTTCACATCTTTAGAGGGTGCCCATCAGAGACTCAATAATAAGATACTTACAGGGGTTTAATGGTGATCTGAGCCCTATACTGGACACACATAGATGTTCATTTTAGGTAAAAATGCAAGGAAAATACTTCTTGGTAATGTGCTTTGTGATAATCTCACTAGCATATTTTCTTTGATCTGTTTGTTAATGTCTGATAACTCATTTAAATAGGATAAACTCTTTCCCGAACCAGTGATGAGTTTTAATATGCAAGCACCTACAGAGGTAGCAATGACTGACATCCACAATAAGGTGCAGCTTCTGCATCAGAGTGGCAGCTTGACCCACTAAGACTGTGGTGGCCTGACTTCCCAGGCAAGGTTTAGCGGGAGAAGCAGGACAAGTCAGACAAACATCTAACTGCCTCAGTCACTGTCTAGGAACCAGGCTTTCCCTGCAACATGCTGGCTTCAGGAACTGCTTAAGCAAGGTGACTACACTCTGGACACAATTAAGGTGACTAGTGTAGGCCCTCTGGTTAACCTGGACGGAGAGGGGATGGGTATTTATGCTGCGTTGAAAATTTATTCTTGTGGAAGTGTGACATCTCAGTTACGGGCTCAGTTCCCTGCTCACTGATCATCTTAGAGTCACCCCATCAATAATTCCGCACCCCCGCCCCATCAAATCACAGCCGTGCCCTACAGAGCAAGTCCCTGACTTGCTGGATCATCAATCCTATTTCCTACCAGCACGTCCCAAGTCCTGACTGAGAATTCTCTGATCAAAAACACCCAAACATGGTCATTTCCATCCTCACAAAAGAGAATATAATTTAAACAAAATTGTGGAGGGCTGAAGAACACGCCTGCCCTGGTGCACTAAAATTTTCTATCGCGCAGAGCCACCTAGTGGTGGAACAGAATATGGGCTTTTTTTCAGTTCAATTCAGTTCAGTCACTCAGTCTTGTCTGACTCTCTGTGACGCCATGGACTGCAGCACGCCAGGCTTCCCTGTCCATCACCAACTCCCGGAGTTTACTTAAACTCACGTCCATTGAGTTGGTGATGCCATCCAACCATCTCATCCTCTGTGGTCCCCTTCACCTCCCGCCTTCAATCTTTCCCAGCATCAGGGTCTTTACCAGTGAGTCAATTCTTCGCATCAGGTGGCCAAAGTATTGGAGTTTTAAAATTCTCATTTAATTTCTCTCTGCTGGTGGCTCAGATGGTAAAGAATCCGCCTGCAATGTGGGAGACATGGGTTTGATCCCTCAGCCGGGCAGATCCCTTGAAGGAGGGAATAGCAACCCACTCCAGTATTCTTACCTGGAGAATCCCAAGGAGAGAAGAGCCTGGGGGACTACAGTCGGTGGGGTCACAAAGAGTTGGACACGACTGAGCCACTAATGCTAAGAACAATCCAACCTAAGTGGGGTTTTCTTTTGTTTGTTATATGTTCATTTTTACTCACTCTTGTTCAGTTATCCTGTTGAGATTGTCACCTCCATCAGTCTTCCTGACCAAACATCTATTCATCCAAGATAAACAGACCAACAGTTTGTCATAACCAGGAACTTTTAGGGCTAAAGCAGACGCCTACTCAACAGTGTCTCTTTAGAAGGGCAAGAAAACATAAGCACTAATTTATTTCTAAAGATCAAGAATCACTAAGATGTTTACTTTGTACTTTTCTGTTTTCCATAAGTCACACTGCCATTTCTCCACAAGACACCAATGTACGCCCATGAAATGGTCACATAAAATTTACAGGTACAGAGAAGGTGAGTCAAAGTCCTCAGCTGTGGCCTCCCCCTCCCCCACTCACACATGTGGTAGAAATGAGAAGTACCTTGGGTTGCTGTGGTTTGGTTCCTTTTCTTCCTCTAAAGTAGGTAAACATTCGTAGTCGGCTAGGACAGAAGAAAACCAGGCTCATTATTAGTCACTGAAATTCTACTTTTTATCCACAAGACTTGTGCAGTTAAACATCATATCTCTCTGATCTGTTACTTGTGCAGAAATAGCCTCACCAGGGAATTTCAGAGGTTAAAAGATTAATCATGGCAAGGCTCTTGAAACGGAAAAAGCACTAATGGTGCAGATGCAAGACTTCAGCATGTCTCTGGCCTCAGCGGAAAAGGGCACAATTCATCACTGCTTGGTTGTTCAGCCGCCGAACAACCCCCCAGGGGCTCCAAAGACTAGAATCTTCACAGTTCAGGGTAGACGCTGGAATAAAACAGCTTCACCAAGGCTCTGCTGTGCCTGCAGAATGATTTCAGTCAGGAGCAAGAAGCAGGTAAAGTGGGGAACACCCGACCTTCTTAAAGCCATCAGAATTTTCTCCTGTTACGTGGCTGCTGTTTTCAAGGGAGGGAAATCTGCTGGATCTATCACCAATGCGTCAAAACAACCCTCTTCTTTAGTTGTCAAATGGAAATGGTTTTAGTGATTGTAACAGGACCGTGACTTGTATTACAATTATCTCAGCCACAAAAAAGGAAATACACCAATATACTGGGATTATCTCTGGGTGGTGGAAATTTTTTCTTCATTCTACCTTTTTTTTTTTGCATTTTCCAAATTCTGCTGTGTATGTACATTACTTCTACAAACTAAAAGTCACAAAAGGAAACTACTTTAAGGATTATCTCAATGACTCACCCCTATCCTCAAATGCTTTACCAAGTCATTCTTCCCCCAAATTGTCCATGTTAGTTAAGTAGTTTTCATCTTTTGGAAAGTTCACCTTGATGAGCCTCCGGTACACAAATTCTGATAACAAGCATCTGGTTTTTGAGAACTCCATTGTCAACTGAATCTGATGGATCCCCGGGTTTTGTTTTTTTTTAGATAAATGTTCAAAAAAAACAAGTGGTATGATAATATAAATAGTGGATTGTATTAATTTAACATGAGCATTAAGATAATTTATTGATTCTTTAGAGAAATTAAAAATAGAAAAAAAAATCCCAGCTGTCATAATTTTTAAGTTCAAATATTGATTTAATGTAAAGTAAGGAACGTATGGGCTTCCCTGGTGGCTCAGTCAGTAAAGAATCTGCCTGCAATGCAGGAGACCAGGGTTCGATTCCTGGGTCTAGAAGATCTCCTGATAAAGGAAATGGCTACCGACTCCAGTATTCTTGCCTGGGAAATCCCACGGACAGAGGAGCCTGGTGGGCTACAGTCCATGGAGTTGCAACAGTCAGACATGATAAACCACCACCAGCAAGGAACATATACAATTACTGTCAGATATCAACTGGAAATGAAGTTATAATGGGATATTCATATTACTATCTCTGCTAGCACAGTCCAATAGCACTTTCTACAATGAAGGGAGTGTTCTAGACTTGCACCGTCTAATGTAATAGCCATTAGCCACAGGTGGCTGGAGTGATAATGTATGAAGTTTTAAACTTTTATTTAGTTTTTAAAATCTTAAGTTAAATAGACATAGATGGCTAGTGCCTATAGCACAGATCTATGTAAACTATATTTGATACAGTTTTACATCTACACACACATTGAAATCACAGATCTCTAAATTCTATACTACTTCCGGTAATGCCGGATGCTAATGTTTTCCAGAGAGTTTGATCTCAAGAGATGTCCTCACTTGAAAGAAAAACAGTCCATTTTCTTCTTGAAAAAGTCCATTTGAAAAACATGTGCAAAAATACAAATAAGTGGCAACAACTGATGCAATAATTAAACTATATACCTAAGGATGGTCAGGCCCCAGCTAACTCCTTGCGTGTGCCAGAAGTAAGGCAGGTGGGCTCACAGGGTCCCACCCGGGATCCAACGGCATAGTTATGAAGAAGGGGCAGCCTTCTCTTACCAGAGAGCACAGAAAAACCACCTTCGTTATTCCACACCACATACCGTTTCGATTCATGCTGTTCATCCACTTATCAAGCTCTTCCATTTCTATTTCCATCACAGAGGGTGTGTCTTCCTCAAAAATAGGGCTAGAGAGAGAAAGTCAAGAGCTTGTTGGAAAAACAAAACAAAAAACAAAACCAACATGTTTTGTGATGTGCTAAATTTTGTTTGAGGACAGCCTAGGCTGTTGACTGTGAGGAAGGTGAACTTGATTCAACATCTTATGCTCCAGGGTAATCTAGGCATTTGCTCTATTCAAGAGGAACAAACTCTAACAGGAAAAAAGCAAAAATGAAAATAAACCTTCGTCCATTACTGATGATGGGCTGAGAGGAAATCCAGGAGAGCTGGCTCCCCCAAAGGTACTGAGATGAGTCTGAGGCTCCTCAGGGACTTGCCACATTTAGCATTTGAGCCTTGCTCAGTGTCATTTCCCTATCTTGGGGGGTTTTGATCAGCGCTCCAGGTCAGGAGGCTGATGGATGGGCCACTTTCACCACCTCACCCTTCCATTTCCAGGCTTTCCTGCCTAGAAGAAATGGAGCCCTTGTGCTCAGAAATCCAGGGCCCTCCCTGGCTGGGGTTCAGCTCTCCCCGGGGAGGGAAGAGGCCCCAGTCAATGTAGGTAGGGTTGGGGGAGGGGCCCACCTGCTCTGATCCACTGGCTGCCCCCTGCAGAGGAAGCCAGCCTAGGGTCCAACCAAGCAGGGGAGTGTGGGGGGAGGCAGAGACGATGGTGACAGCGCCCCAGGTCACCGCTCCAGGCGGAATCCTCTCTCCCCATCCCCTCCTGCCACCTTCATTCCTCTTCCTACCCCACTCCCCAACACAGTCTTCTTCTCACCATACAAACTCTGGGCTTCTACTAGGGGTCCCCTCCTCTAATACCAACTAAAATCTGTTCCCTGGTGATCAATTTTTTAATCAGAATAAATGACCTGATGTCCTTGAAATACACCCAGGGTCAGAATACTCAATCACTGATGCATTTGGAACTGATAGCGGTCAGAAAAAGGTTCTTTTCTGAACAGAGGACCTTCTCCCCCGTCAGATCCCCTGTCCTGTGGTGAGGTGTGGGGACTCCGGCACATTCTCTTGGGGCTAGGGAAGCCGGAGGGCCCTGCCAGGGCTGTCAAAACCAGAACTCTTGAAAATCTGGACTTTTGATCTGCTCACCACCGCCGCCCTCCACCAGCATCCTGGCCCACCCCAAAGCTGAACTGGACACGGGCTGGGGCGGGAGGGACTTACACTTTCACGCTTTCACTTCCCAGTTCATCTAAAAGACAGTAAATATAAAAGTCATGTTAGTGTTCAGTATGTGCAACAACTTTTTATTTTCACATCAGCTGAAATCTCCTCTACAAAGAGGGGAAATGACGGAATTCCAAGAGATTACGTTTTGAAAGGGGCTATAGTTAACCTCTACGTCCATCAAGGGCAAATTGCCATTCTGAAACTAGGCCCCATCTATGTGAAATCTTTTAGGTCTAGTGATCCTCTGAGAGCGTTTAAACAACTGCTCTTTCATGTCCTTGTGTCACACCAAGCTGGACGCTGTGGCCCTGTCCGCATGTCATGGAGTAGGATGGGCGGCGTCCATCCCAGGCTCCCCTGGGCGCCCTCCTCTCGCCCTGCTCTTCGTACGGCTGTATCCCTCACAGCCTCTGGTCTCAGTGAAACCAACCCCCTCAGGCAGAAGGACCCCAACCAGTTGATTAATCTCTCTCCCTTTCTTGTTCCCTCTGACCTCAGTCCTGGGCTAACTGAACATTAATCAACCAGAGTCCGATGACTAAAGTGGCTGTGTAGATGACATCCTTAAAGCACAAACTCAGGTTGTCTCTCCAGGACAAGAGACGCTCACAGACCCCCAGCCATGGCCCACCTGGCCAGAGAATCGTAAACCAGAGACATCCTGACTCCCAAAATCATGATGAAGAAATGTCACAGTTGATGATTAATTGCAGCCTCTTTGTTCTTCTCCTTTAAGAACACCCCAAACTCAACCACCAAGTTGGAGTGGATCTGAGGCTTCTCTCCTGCCCACTTGCATGGCAACCTGTAATAAACCCTTCCTTTGTTGCAGATTCCCACTGTGAGAGCCTGGCTTCCTGTATGGCAGGCACAAGAGTCCTTTGCCCCATTACCTCAGCTTCCTCAGAGAGGCCTCCCCCATCTCCTCTGTCTGAAATCGGGCCCATCTTTGCCAGCTCAGCTTCCTTTCGCTCCTCCACAGTGTCTGCCACAATTTGTCATCAATCAGGTTCTCTGTTTACCGCTTCATCGTCTGTCTCTCCCTCTAGACCATAGCTCCCAAAGGGCGGGACCATGTCTGCCTTGTTCATTGCAACATCCCCCTCAGCCAGCTTGCACTGGACCCGACACTCCATATGAACTGACTAAATGAACAGGTCTTCATCTGGATCATCCAACTCTGGGTTTAAATTCGTGCCCAATGTTTTGGATTTAGCATCTCATAATAGTGAAATTTCCAACAAGCTTGCTGTTGGTTGCTTTAGTTGAGATGTGTCAGGTGACAGTCTGCAAAATGGCTTGGATGCAGATCAGATTCCAGATGAACATGTGGCAAGAATTAGAGCCCAGTGCCCCAGTTCAACCTCTTTTGCTTGGCAGGGGGACAAAGGCACCCAGAGAAACGAGGCAATGATGGCCAGTGAGTGGGCAGCACAGCCCCACTGCACCTCTCATGATGTGAAAAACCGCTGAGAAGCACACCGCTTTACAGAGACCCACTGAATAGTCAAATGGTCTTGATGCTCAGCCATCAGAGGCCTCCTTTGTCTGGTGGGCAGAGGGGAGGCCCCCAGCGAGGGAGCACAACCAGCAGACACCTGGAACTGAGTTCCTGGCAGCCAGGAGCCGCTGTAATTTCCTGCGGGTTGGCAAGCTTTAATGGCACCACTAACCCCTGGGAAGCTGGGCACGGTTGCCAGTTTCACACGATCACTGCTTGCCTTTGAGGGGCTGTAGCTTGTGTCCTCCTACTCTTGGGCAAGTATCTGAAGCTTCCTGCAGACACCAGACTCCTCTGGACACTTAGACTGGGAAAGAGAGGGATGTTCACCTTATTTTTATATACATGCATTTTCCATCTAACATTTACAGGCTCTTTCCTTAAAGGATTTTACTATAAATAAAGGTCCTATACAACCAAACCTCCTTCACAGGTGATCCACAAAAATGCCCCTGTTTTGTCACTATCGCCTCCATGCTCCCCCTCTTTCCCTGCTTAATAGCCCCTTACTAATTTCTTTCAGAACAAATGGCCCCACAGCCCGACTCTCGAGGGGGTGGATTTATCTTTCTAATCTGGGTGCCTGCAGGCTTCGCTGTGAGCTGGAGCTAGACCTGCGCGCAGATGATGGAAAAGTTTAAAAACCCATTACAAAAGTGCTCCAGATGCACCGAATGCGAAGCTCCTGTAATCAGCATTCAAACAGAGCAAAAAGCCTCCCGCGGCTTCATCTCCCCTGCTCCACAGCCATTACCCCTGCCCCGGCCGCCATGGCAACGCTAAAACATCTGGGAGGGCGCCCCCACAGAGCATTAAACCGGGAGGGAGGGAGACCGATCACCGTCCCGGCAATCAGGCCCTGCCCGCTCCACTCCACCTGGCTTCGTCTCTTCATTAACAGCCACCTACTCCCTGTGCGCCCCGAGGCTCTCACACAGCCCCCACCTGCACTTGATTCCATCTTGCCTCCTACAGCCCTGCCATTTCCTGTCCTCCTCCTCCCACAGGACGCCCACTTGGCCCCCCGGGACCCCCGCTGCAGCCGAGGGAGCAAGTGCAGGGCCGGGCCGGGCCGGAGCGCAGCAGGAGACCATCTTGCTTATCTGGTTTCCGTGCTCAACGCCAGTGTCTTTCTGGAGAGTGAGCCGAGCCAGGTGTCCTGTAGCCACAGCCTGTTTAAAGCGATGCTTTACTGCCGGCTGTTTCCCTTGCAGCTCTTTCCCAGAGAGGCAGCCCATCAAGACACCTAATAAATATTAAATAATAACAACTGCAGATCTAATGCCTGCGAGTCTGGGGAGAAGGGCCATTGCACATCTAGTCACTCCATAGCCTTCCCTTTTCCTGGACAGGGAATGGGCAGGGCCAAAGAGAAAACGGTAATTCCCCTGCAGGTGAAGTATTCTTTCCAAACATGCTGGCCAAATGCTCCCCAGCTGTCAAATTTCAAGACATTTCTTGCTGCCGAAGAATACATCAGGCTGCAGTCAGTGAGGAAAGAAACAATGTGTCTATTCCTAAGCACAGGACATCCTCTCTGACCTGCCACAAAAACATTCCTTTGAGAACTTTCCAAGCAACATGCTGGTCTGACCCAGTATGACAGTTTTATTTTTCCTGGAAAGATAAATTAAAAATATATTTAAATCAAATTCTGTTCATTGAAATAGTCTCCTTTTACTGCCTTGTATTATAATGTTAAATATGAATGGGTGGATTTTGGTGGGCAATGTTTGTGAATTTTTAGCTGTCTGAAGAGAAATTCATCTTTAACCATCTGCATCTATATTAAAGGAATGGTGAGGAAAAGAAGATATTCAAATACAGCTCTCTTGACCTAGAACTTTTGTGATAAGCAACTGCTTTGAAATTCTAAGTTTTCCATTTGTGTTTTCTTAAGGGGAGGCACATTTAAAGTAAAAACATGTGCCAATTTGTGTTAAGAATAATGTGCAAATTTACTTTTACTTCTGAAAATGTGTTCTCTAAAAACAATTCTCACGTTCTTTCATCAACTCATCTCTGCAATACACATTTATTGAGCAGCTAGTAACTGTTGGGCAAGGCACTCTGTGAGGCAAAGGGGTAAAAATAATTAGCTTCCACTTATAATATGCAGGGTACTGTTTTTTCTAAGTGCTTTACATAGATGAATCCACTTAATTCTCCCAACAACTCTATGAGGTGCTACTGAGTTTTGCCCATTTAACAGACGAGGAAACTGAACCTGAGGTTATAAAACTAGGAAATAGAAAAGCCAGTTAAGCAGAGTATTCCAGAATCTGTCCCTATAACCTTCCTGCCACACTACTCCACAAGATGAATAAGCCAAGTTCCTGGTTCTTTTGGACCTTAAAGAGAACATCACCTAGTAAGAAAGAGAAACCCAAAAAAGGCGAGTCACAACTGATGACAGTGTTTGCGACTGTGCAGAGTAAGCGTGAGCACAGTCAAGAGGCGGTGACTCATTTTGCCTGGGGTCCGGTTACTCAGCTCGTCATGAAAACCTCAGAACTGCGCGTTGTAGAAGGGGGTGGCAGTCTGCCAAGCAGCAAAGAAGGAAACTCCAGACAGAAGACACAGCATCAGCCAAGTACGGAGGCCGCAGGGAAGGGAGCAGCACAAACACTGGACCCTGTCCGAGGTCAGTGCTCACTTGCGAACGGCGTTTGAATCTTGAGCGTCTAGAAATGAAGTTCAGTGAAAAATCCCTTTCTGGCTTTAGTGCCTTAGAGCATGACCATCTGACTAGTCAATCCCAAACTCCCCAGACCCCAGGACTCCATTAGGTAAGACCAGCTGTAGCCTACGGTTTGGGCAGGAAATTCTACTTTCCCTACTTTATTTTTTGTTTTTATTTGGCTGTGCTGGGTCTTAGTTACAGCATGGGGCTCGAATTCCCTAATCAGGGATCGAACCAGGGCCCTGTGCATTGGGAGCATGGAGTCTTAGCCGCTGGACCACCTGAGAAGTCCTACTTTTCTTACTTTGAAAAAAAAAGATCCAGGCATCTTTGTTTGCTTTTTCTTTTTCTCTGGCTTACAAAAGAGTGCCCACTGATCACTGTTATTAGGTCACCCTGAAACTGCTAGCAGTGGAGAAACGTGTATTTCCTACTTTCTTGGTTGGAATCTATTACATCAGTCCTTGCCATGAAAGGTAATGCACTTCAGGGTTTCCTTCCCAGTTTACGTTTGCCCTACCTGGTGGCATAATGGAAAATGACCACTTACAGCTCTGCAAGAGCTTAAAGCTTCTCCTGGTACAAAATGGTGTGGGGACCTGCACGCCTAAGGTATGCCCTCAAATACAGGGGTCCTCTGTTAGTGGATGTGAAAGACAAAAAGTGAGTTTTGTATGCACATATAAATACATATCTTATCACCTTTGAGTGATTTTTGGAATGCCTAAAGGCTTCAACTTGAAAATCTAATTGGAGTCATTTTTAGCAGCATAAGCCAAAAGAACCCAAGTTGGCTTTGGACCCAGAACCATCCCAAAACCTTGTATTTGATAGTCCTGACATTGGAAGTGAATCCTCAAAGAGGGTATCACTGACCCAGGGAATGATCCATCAGATTGGTTTACTACTGATGGTTTACTATTTACTATTGGTTTACTATTTACATCTTTAGCCGATGAGGAATTTCATTTTAAAAGTTAGCATAGCTTTCATAAGAATAAGTACCATGCTTTATCAAGGCCTTTTTAAGATCAAATGGGTGTGTGGCATGGTACAGAAAACAGTACCTGTGACAAAACACAGATAGAAGAATCCTCTTCTCATGGTGATGACTTAAGGAGTCCAGCCTTGCCGCCATGCCCCCAATCTAACCCACTGCTTCACCAGCCTGACCGTCTCCTCCAAAGGTCAGAAAGTGTTACACTGACCAGTTCAGTTCAGTTCAGTCGCTCAGTCATGACCGACTCTTTGCGACCCCATGGACTGCAGCAAGCCAGGCCTCCCTGCCCATCAACAACTCCTGGAGTTTACTCAAACTCATGTCCATTGAGTCGGTGATGCCATCCAACCATCTCATCCTCCTGCCTTCAATCTTGCCCAGCATCAGGGTCTTTTCCAATGAGTCAGTTCTTAACATCAGGTGGCCAAAGTATTAGAGTTTCAGCTTCAGCATCAGTCCTTCCAATGAATATTCAGGACTGATTTCCTTTAGGATGGACTGGTTGGATCTCCTTGCAGTCCAAGGGACTCTCAAGAGTCTTCTCCAACACCACAGTTCAAAAGCATCAATTCTTCCATGCTCAGCTTTCTTTATAGTCCAACTCTCACATCCATACATGACTACTGGAAAAACATAGCTTTGACTGGACGGACCTTTGTTGGCAAAGTAATGTCTCTGCTTTTTAATATGCTACCTAGGTTGGTCATAGCTTTTCTTAGCCAAGGAGCAAGTGTCTTTTAATTTCATGGCTGCAGTCACTATCTGCAGTGATTTTATTTATTTATTTTTTATTTTTTTATATCTAAAAAAGAATTTTATTAAAAAAGCACAAATGCAAAGAAATGAACAGAGGAAAATTTATGCGTCGAACCGTCACTTATGATAATATACATGCTACAATTCCAATCTCTCCAATCATTCCACCTTCACCCTCTCCCACAGAGTCCCAAAGACTGTTGTAAATGCCTATGTCTCTTTCACAGTCTCTTATACAGGGTTCAGGTTACCATTTTTCTAAATTCCATATATATGCGTTGTGATTTTAGAGCCCCCCCCCAAAATGAAGTCATCACTGTTTCCACCATTTCCCCATCTATTTGCCATGAAGTGATGGGACTGGATGTCATGATCTTAGTTTCCTGAATGTTGAGCTTTAAGCCAACTTTTTCACTCTCCTCTTTCACCTTAATCAAGTGGCTCTTTAGTTCTTCTTTGCTTTCTGCCATAAGGGTGGTGTCATCAGCATATCTGAGGCTATTAATATTTCTCCCAGCAATCTTGATTCCAGCTTGTACTTCATCCAGCCCAGTGTTTCTCATGATGTACTCTGCATACAAGTTAAATAAGCAGGGTGACAATATACAGTCTCATTTTGTATACAGCCTCCACACAATCAAAGGCTTTGGCATAGTCAATAAAGGAGAAGTAGATGTTCTTCTGGAACTCTCTTTTTTGATGATCCAAAAGATGTTGGGAATTTGACCTCTGATTCCTCTGCCTTTTCCAAATCCTGCTTGAACATCTGGAAGTTCACAGTTCATGTACTGTTGAAGCCTGGCTTGGAGAATTTTGAGCATTACTTCACTAGCGTGTGAGATGAGTGCAATTGTGCGGTAGTTTGAGCATTCTTTGGCATTGCCTTTCTTAGGGATTGGACTGAAAACTGACCTTTTCCAGTCCTGTGGCCACTGCTGAGTTTTCCAAATTTGCTGGCATACTGAGCACAGCACTTCACAGCATCATCTTTTAGGATTTGAAATAGCTCAACTGGAATTCCATCACCTCCACTAGCTTTGTTCGTAGTGATGCTTCCTAAGGCCCACTTGACTTCGTATTCCAGGATGTCTGGCTCTAGGTGAGTGATCATGCCATCGTGATTGTCTGTGTTGTGAAGATCTTTTTTGTATAGTTCTTCTGTGTATTCTTACCACCTCTTCTTAATATCTTCTGCTTCTGTTAGGTCCATAACATTTCTGTCCTTTATCGAGCCCATCTTTGCATGAAATGTTCCCTTGGTATCTCTAGTTTTCTTGAAGAGATCTCTAGTCTTTCTCATTCTATTGTTTTCCTCTATTTCTTTGCACTGAACACTGAGGGAGGCTTTCTTATCTCTCCTTGCTATTCTTTGGAACTATGCATTCAAATGGGTATATCTTTCCATTTCTCCTTTGCTTTTCACTTCTCTTCTTTTCACAGCTACTTATAAGGCCTCCTCAGACAGTCATTTTGCTTTTTTGCATTTCTTTTCCATGGGGATCCCTGTCTCCTGTACACAAACCTCCGTCCATAGTTTGTCAGGCACTCTGTCTATCAGATCTAGTCCCTTAAATCTATTTCTCACTTCCACTGTATAATCGTAAGGGATTTGATTTAGGTCATACCTTAATGGTCTAGTGGTTTTCCCTGCTTTCTTCAATTTAAGTCTGAATTTTGGAGTAAGGAGTTCACGATCTGAGCCACAGTCAGCTCCTGGTCTTGTTTTTGCTGACTGTATAGAGCTTCTCCATCTTTGTCTGCAAAGGATATAATCAATCTGATTTTGGTGTTGACCATCTGGTGACGTCCATGTGTAGAGTCTTCTCTTGCGTTGTTGGAAGAGGGTGTTTGCTATGACCAGTGCGTTCTCTTAGCAAAACTCTATTAGCCTTTGCCCTGCTTCATTCTGTACTCCAAGGTCAAATTTGCCTGTTACTCCAGGTGTTTCTTGACTTCCTACTTTTGCATTGCAGTTTCCTTTAATGAAAAGGACATCTTTTGGGGGTGTTAATTCTAGAAGGTCTTGTAGGTCTTCAGAAAACCATTCAACTTCAGCTTCTTCAGCATTACTGGTCGGGCAGACTTGGATTACCATGATATTGAATGGTTTGCCTTGGAAACGAACAGAGATCATTCTGTCGTTTTTGAGATTGCATCCAAGTACTGCATTTTGGACTCTTGTTGACCATGATGGCTACTCCATTTCTTCTGAGGGATTCTTGCCCACAGTAGTGAATATAATGGTCATCTGAGTTAAATTCACCCATTCCAGTCCATCTTAGTTCGCTGATTCCTAAAATGTCGACGTTCACTCTAGACATCTCCTGTTTGACCAGTTCCAATTTGCCCTGATTCATGGACCTAACATTCCAGGTTCCGATGCAATATTGCTCTTCACAGCATCGGACTTTGCTTCTATCACCAGTCACCTCCACAACTGGATACACTGACCAACACTGGCCCAAATTACACAAGGCCCTCGTCCAGGTTAGATACAGAGATGGAAGCTGTGTATTTAAATTTACAGTTTAGGCTGAAGGCATTGTCTCTTTCTTTTTTTAGATAGAAAGGTATATGACATTTCTGAACTCTGGAAAATGTCACTGAAACAAGTCACCACTCATTATTTTATGTAGTTGCTTCACTTAAAAACATCTCAGTTTCTTTTCCCACCCCATCCCATCTCCAGGCAGGTGTTAGAATAATACTCACGTGTCTGTAAAACACTCTGAGATCCTTGGCTAGAGGGCTCTGTGTGGAAGCAAAAAGTATTGTGTTTTATCAATTATTCATGAACACATGGAGCAGTTGTCTAGAAATGAGAACAGGCAAAATATTTACCTTGTTTATTCCTTTTCCTTTTATGGTATATTACAAGGAATATCGCTGATAGAAGTAGGAGAGACAGCAAAATCACTGGGATCAACACCATTAATATAAACTCTAACTGGTCTGAGTCTTCCTCGATAAGGGTAGCATTTATGCTGGTGATGGAAGTTTCTGTGGTCGCTGCAGCAGTTGTGCTTAGAGCCTCTGACTCTGCATCCAGGCCTCCCGTGCCTGGGAGCATGTCTCCTGACAGTTCCGTGTCCTCCTCTCCTGTGGGAACACATACAAAATCGAGACTGTCATGGAGACAAAGCTAGTACACTATGTTTTCAATAATCTGAAACTTACCCTCTATGCATCCAGCGAGAAACTTGATCCACTGGATTTGGTCTTCCAGTTCAGCATGACACAGAGTATTGATTGAACATAAATGGAGCTCAAGCTGGGAGTACATTCAACGTGGAATCAGAACCCAAAGATAAACCTCCCGCAAAGGCAGGCGGTTCGGATGCACTTCAGCAAAGGGCACTGAGAAGCTCTGCAGTGTCTAGCACAATATTCCAGGATATCCTATAGGGTATCCTAATAATAGTTCTGAATAAATCTAAATTCCAACTTTCTGAGAGTTAAGCACTCACCACATAACACTTTTAGGTAAAGGGAATGGACTGTGTCCTAATTTTTTTTTTTTTTTAAATAAAAAGTTTCCTACCAATGGAAAGGAAGTTTTTCAAATCGGGGTGACTGATCAAATGTCAATGTCAGGCCTCAGTTCTGCAGAGAACTGAGTCTGCCTCTGAAATGATCTCATAGAAATCCTGAAATGATCTAGATAAAAATACAATGCGTGGGGGTTTCATTGGTGGCTCAGGGGTAAAGAATCCACCCACCAATGCAGGAGACACGTGTTTGATCCCTGATCCAGGAAGTCTCTCACGTGCCAAGGAGCAACTAAGCCAATACACCACAACTCCTGAGCGTGTACCCGATCCATGGTGATTCAACTATTGAGCCCACTTCCACAACTACTGATGCCCTCATGCCCTAGAGCCTGTGCTCCGCAACGAGAGAAGCTGCTGCAGTGAGAAACCGGTGCACTCTAACTATAGAGTGTAGTCCCTGCTCTCCGCAACTGAGAAAGCCCTTGCAGGAGCAAAGACCCAACACGGACAAAAATAAACAAACAAATGTTTTTTAAAATACCATGTGTATTTTTCTTGTAAAGTGAAATTCTCAAGGGGATGTTCCCTTAGAAACGAAGGAGACTGCACCAACATTTAAATTTACTGAATAATATGAATCTTTACAGCCTGCCTATTAACAGGTTTATTCTGTCGGGACTTTGGATTGTGTTGGAAAGCCATCCTCTGGCTCATCACAGGACGGGAAAGTAGGACTAGTAGCTAGGGGACTACCTGAAAAAACCCTTCCTCACCTGGCTCCGTCATAACCATGGTCAGGTTTTCCTCCCACCGTGGCACTACACTGTTGCCCATCGTTCAGGTGGGACCCACTGTGAAAACGAGCATATGAGCTGAGGCTGCAACAATGAGATAATTTATACGAAAGTTCGTCCTAAGGTGAAAGGTGCTCTTCACATGAAGATGTCCACTGCCTGAAGCCAAGCTCAGTACTGCAGGTCAGGCCACCTCCCAGAGAATGACCGACTGGCCACAGCATGGCCAGCTCAGGCCTTAGCTCTCCACATGACAATCATTTATAAAAATATTTGTTTGATCACAGCCTAATTTTTCAGTTATATAAACACTCCAATTTCCCCAAAACCAGGGGATCCACTTGGTAATCATATCAGTCAATGCCACCCCAAACAATCAGAATCAATTACAAACTGCTAAGTAACGGGTATTCCTCATGTGTATACACGAAAAGCAGCACTCAAAAAATATCTACCATTTATTGACTTCTGCCTTCAGGGTGAAGTGACCTCGTTCTACATTTATGTCTTTGAAATAAGGTAAGTCAATAATGTATTTGTTAAAAGATTTGACATATCACCCTGCTCGCACAACTATTGAATCAAACATCACTCTTCACTGGTAACCTAGGCCAGCAGAGACTGTAAGCTGCGAGGGGAAGGGGTGGGCATAGGGACAGTGGCACATATACACCTGTGGTTGGTACCCACAGCCCCATTCCTTGAAGTCAGTGCTGAGGACCTTCCTCCAATACCCAGACCTCCTGTTTATCTCTTCTGTTTCTTTACTGCTGCTACTGCTATTGCTGCTGCTGCTATTTCATGCTTTTACAAATAATTTACTGAAAGCCAAGTCTTGTGCTCTGCCTACTGCCTAGATTATCTCATTTTGTGCCCATCATTTTTTCAGATAGCAACTGGGGCAGGGAGGTTACACAACTAGCCCATGCTCACAAAGGTATCGTGGAGGAGTGAAGTTTTAAACCCAGGGGGCTGATAGAAGAACTTGAGCTTGGAACCTCACATGGTACTTTCCTTCCCATCAGGTAGGAATGGAATGGTTACAAATGATGAAGTGGTGACCAAGAGAGGGAGGGGAGGGCTCTCACCAGAAGGACAGGATCCTCCCAGCCTCTCCATGGAAGGCGGGCAAGTTCCCAGGGGAACACTCAGCACTCTGAGTCACACCTGACCTGTTGCCCCAGAAAAGGAGACAATTGGAAAAGAAATAAGCTGGCAAGAATAATGAGGGTGTTGGACAATCAGGCATGAAAGAGAAATTGAGAAGCTCAAAGATGGTCCTGGGTTGCGAACATTTCTTTCTTAGCACAAGTGACAATGCTGGTGACAAGCGGCTCTGAGTGGCATTCCAGGGTGACATTTTCTCCCCAGTACCCCTCACACACACTCTAACACATTTTCCATCATTTACTCTCTGATTCTTTCAGTTCAGTTCAGTTCAGTTGCTCAGTCGTGTCCGACTCTTTGCGACCCCATGAATCACAGCACGCCAGGCCTCCCTGTCCATCACCAACTCCCGGAGTTCACTCAAACTCATGTCCATCGAGTCGGTGATGCCATCCAGCCATCTCATTCTCTGTCGTCCCCTTCTCCTCCCACCCCCAATCCCTCCTAGCATCAGAGTCTTTTCCAGTGAATCAACTCGTCGCATGAGGTGGCCAAAGTACTGGAGTTTCAGCTTTAGCATCAGTCCTTCCAATGAACACCCAGGATTGATCTCCTTTAGAATGGACTGGTTGGATCTCCTTGCAGTCCAAGGGACTCTCAAGAGTCTTCTCCAGCACCACAGTTCAAAAGCATCAATTCTTCGGCGATCAGCTTTCTTCACAGTCCAACTCTCACATCCATACATGACCATGGGAAAAACCATAGCCTTGACTAGACGGACCTTTGTTGGCAAAGTAATGTCTCTGCTTTTTAATATACTATCAAGGTTGGTCATAACTTTCCTTGCAAGGAGTAAGCGTCTTTTAATTTCCTGGCTGCAATCAGCATCCACAGTGATTTTGGAGCCCAAAACAATAAAGTCTGACACTATTTCCACTGTTTCCCCATCTATTTCCCATGAAGTGATGGGACCAGATGCCATGATCTTTGTTTTCTGAATGTTGAGCTTCAAGCCAACCTTTTCACTCTCCTCTTTCACTTTCATCAAGAGGCTTTTAAGTTCCTCTTCACTTTCTGCCATAAGGGTGGTGTTATCTGCATATCTGAGGTTATTGATATTTCTCCCAGCAATCTTGATTCCAGCTTGTGCTTCATCCAGCCCAGCGTTCCTCATGATGGACTCTGCATATAAGTTAAATAACCAGGGTTCTTCAGCGATTATTTAAATAAATGAGTCAACGGTTCTCTGTGTGTTCTTTCTTTTTCTTTACCCTGCAAGTCTTCATCTTCACAAACTCCTGTGTCAGCCTTCCTCATACCCTTCCCTCCCCAAACAATACTGTAATAGCTGCAAATAATAAATAATAGTCATTTATTAGATGTTGATAGAGTATGCTGGTACTAGGATAAATATGCACTATGTAACAATCTTCCCAAGTTCATTGTTCACAATACAATCAAAGAAACAGTCTCAAATGTCTTGCCCTGTGGCATAACCCTGATATTTATGCTGGCAGTTCTACTGATACACAGGATTTTTTAAAAAACTGTTATTGAAGTACAAAGAATAGCAAAGAGAGATAAGAAAGTCTTCCTCAGTGATCAATGCAAAGAAATAGAGGAAAACAATAGAATGGGAAAGGCTAGAGATCTCTTCAAGAAAATCAGAGATATCAAGGGAACTTTTCATGCAAAGATGGGCTCAATAAAGGACAGAAATGGTATGGACCTAACAGAAGCAGAAGATATTAAGAAGAGGTGGCAAGAATACACAGAAGAACTATACAAAAAAGATCTTCACAGCCCAGATAATCACAATGGTGTGATCACTCACCTAGAGCCAGACATCCTGGAATGTGAAGTCAAGTGGGCCTTAGGAAGCATCACTACAAACAAAGCTAGTGGAGGTGATGGAATTCCAGTTCAGCTATTTCAAATCCTAAAAGATGATGTTGTGGAAGTACTGCACTCAATATGCCAGCAAATTTGGAAACCTCAGCAGTGGCCACAGGACTGGAAAAGGTCAGTTTTCATTCCAATCCCAAAGAAAGACAATGCCAAAGAATGCTCAAACTACCGCACAATTGCACTCATCTCACAAGCTAGTAAAGTCATGCTCAAAATTCTCCAAGCCAGGCTTCAGCAGTACATGAACTGTGTTCAAGCTGGATTTAGAAAAGGCAGAGGGGCCAGAGATCAAATTGCCATTGGATCATCGAAAAAGCAAGAGAGTTCCAGAAAAACATCTACTTCTGCTTTATTGACTATGCCAAAGCCTTTGACTGTGTGGATCATGACAAACTGTGGAAAATTCTTAAAGAGATGGGAATACCAGATCATCTGACCTGCCTCCTGAGAAACCTGTATGCAGGTCAAGAAGCAACAGTCAGAACTGGACATGGAACAACAGACTGGTTCCAAATAGGGGAAGGAGTACATCATGGCTATATACTGTCACCCTGCTTATTTAATTTATATGCACAGTACATCATGCAAAATGCCGGGCTGGATGAAGCACAAGGTGTAATCAAGATTACTGGGAGAAATATCAATAACCTCAGATACACAGATGATACCACCCTTATGGCAGAAAGTAAAGATGAACTAAACAGCCTCTTGATGAAAATGAAAAAGAAGAGTAAAAAAATTGGCTTAAAGCTCAACATTCAGAAAACTAAGATCATGACATCCAGTCCCATCACTTCATGGCAAATAGATGGGGAAACAGTGGAAACAGTGACAGACTTTATTTTGGGGGGGCTCTAAAATCACTGCAGATGGTGACTGCACCCATGAAATTAAAAGATGCTTGCTCCTTGGAAGAAAAGCTATGATCAACGTGCTGCCGCTGCTGCTGCCAAGTCACTTCAGTCGTGTCCGACTCTGTGTGACCCCATAGACGGAAGCCCACCAGGCTCCCCCGTCCCTGGGATTCTCCAGGCAAGAACACTGGAGTGGGTTGCCATTTCCTTCTCCAATGTGTGAAAGTGAAAAGTGAAAGTGAAGTCGCTCAGTCGTGTCCGACCCTTAGCGACTCCACGGACTGCAGCCTACCAGGCTCCTCCATCCATGGGATTTTCTAGGCAAGAGTACTGGAGTGGCTTGCCATTGCCTTCTCCGTATGATCAACCTAGATAGCATATTAAAAAGCAGAGACATTACTTTGCCAACAAAGGTCCAGCTTTTCCAGTAATCATGTATGGATGTGAGAGTTGAACTATAAAGAAAGCTGAGTGTGGAAGAATTGATGCTTTTGAACTGTGGTGTTGGAGAACACTCTTGAGAGTCCCTTGGACTGCAAGGAGATCCAACCGGTCCATCCTAACGGAAATCAGTCCTGGGTGTTCACTGGAAGGACTGATGGTGAAGCTGAAACTCTAATACTTTGGCCACCTGATGTGAAGAACTGACTCATTGGAAAAGACCCTGATGCTGGGCAAGATTGAAGGCAGGAGGAGAAGGGGACAACAGAGGATGAGATGGCTGGATGGCATCACCGACTCAATGGACATGAGTTTGAGTAAACTCTGGAAATTGGTGATGGACAGGGAGGCTTGGTGTGCTGCAGTCCATGGGGTCGCAAAGAGTCAGACATGACTGAGTACTGAACTGAACTGAACAGGTGATTTACAATGTTGTGTTAATGCCTGCTGTACAGCTGCTGCTGCTGCTGCTAAGTCACGTCAGTCATATCCGACTCTGTGTGACCCATAGACGGCAGCCCACCAGGCTCCCCCGTCCCTGGGATTCTCCAGGCAAGAACACTGGAGTGGGTTGCCATTTCCTTCTCCAATGCAGGAAAGTGAAAGTGAAGTCACTCAGTCGTGTCCAACTCTGTGCGACCCCATACACCAGCAGCCCACCAGGCTCCCCCGTCCCTGGGATTCTGCAGGCAAGAACACAGCAGAGTGACTCAATTATACACACATATATTCTTTCCCATTATGGCTTATAATTGGATATTCAGTATAGTAGGACTTTATTGTTTATCCATTCTATGTGTAATGGTTTGCATCTGTTAGACCCAAACTCTGAATTCTTCCCTCCCTTCCCCTTCTCCTCCTTGGCAACCATAAGTCTGTGCTCTGTGGCTGTCAATCTGTTTCTCTTTGTACGTAAGTCCATTTGTGCCATATTTTAGATTCCATGTGTAAGTGATATTGTACGATATTTATCTTCCTCTTTCTGATTTATTTCACTGAAGGCAGTAAATAATCTTCATCATAGATTCACCTATGCTACTGAAAATGGCATTTCGTTCTTTTTCATGACTGAGTAACATTCCATGTCTTCTCTATCGCTCATCAGTGATAGGCATTGAGGCTGTCTCCATGTCTTGGTTACTGTAAACAGCGCTACTGTGAACACAGGGCTTCAGGTGACACACGGGGTTTGGAAGCTGCCCTCCCTTGAGCGTGGGTGCCAGTGACAGGGGGGTTCTACTCACTTAGCGATTGTGGGAATTTGGACAAATCCCCTTGATGGCTAAATGCTCTAATCTGTACAACTAAGGACTGGCTAAATGTTCTCATCTAGTTTCTGTCTCCCCCAGGTCCCATCTAGTCCCACATCTCTGTGTTGACTCTGAAGCATTTATCTTGTCTTTAGTTTGACAGGCACTAGAAACCCAGCGCTGAGTTCAGAGAGGACACTTGGCTACACCCTTTCCTCGGCCACTCAGTTTCCCCAGAGGTAACCACTCTTTCCTGCCGCCTTCCAGAAAACCCTCTGCATACACTAGTGTGAGTATCATTTCCTGTTCCCTTTTAACACAAATGGCAGCAACGTTCATAGAGTGTGCTGCCCCTTGGTTTATTCTCACTTAAAATTAGCTTTTGAGGATTATTCCCTGTCTGTATACAGAGTTGCCTTTTCCTCCCATTACCTGGATGTATCACAATCTGTTCCTGTTGACAGGGCCCTAGGTCCTTTCTTCGTGTTTGGAAGTCTGTGGTTCCCATGGCCACAGTCGCGTGAGCACACCTGTCGGTTCGCTCACGTGCAGCATTATCTCCAGAGTGGGCAGAGGGCAAGCGCACAGCGACAAACCACTCTTGGGGGTCTGCCCTAACATCTCCACACCACCACCAGCCCAGTGCCCACACGAGGACTGGCAGAAACTACACCGGGCAAGGGCTGGTACCCAGGGCATCTCTGGGGATCAGCCCAAGAGTTTGTGCCAAGAGCATCAACTGTCCTCAAAGGGGGAGTTGAAAACCTGGGGCGGGCCACCTATCGAGTCCCTAGCCAGGAGTAAGTCACACGGGGGACAGAGGTAGAGTCATGAAGAAAATCAGAGGTGAAAACCAGAGAGGATCCCGAGGTCACAGGAGCAGGGCGGGAGTGCAGCCAAGGAGGGCAGGTCGGGAATTTCTCCAAAGCATGACAGTGGTTCCTCCCGTGACCTGTGGGCTGAGAGCAACTCCTAACCCAGTGGATCACTGTGTGGCCCAGACAGCCCCCTGTGCCTTGCCTTTTCTAGGAAACACTAGGTCAGGTCCATAACCGTCAGTGGTGAGTTCCTGTGGGAACCTCCTACCATCCCATGCTTCTCGGGTAAAGTACAACATTTTAGAAACTCAGAGGTCCACCTCCACTATGGACAAACCCACACTCTTTCCGGAAGTGAGTCTGCAGCGAGTCACCTGCATAATGTACAGGGCCGGTTCCTGTGCTGAGCGCCGACTGGATGGATGTCTTCTTGCATCGTGGGGCCTAGAAAGAGCCTCTTTCTCCTCCAGATCTACCTTTTCTAAAAGGCCCCAAAGGGGCCACCAGCCCGGCCCACTCCACAGTGATCATGTGAAGAGTAGAGGCATCCCAGCTGCAAAGATGCCGTGTGTCCCACAAGGGGCCTCCTTCACACCGGCCTTGGAAGTTCGCTATTCATCCTCTGCCAGTCTGTTTTCCCATTCTAGCTGGATCCGTTCTCTGTTTCCCCTATTTCATTGTAGTCTTTCTATCTACAAGAGGCCATGTTTCAGAAAAGAGGGGTGTGGCCTGCGGGTGGGGGCAGAGAGTAAAACTGAAGAAGCTGCAGAAAAAAGAGAGGTTCAAGCCCGAGAAGGCTTAGAGGCAGCTGCTGGCAAAGTGCAGAAAAGAAAGCGGAAGAAAGAACCGGACTTGCTGTTGAAACCAGAAGGGCTGTGGGCAGGGCTGCGGGCGTGACCTTGAACCTGGCCAGCGCTGGGGGGTGGGGGGACTCAATGCGGGTCTGCTAGGACTCTCCTCTTCCAGGGGCCTCTGTTCGCTCCTGTGACCCCCATGCAAAGTCTCCCCAGGGCGATCTTTTCACCATCTCTCTCTCTGTTGACAAAATGGAGCATTAACAGGAGGTGATGGGAATGGTCATTCGAGCAATGAAATTAAGCTGTGACATTCATTTTACTTTTAATCCTAAAATGACCAGGTAACTGGACAGTGCACAGAGTCACAAAAGACCGTTGATAATATCCACACAAACACAGCTGGGATGTGTGTCTCAGACATCTGGTGAGGATCCTGGGAGGGATCCTCCTAAGTGGGCAAAGGGAGGAAATGCCCGAGGTGAGCTGGGCAGCTCGGCAACCAAGCAGGCACCTCGTCCGCAAGTGGAAGTGACTCTGCTTCCTGGTGAAGCAAACTTGCTAACTTCTCTTTTTGAAAGTGGAACAAATGCACAATCAAGCTCTCGTTTTTAAAGTTTAAACAAAAGTGTTATATAGCAACTGAAAGGTTGCCACACTTGCATTACAATGTAAAATATAACACTGACGAGAGAATATTACTAAACTCAGAATGTCAGGAAGCATCCTGGACCTCAGTCAGACGACCTGTTCTTTCACTTACGTCGATTCCAACATGCAGATGGTTGAAACCATCTTATAATTCAGGTAGTAAAACGAAACAGACACACACACAGCAGCTGTCAGGTAGTCAAATGTTGTCCTGCTTGGTGGAGAAACTTGATTTAGGATTTCAGGATGCTCAAGAAACCAAGCCCAAGAAGCCTACCCACTTTCCATTAACCCTGTACCTCTGTCTATGGAAAAGAGCCAGATTCGTAGGAAGGCAGGATCAAACTGAACTGAGACGTCCTCCAGTTTCGCAGCCTCAGCTGAGTATTAGTCACCTGGGGACTTTTCAGCCCAGCCCAAATCATTACATCCGAATACCTGTGGTTTTCGGTCTGAACCCAGGTCTCAGTATCTTTTACAGACTCCAGCGTACAGCCAAGCTTGAGGACCAGGGCTCCAAACCCTGTCCACTCCTGACCTTCCCCAGTCTACCCCTCTTTCTCTATGTTCCTTCTTGGTGAACTGAGGAGAATCAGGGTAGGGAGTGGATTCCCAGCTCCTAGCAGCTGCCCACTGTGTCATAAGCACATGATCATTTAAAAAGCATCACTGAAGCCTTGACCTTCTGAGAGCCTCTGGCCTGGATATACTAGAGAGAGCTGTGACAATCATGCCTTATGTGACTAAGAGGCATTAACAAGAGAGATCATGCTGGAGCTGAAAACCTCACCTCAAGCAAAAGTAACCGCTGGACTACCCACACAGCGGCCCACCTACATTAGTGGGTACCAGAATCACCAGGAGGGTTCCCCCACACACACACACCACACACACACACGGCTAGACATACACACACACACACACATACCACCACACACACACGCACACACACACCACACACACCACAACATACACACACACGGCTAGACATACACACACACACACACACCACACACACACCACAACACACACATGCACACACACACAAACATACCACACACACACACACGGCTAGACATACACACACAGACAGCCCCCACACACACACACCACACACACACACACACACCCCACACACGGCTAGACATACACACACACACATGGCTAGACATACACACACACACACGGCTAGACACTGTCCCCAGAGCTGCTGATTTAGCAGGTCTGGGAAGGGACCAGGAACTTCCACCTCTAATAAAATGCTCATGCTGCTGGTCTGGGGGCCATACCCTGAGAACCATGGGTTGGAGTGGCGCAGACAACCTCATGGGGTTGTGTTTAGCTGTCAGTCACACCCATGGCTGCTTATGGCGCTCAGTGCACACTGAGAGTGCCTGGTGCTATTTAAGGTCCACTCAAAACCGGTTCCTGAGGACATCCGAGGTCGTGGCCTGGGCAACGGTATGTTATTAAGTTCCCTAGGTGAGTCTATTAAGTATTTATGCTGGGTTGAAAATTACTGAGTCAAATCATAATTCAATTAACTTTAATTTGCTGTTATTCATGAAGACAGTCTTTATTCACTTCAAAGATGACCGGAGAACCCTACAGAGAAAGACGTCTTTGGGAGCAAAATTAATAAGGTGTATTCTGGCATTGAAATTGGAAGGAAAGAATAAAACTGTCACTGCTTGCAGACACTACTTGCAGATCACATGATACTTTATATAAAACCCTAAAGCCTCCAGCTCCAAACTATTAGAACTAATAAATTAATTCAGCAAAGTTTCAGGTTACAAGATGAATATACAGAAAACTGTTGTATTTCTATATACTAATAATGAACTACCAGAAAGTTTTTTAAAATCCTGCTTAAACCTGCATCAGAAAGAATGAAATACCTTGGAATAAACCAAGGAGGTGAAAGACCTATACACTGAAAACTATCAAACACTGATGAAAGAAACTGAAGATGATACAAGAAAATGGAAAGATATCCCATACTCTTGGATTGGAAGAATTAATACTATTAAAATGGCCATACTACCCAGAATAATCTACAGGTTTAATGCAATTCTTATCAAAATACCCATGACATTTTTCACAGAACTAGAACAACTAATCTTACAATTCATATGGAACCATAAAAGACCCAGAATCATGAAAGAAATCTTGAAGAAAAGGAACAAAGCTGGAAGCAAACCCTCCCAGATTTCAGAATACACCACAATATATTTTTAGATCTGTCTGCCAAGGCAAAAGAAATAAACAAATAGGACCTAATTACTGAAAAGTTTTTGCACAGCAAAGTAAACCACCTACAAAATAAAAAGACAATCTAAAGAATGTGCAAAAATATTTGCAAATGATATGACTGACAAGAGATTAATATCCAAAATATATGAACAGCTCACACAACTCAATATCAAAAACACAAATAACCCAATCAGAAAATGGGCAGTGGACCTGAAGATATTTTTTCAAAGAAGACATACAATGACCAACAGGCACAAGAAAAGATGCTCAATATCATTAATTATTAGGTAAATGCTAATCAAAACCACAATGAGATTTTACCTCACACCTGTCAGTATGGCCATCATCAAAAAGTCTACAAATAACAAACGTTGATGAGGGTGTGGAGAAAAGGGAACCCTCCTACACTGTTGGTGGGAATGTACATTGATGCAGCCACTGTGGAAAACAATATGAAATGTTCTCAAAAAACTAAAAATAGAACTACCGTGTGATCCAGCAATCCTACTTCCAGGTATATATTCAGAAAATACTAATTTAAAAAGCTACATGTATCCCAATCTTCACAGCAGCACTATTTACAACAGCCAAGATATGGAAGCGATCCAAGTGTCCATCAGCAGATGAACAGGTGGAGGAGACGTGGTACATATAGACAGCGGAGTACTACTCAGCCGTGAAAGAATGAAATTCTGCTTTTATGGCAATATGGATGGACCAAGAGAATACGATGCTTAGTGAACTAAGTCAGACCGAGAGCACTGTATGGTATCGCTTACATGGGGAATCTAAACAGAAATAGATTTACAGACACAGAAAACAAACTAGTGGTTAAAGGTGAGGAGACCGAAGTGGGAGGGACAAATTAGAGATACGGGGTTGAGAGAGGCAGACTACTTGTATAAAACAGATAAGCAGTAGAGGTACATTGTACAACACAGGGAATTATAGCCATTGAAAGTGAAGAAAGGGAAAGTGGCTCAGTCGTGTCCGACTCTTTGCGACCCCATGGACTACACAGTCCACGGAATTCTCCAGGCCAGAATACTGGAGGGGGTAGCCTTTCTCTTCTCCAGGGGATCTTCCCAACCCAGAGATCAAACCCAAGTCTCCAGCAGCAGGCAGATTCTTTACCAGCTGAGCCACAGGGAAGGCCAAGAATACTGGAGTGGGCAGCCTATCCCTTTCTCCAGCGGATCTTCCTAACCCAGGAATCCAGCCGGGGTCTCCTGCAGGCAGATTCTTTACCAGCTGAGCTACCAGGGAAGCCCATTATCTTGTAATAACTTGAGGTATAATCTATAAAAACACTGAACCATTTTGCCGTACACCTGAAACTAACAGCGTGAATCGACTACACCTCAACAATAGAACAGCTGTGCGCACTTGTCAGACAGCCTCTCTCTTCAGCTCTGGTGTCCGTTCATTCTAATCAGCTGTAAAGCATCTGTGACGTCTGACTGTGATGTGGTCAGGGGCAAAACGGGATAAAACAGGCACAAACAACATTACCAGACACCCCAGGCCCCAGCCGGGCTGCGGGGAGGATGGCTGCGCTGATGCCGGGTTTCTGATGCCAAGCGGACGGGCCACGTCCGTGATGTCAGGGCTCTGGCATGGACCAGAGGCTGCCCTGGGACACCATCCCCCTGGGAGCACAGGGCACGTTCTCACGGGCAAGTCCCTGCTCTGGTTCACTTGGTTTTGAAATACAGTGTGAACTGTTTGTTATCTGAAGTGATTTCTCCCCTGTACCTGTTCTCCTCCACCGTTCTGCCCCAATCTCTCTACGGCACAGGGAGCCCTGTCTGCTGGGTGGCTGCCGTTCACTGAACAGCTGTTTAGGAGAAAGGCCAGATGAGTCGCAGGCAAAGTGCTAGACAGGCATCACGCCTTTTCATCAAGAGTCTGCTATCTTCTTCCTCAATCAACCCCGTTCCAGGAACACACACAGTGTGTTCTTAGTCAGAGACAGAAAAGGGATCGACAGCAGCTTTCTCAGAAACTTATCTGAATTTTAAAGAAAACACTGGGAAATGAGAGGAACTGAGTGAAAAGACCAGAATCTCTAATAATGAGCTTTCATGTTTCTAGCTTTTGGGGTTTTCTTTCTGTTGGTTGGTTTTGGTTTTGGAATCAGGTGTGTCTTAGGGTTTCCCACATGAAGTCCGAGTGACTGAACCCTCTCTGGGGAGCAGGACTAGGGTGTGGGGGGACTATTAATTCCTCTGTAAGCTCTGTTCACTACTTACTGGGCAACTTTCAATAAGTGAAATTATTCACTCAGGATGTTTTTCCTGACATTATACTTGAAGAAGAATAAATAGTTGGTTGAACAGACTCAGGGCAAAATCAGCGGAGGTTAGGGGCAGATCGTGAGCACCCGAGTCTGGGTAAAGCAGTGTCTGTTTCCTATCCCCTTTCTCTTCAGCCGTCAGATGACCACAGGTCGCAGTGCCTCACATGGAAGAAAGAAGCGTCTCTTGCTTCCTCTGAGGAGGTCATCTGATGAAGGCCTTCATGCAGTAGTCTGCTGTGGGAAAGCACCTGTGACGCTGGGCTGTGTTTTACCCCATTGCTTTGAGAAGCAGCCCTGCAACTGCAGTCTACTCTCAGGTTACAACATCCTATCACATGACTACATATACAACATGCCTACTCATATGTGGAAACTAATTTTCTATCACAAATGAACTTATTTTTTTTTTTTTTACAAAACAGAAGCAGACTTACAGATTTTGAAAACAAACATGGTTACCAAAGGGGAAAGCAAGGGTGGGTGAGGGATGAATCAGGAGCTTGGCATAAACACATGCACACTACCATACATAAGACAGATGACCAACAAGGCCCTACTGCATACAGGGAACTCTACTTGCTATTCTGTGATAAACTATATGAGAAAAGCACCTGAAAAGGAATGAATATATGGATAACTGAGTCGCTTAGCAGTACACCTGAAACTAACACACCATTGTAAACCAACCATACTCCAACAAAATGCAAAAAGGAGAAGAAACAGAAAACACGCCCCACCACAGGGCCCATAATGCTCAGATGTCTTTTCCACTTTCCAACTTTTTACTTGCTGTCCTTTTTTAAAGAAAGCTAACTTAAAGTTATGACCAACCTAGAGAACATATTAAAAAGCAGAGACATTACTTTGCCAACCAAGATTTGTCTAGTCAAGGCTATGGTTTTTCCCATGGTCATGTATGGATGTGAGGGTTGGACTGTGAAGAAAGCTGATCGCCGAAGAATTGATGCTTTTGAACTGTGGTGCTGGAGAAGACTCTTGAGAGTCCCTTGGACTGCAAGGAGATCCAACCAGTCCATTCTAAAGGAGATCAATCCTGGGTGTTCATTGGAAGGACTGATGCTAAAGCTGAAACGCCAATACTTTGGCCACCTCATGTGAAGAGTTGACTCACTAGAAAAGACTGATGCTGGGAGGGATTGGGGGCAGGAGGAGAAGGGGACGACAGAGGATGAGATGGCTGGATGGCATCACCGACTCGATGGACATGAGTTTGAGTGAACTCCAGGGGTTGGTGATGGACAGGGAGGCCTGGTGTGCTGTGATTCATGGGGTCACAAAGAGTCGGACACAACTTAGCGGCTGAACATGGGGTATAGTTATACTACATTTTTTTTTGTTTATTTAAAATTTATATCTGAGTGTTTTATATTATTTGCTAAATCTGGCCATTTTGCGTTTATGTAAGCTAAGTCGCCTCAGTCATGTTCAACTCTATGTGACCCCATGGACTGTAGCCCGCCAGGCTCCTCTGTCCATGGGATTCTCCAGGCAAGAATACTGGAGTGGGTTGCCATGCCCTTCACCAAGGATCTTCCCAATCCAAGGATTGAATCCAGGTCTCCTGCATTGCAGGTAGATTTTTTTACCACAAAGCTAGCCATCTTAATCATAGACAAATAAACATAATTTTTCAGTTCAGTTCAGTTCAGTCGCTCAGTCCTGTCCGATTCTCTGCAACCCCATGAATCACAGCACGCCAGGCCTCCCTGTCCATCACCAACTCCCGGAGTACACTCAAACTCATGTCCACAGAGTCAGTGATGCCATCCAGCCATCTCATTCTCTGTCGTCCCCTTCTCCTCCCGCCCCCAACCTTTCCCAGCATCAGAGTCTTTTCCAGTGAGTCAACTCGTCGCATGAGGTGGCCAAAGTATTGCAGTTTCAGCTTTAGCATCAGTCCTTCCAATGAACACCCAGGATCGATCTCCCTTAGAATGGACTGGTTGGATCTCCTTGCGGTACAAGGGACTCTCAAGAGTCTTCTCCGAATAAATAGATTTTAAATTAATAAACATTGATGTCAGGGGGAAAAAAAGTCAGCAAGCCCTACTAATTACTGGGCTCCTGTTTCTGAAAACCACAACGGAATGGGGAAATAGGAAATAATAAAGATGGTTTCAATTCATATAAAATAAAGAAATACAGAAACAATCAGATTTCAAAACCAAACTAGATTAATTGGTTTTGTTTTATGGGGAAAAAAAAATACTACCACCCATCAGACCCTGCTCTGGTGGCTCTCTCTCCTTTAAAAGCACCTCTTTAACTTCTCAGGAAGTCCTTCTGTGCTGTCCTCAGCACCTGAGGCAGACTCTTCCATCCTTTTTATGTTACATAATTTTTTTCCCCAAGTTTTCAAATCAGTTCTTACTGGCTTGAAATTTCATGTCTATGAAACTTATATTCTCCATTTTTTTTCCAAAAGTATTTCTGTAACTATTTGGATTTTCTGCAAATTGTCATGCCACTCAACGCTTATCTCCTGAACTCCCCTCCATATTCCGAGAGGGAGGCGGACAGAAGGCGTTCTCGGAACTACTCAGTGATGCACCCACGTAGCTTTCTCCACAGGAAGAGGAGGAAGAGCTGTGGTCTGTTTGGTTTGAGAAGCCAGAACTGAAATATTCCTGGACGAAATGATTTGAGAGAGTTAACATTTTAGAATAAAATAAAACTGGGTTAACAAAAAAATCACATTCATCCAGTTTTCACCACATTGTATTACTGAAATGATTATAACTTTGTCAGAAACACAAGTATGTCTTGGGTGACAGAATCAATTTCACATCATTCATTTCCCTGCTATGTACCAGGCCCTATTCTGGGACATAAAGGGGAATGAGACCACTTCCCTGGGAAGTGGTGGGTAAGTAGGGACAATGGCATCCAAATTAATAGTCACATGACAGTTTCATAAAAGCTGTAACAGGTTGGGTACACAGCATCATGAAGACTCAGGAGGGAAGACACTCATTGCATTAGGGGTGGGGGTTTCAGGATATCTTCACAGAGGAAGTGATCACTGAATTGAATCTCAGGATTCATCAAGCAATGATGGCTGCAAAGGCATTGCAGCTGAAGCACCACTAAGGAAAGACTCCATGGCCCAGCAGAGCTTGGCACATTCAAGTGCATGTATCACAGGATGTGTGGTGGGAAGGGTCCAGCAGGAAAGGAGCTCAGCACAAGCTTATAAAGGGCCTTGTGATGATGCCAGGGAGATTGGAGTCTATCCAAAGGAAATGGAAAACCACTGAAGGGGTAAGTACAAGAGGAAAATCATCACATTTTTGTTAGAGAACCATCCCTCTGGACGTTATATGAAACGGAGTTGGAGAGGAGGCAAAGCCAAGAAGACTAGTTAAGAAGTTGATGAAGTACCCTAGGTGAGAGCTAAGAAGGGCCTAAACCAGCAGGGAGCAGGGAAAGGGTTCTGTTTTGGCCAGGCTAGCCCAATGCCCCTGGGGCGTCTCCAAGGACAGATGATGAAATGCAGGGCTGGGGCTGGGTCTTCAGGCCTGACTGGAAGTGATACGGAGCAAAGCATCAGCCAAGGACTGAGATGAAGGCCAAGAAAATGGAAGACATGGCCCTGAAATGATGGAAGGAGTGAGAAGAGAAAAGAAAAATATGAAAGGAACAGGTGGAAGAGAAAGATCACAACCCCAAACCTGAAAGGAACAACCAGACTCTTAGGAGACCAAGAAAATGACCTCATAAGACCCAAGGAAGAGGACACTTTCAATAATTGATTAATTACGTTAAGGGCTACAGAGAGAAACCGAAGATAAAGACAGAAATGGGCCTTTTGGGTTCAGCTATCAGGAGGCACTGCTGACTCGGGTAGAGTGATCTGAGTGTGGTGCTTGCCACGGCAGCCAGATCACAGGGGGCTGAAAGATGAATGAAGAGGGAGAAAATGAAGATGTGCTGGCTGTCTTTCAAAGAGATTGGAAGCCATGGAAAGGGAAGAGGGTGGACAGCCAGCAGGGACCCAGGAGAACTGGAAAAGAACTCACTCTTCATTATGAACATTCACCTACCGAAGAGAACAGAAACAAATATAACAAAAACAGGGACCCACCCCAATTCTCTTCTATTTCCCCATAGTGACTAGAACAGGGGTTGGCAAACTTTTTCTCAGTGGGCCAAAGAGTAAAGGTTTTAGACCTTGTGGGCCAAGAGGCCAGACAGAGGCTATTATCTCTTTTTATATAACCATTAAAAATATGAAAACCAGCCTTAGCTCGAGGGTTGGAAAAAAACAGGAGGACGGCTGAACTGGGGCCTTGAGGCCTGGTTTGCTGACCACGGACCACCATGCTTTCTCTGAAAGAGACACACCATTGCAGATACAGCTGAAGTCCTCTTTCCCCTGATCTCATTCAAGTTAACCGCTCTCCTCAAGTCAGCACGTATCAACCCCACACCTTTCAAATACGCCTGTGTCCCTAAGTCATAGAAGCAGAATTTGGAGTGT
Source organism: Moschus berezovskii (assembly GCF_049115385.1). Lineage (NCBI taxonomy): Eukaryota > Metazoa > Chordata > Mammalia > Artiodactyla > Moschidae > Moschus > Moschus berezovskii. The sequence continues at coordinate 7,688,928 of NC_142478.1, read as the reverse complement.
TTCTAAAACTTTAAATAAGTATAATTATTCTGTGCATAATAATCTGCAACTGTTTTTTTTGGTCAACAGTACATCTGAGACTGATTAATCTTTATACATTTGGCTACAGTTCATTAAATTTACTTGCTCTATGATATCTCATTCTATATCAAGTTCTTTATATTTTTCGTTTGTTAATAGATATTGAGATTGTTTCTATTTTTTTCCATTTTGACCAACAAGGCTACACTCCACATTCTTAGCCATACCTCTTTGCTATACATTTGTGAGTGGTCTGGGGTATATGCCTAGGAGTGGACTGTTGAAGCTGTAAGGGTATGAACATCTTCAGTCGGCTAAATGTTTCCAAATTGTTCTCTGGAGTGGTTGTATAGAAAAGTTTCCTTTTCCAATAATCTCATATAGTAAGTAACCTGAAAAATTCTCCCAATATGCAATACGTAGAGATACAAATGAAATACAGTAAGTCCCCTACATATGAACAAGAGCATTCTGAGAGGACACGGATAAGTCCTATGTGCTCATAAGTCCAACAAAGTTAGCTGAGGCACCAACTAACACAAGCAGCTATATAGCGCTTAGTGTGATGTGTTTATAATATTTTCTCACACAAATAATACATAAAAAACAAACAGAATAAAGAAAACGGTTTAATCTCACATTACAGTACAACTGGCATACAGGAGCTGGCATCAGGTGAACAGGCAAGAAGAGTTCCTGCCTTGAGGAGGGAGAGGAGGAGGAAGATGATAGAGCGGAAGGGCTGTCAGCAACAGGAGACGGAGATCAGGCTGCAATTTCACTCGTGATGACAGAACACAAGCTTGCATCTCTGAAAGTTTGCAACTTGAAGGTTTGTACGTAGGGGACTGACTATATAAGAAACTTCTTGAATGTATAAAGAGATCACAAAAAAGCAAGGCAATCCCCAGGGCCCAGAAAACATGGAGAAAGCAAAACAACAGCTTGTAGAGGAAATTTAAATTCACAGCCATACCTACCTACCTACGGGGACTTCCCAGAACCCCACAGGGATATCAGAGGCTCTATAGTGCTTTCAGGGGTTCCAAACCACCCTCTGGGTCAAAAGTTGAAGCTAAAACACCAGGTCATGGTTGTGAAAAATAAAGAAAAAAAAGAAAAGCAGCTGCAATGATTCTGGCAAAGGTCAAAGTCAGGAGTGCTTCCCCTAGGCTGACCTCACCCTCACCCTGACACTGTAGAAACCTGGCCTATGGCCCGACTGTCTGCTTCGTGCTCCTTGGCAGTCTCTTTGGTCACCTGCTTCTGGTTACTGGCTTGACCCTTTAATGAGGTTTTGGCACCTCACACAGCTTGTAGGGGCCGACCCCTGGGGCCTGCTCCCTCCACACCCCAGGGCTGGGGTTTAAGCCTCAAGCCCAAGCCCCGTGCACATCCCTGTCCGAGTTTTTTCCAAACCCTATTTTGTGGTGACAGGACTGCGGTTGCACTGGGAAAGTATTTACAGTAGTTCGATGACGGGATCAGAAAAGTTGAAGTTCTGTTAAATAGGGTGGGCCCAGCTCTGGGTGCTGGGCTTTGCCCTCAGTGCCCCCAAGATTCCCATCATGATGGGAGTTGACAACAAGATTAGATCTACATAAACTTCTGATAAAAATTGTCAAATAGTTAATAATATGTTTAAAAGACATAAAAGAAGGAATAAAGGACATAAAGAAAAAATAAAACCAAGACTATATATATATATTCACACATATATATTTATGAATATTCTATATTCTCCAATTTTCTTGAAAAGCTTCAGCAGCAGGCGACATGAGATGATGGCATGAATCTGCCCTCCCACGGGTGGTGCAGGGCTCCTGCTTCTCCACACCTTTGCAACAGGTGAGGGTGATGCAAAGCATACACAGGTAGGCAAATCACAGGCCGCACTGTTGCTTTACAGAACTGAGCCCATCCCAGCCAGTGAGTCTGCCTTTAGACAGGGAAGGACTGTAAGCCCTAACAAGTCGCTCTCTGCTTCCTTCTCCTCTTTCGCCCAGAGCACTGGGTGATTCCTGAGGGTCAGATCTCAGCAGGGTTCTCCCACAGTGACTCCGCCTCATGAAGGCTGTGCTTCCTCTCCCTGCTTCCCACACCCCACAGCCTCTTACCCGGTGACTTCAACATTCTGTTTTTCCTGCTTCTGGTCTTAACTGTACTAACTTCAGATTCTCTGCTGCTGACCCTGTACCTTTCGGCCCCTCCCTTCCCCTCAACAGGCCAAAGTGCAACCTAGTTCCTCTGTCCCTTTTCCAGTGAGTCCTCCTCCAGTCCAACCAAACACACACAGCCACGAGTGTGACCGTCTTAGAGCCCTGCCAATGGTTGATGTGACATGCCTACACAGTCAGGAAGGCACCAGAGACAGACTTCTCCAAACCTGAAATTTACACACCCAGCCTGGCAGAGCCTGAAAACCCAGAGGCAATATGGTGTCTTGGTAGAGAGTGGACTCAGGAGGGTAAATCTTATTTAGATACAATACTTAGCTGTGTGACCTCGGGCAAGTCACTTAACCCCTCTGTGCCTCAGTTTTCTCCTCTGAAAAACAGCAATAATAGCACCCACTACATAACTTTTGTTAAAGGAATCAAATGAGCTGGTATATGTACAGTGTTCAGAACAGGCATATACTGAGCGCTATCTCTGTTGGCCATCATCTTTATTAGTACTTGAAACCGGGACTGTCCCAGGAAATAGCACGTGGCAGTCACAGTCATTGAAATAAGAACAGTTTCAAAAAGTTTAGTTTCATTTATGCAACTAATATTTTCTTCTATTCTTTCTCCCCTTCTCAAGGTTCATCCAATCGTTATATGATCCTTACTCTTCTGAAACAGCCCAGAAAACCGCCCAGTCCTCTCCATCAAACCCAATGTTTAACTCTGGCCATCAAAACATTCATAGCTGCCTTATTCCTGCCTCATGCCTCTCAGTTCTTTTTTCTACAGACCATTCTGCTTTTAGCAGCTAATAAATCCTATGCTTTTGGTATCTGGGAAGTTGCTTTGAACTTTCTGATAGTGTTAAGCTGACACTGGCAGGACACAGGATAAGGAACAAGGTGGCCCTTCCTTCTACAGGCAGAACGTTGCCTTGATTCTGAACTTTCTTAGCATCCTACACTGGCCAAGATCCCTAGGCCCAGAGCTATACTTTAAGTGTTCTCATCCGTTTGGTCGAAATCCCAGAAAAGCTATTTTCTCATTTCTCCCCTGGTGACTTCTAAGTGGATGAGTTCACTTGAGATAGTAATCCATTCTGTACCAGGTTCTATATCTATATAAAGCAAAAGATAAAAAGATGCTGACTCAGCAGTAACGATGCTGGTCTCAGGTAACTGCAGGTATTAGATGATGTCGCCCATTTGATTTGAGATAAACCTACATGTGAGAGTTGGACTGTGAAGAAGGCTGATCGCCGAAGAATCGATGCTTTTGAACTGTGGTATTGGAGAAGACTCTTGAGAGTTCCTTATACTGCAAGGAGATCCAACCAGTCCATTCTAAAGGAGATCAGTCCTGGATGTTCATTGGAGGGACTGATGCTAAAGCTGAAACTGCAATATTTTGGCCACCTCATGCGATGAGTTGACTCACTGGAAAAGACTCTGATGCTGGGAAAGGTTGGGGGCGGGAGGAGAAGGGGACGACGGAGAATGAGATGGCTGGATGGCATCACCGACTCTGTGGACATGAGTTTGAGTGTACTCCGGGAGTTGGTGATGGACAGGGAGGCCTGGCGTGCTGTGATTCATGGGGTCGCGGAGAGTCAGACACGACTGAGCGACTGAACTGAACTGAACTGAAACCTACATGATGCTTGCAAAGGAGAATCGGGCTGTTTGGTAGACTGCATTCTTCTACCAAACACCCCTGTGATATTTTTTTAAGAATTCAAGGAAATATTTAGATACAACTGTGACACTTGGCTTCCCAGGTGGTGCTAGTGGTAAAGAAGCTGTCTGCAACACAGGAAGCACAAGAGACGCGGGTTTGATCCTTGGGTCGGGAAGATCACCTGGACAAAACTGAAGTGACTTAGCATGCATGCACGTGACACTTAGACACCATTAGCCCAAAAGGATATGTTGTTTAGTCGCTAAGTTGTGCCTGATTCTTTGGAGCCCCATAGACTGTAGCCACCAGACTCCTCTGTCCATGGAATTCTCCAGGCAAGAATACTGGAGTGGGTTGCCATTTCCTTCTCCAGGGGATCCTCCCGACCCGGGAATTGAACCCACATCTCCTACACTGGCATGCAGAGTCTTTACTGCTGAGTCACGGGGAAGCCCCTCGAAAGGATGTATATCTTACTTAATTTTACAATGTACATTTAGTCCTTAGTTAAGAACAGCCTTTCCCTTGGCTAATCTCAAAGTAATCAGCTTTGATTATCCAGCTGCTTGCAAGTGGGCATTTTTGCATTTTCAGGCACTGAGAATGGAGACAGAGCCCAGTGAGTGTGGGATGACCCAGGCAATCCCCGTGCTCCTCAAACGCAGCTTTTCAGCTTGTGCTTCTCCTAACATTACCTGCCTTCAGGGGTTCATCGGTTTCAGTGATCAGTCTCACACCCACTCTAGGATGATTTCAGTATTTCTCAACAACCACCGAGTTCCTAATTTATGCTGACCCATTACAAGGTTTGAGGAAATCAAAGACGAACTAAAGGGAATTTTCTTTTCCCTGGAAGTGCTCACAGCCTTGAGGGAGGCCTGGATAGGATTCTAAGTGGTTAGCAGCAGCAGCAGCAGCAGGCCTATGAGGGCACAAGAGGCAGGGTGCCACAGAAGGCGCAGTGAGACAGACGCCAATCGGGAGGCAACATTCAGTCTGTGCCTTTCAGGTTACACAGGCATCCACCTCGTAGGAAAAAAAAAAGGAATCTGTCATCACTTGCAGCCAAAGCCACAGAGGCCTGGAACACACGCTCCATTTCGTGTGACTGAGGGGCTGCGGCGGGGGAGCAGGAGAGACTCAAGGAGATGCTGTGGAAAGGCGCTTGCAGGGAGAGGCCAGGGGCCATGAATGAGGAGCCACCTCTGTGAAGGGAAGGTCACTGATCAGATACAGACCCCAGAGGGAGGCCTTTCACTGAGTCTCTTCACCAGTCCTTTTGCAGCTCCTGAATTGCAGACACTTTATTCCATCCTTTTCAGGTGCTCAAGAAAACTACACAGCTAAGGTTAAATACCACTCTCAGGAGCCTGTTTGAGGTGAGTGTGGTGGCAGTGAGAGGTAAACGCGGGGAAGAAGGATAGCTGGGCCCTGCTCCCGTGGTGCTGAGGGATGCCTGTCGGGGAAAGGAGCCTGGTTCAGAGGTTTCAGCAGGGGGCATGGCTGACTCCCTGGCTGGACAGGAAAGACCCTGGAGCCAAGTCAGGAAAGCTGCCTGGCGGTGGGCCTCGCCTTTCTCCTCTCAGTTCCTTCATCTGCACCCCTGCACAGCTGCACCTCCAGCACAGCCAAACACTCGGGACAGTCTGAGCGTCATCTTTAAGCCCCTTCCTGCTCCAAATGGGGAAGGGAGTGGCTCAGACAGCAAAGAATCCGCCTGCGCTGCGAGAGACCTGGGTTTGATCGCTGGGTCGGGAAGATCCCCCAGAGGAGGGTATGGCAACCCACTTCAATATTCTTGCCTGGAGAATCATCATGGACAGAGGAGCCTGGCAGGCTAAGTCCATGGGGTCACAAAGAGTCGGACACGACTGAGCACACAGCACACAGCACACCTGCTCCAAAACTTTATGTATTAAAAAACACAGTGTATCCCAAACTCATTTTGAACATGAACCTCAATTTCAACCAAATATCTCTCCAGTTGGAATGGTTGGCCTTTCCAGTCTCCACCTGGAACCCTAGAGACCATGCTGAGAACACCCAGGGAAGGGGAGATTGGTAGGGTGGGGTGGTTGTGTGCTGACTACTAGTCTCCAGGAGGTTACTTGTCTGTTAGGTAGTGTCTGATGTCCCTCCCCACATCCTATTTAAAGAACCTCAGCTTGAGAACCTTCTTGTGGGCCCAATACTGTTGTACACTAGCAGCACGAGGTGTCCACTGACAGGAACCACCAGCAACTACTTTGTTTACCCAAGAGCGATCCACACAAGGGTAAGAAGCAACGGGGAGTGGCTGTGCTGGTTGTAGCAACTGTCAACTGCTGCTCTTAGCTCAACACTATGAGATTTAATACTTTGTCTTTTCTGATACCTTTGATTCACTACAATCACACAACTTTTTAAAAACAAAGCTTCATTAGTCACAATCAACGCAAAGAAAATCTCTCCCAAAGTAACAAGATCAAAGGAAAGCTGATGAAAGACCTTACAAGTTGGAATGGATGCCTGGGGATTCCTCAGACAATTTCCTGCTTACTTTTTCTTTTTTTTTTAACTTATGGTGTTTCTTTAGTCTACTTTCCAGTCCTAAATTTCCATAGCCCAGTTTTTCCAGGACTTTTTGGAACCAGCAGACTTCTCGGCCCACATTACTAAAAGTTAATTCATGATTTCTCTGTTTCAACTGATTGAAACGGTCTTTTCCAGGAACCGCCAAAGAGTTGATCATTTTCTTAATATGCCCATTAAAGCCGGTAAATGACTGGGACCGGTAAATTACATCTTGGAAAACAAAGACTGCGGGGAGCTTAAATTCAAGGAGAGAACTGCAGCTGGATCAGCCGGCAGCGAACGAAGCCAAGTCCCTCCTCCCTCCTTCCCCCCAAAAAACAGAGCTAGACTTTTCTCCACTTTTCTCACAGTAAGGCTTGGGTTTTTCTAAGTGTTACGCTCCCCGGCAGAGTTCTGTAGCCTCAGGTACCAGACCAGCCTTCCTCACCCTGCTCGCCGGGAGCGGAGAGCCGAGGGGTGCTTACCCTGCGCCGGGCGGGTGCGGAGGGCCGCCAGGGCCGCGGCGAGGAACAGGGCGGCGCGCGGAGCCGCGGGGGGCGCGCGCCCCGGCATCGCGCTGCTGCTGCGCCGGCTTCAGTGCCCCCGAAACGTGAACATTTCCTGTTTCCTGCTTGTTTGGGTCGGTGCTAACTTGAAGGAGAGGTGTTTGCCTGTTTTTTAGGAAGTGATGTAATTCTGCAGGAGCCTGTCAGACCAGCAAGAGTTGCAAAAGAGAAGTTGCTCTTCAAGCACTGATTCAGTTAACACGCCTCGCAAGGTCTTTCCCCACCCCGGCCCGCGTGGGTCCCCACCTTTTGACCTCGCCCCCGTGGGAGCAGTGTCCGGCGCTCAGATGTCACTCAGGGTCTGGGGCTGGGGGTTCTGGGTTTGTGATTTTACTCCATCTCCCGTTCTGCCTAGAGTCTGGAGCAGCGCTCTCCAGGAGAACTTTCTGAGATGATGGAAATGTTCTGAATCTGTGTGGTCCAGTACAGTAGCCATTAGTACACAGGTTGCTAAGCACTCGAAACAGGGCTGGCGAGCACTGAATTGTCAGTTTTTATTTTCACTAATGTAAATTTTAGTAACTCTTTGTGGCTAGTGGCTACCACATTGGATCCCATTTAGCAGGGACACCTGTGCCATCAGGAACTGTGCCCAGCCAGGAACAGGCGCACCCTTCTCCCTGGGTCCTGGGTCCTGCATGCCCCACTCCCCACAGCTCATCAGAAGGAAAAGGTATACTATCCCCATGCTCTCCCCATGCCTGAAGGGCGTGCTCTGCTTCTGCAGAGAGAAATCATCTTTTCATGTTTGGTTTTTTCTTTATAAAGACTATTTTTTAGAGCAGTTTTAAGTCCACAGCAAAGTTAAGAGGAAAGGGCAGAGATTATCCGTAAACCCCAAGTCCCCACACCTGCAGTGCCTCCTCCACTGTCAATACCCCTGCAGAGTGGTACATTTGTTTCGACCGATAAATTTACATTGACACATCATAACCACGCCAAGCACCACTGTTTACTTTAGGGTCCACTCTTGGTGCCATCTATTCTATTGGTTTGGACACATGTATAATAATGACAGGTATTATCATTATAGTATCACTTGGGGTAGTTTCTCTGCCCTGAAAGTCCTCCATGCTCCACTCGTCCGTCCCTCCCAAGCCCTGATAACTACAGTCTTTCATTGTTGGCATCGTTTTGCCTTTTCCAATGACAGGTAGCTGGACTCTCAAAGTGCAGCCTCTGCAGACTGGCTTCTTCATGATACGCTTCCCCCGTGTCTCGTCATGGCCAGTGACTCAATTCCTTCTAGTGCAGAATAATGTCCCACTGGCTGCGTGCACTGCGCTTTATTTATCCACTCATCGACTAGAGGGACCTGGAGGAGGGCGTGGCAGCCCACTCCAGGACTCTTGCTTAGAGAGCCTCATGGACAGAGAAGGCTGGCGGGCTACAGTCCACAGGGTCGCAGTCAGGCACGACTGAAGCGACCGCACGCGCACACACACACTACTGAAGGACATCAAGGTTGCTTCCAAGTTTTGGCAGTTAGGCATAAGGCTGCTGGAAACATCCGTGTGCAGCTGTTTGCATGGACGTCAATTTTCAGCTCCTTTGGGAAAGTACCAAACAGCTTGATTGCCGGATTGATAGTCAAAGAGAAACAATCTTTTAAAGGGCCCATTTCCAAAGTAGAATATGCTCTCAGGAGAGGAAAAATCTGTATTTTACCTTTCTTCATACTTGAATGACAATTTTCTCAGAGGTTGTTGACAACAAACTGTTGGGAGAGTGTGTAATTTCCTTGGTTCTGTCTTGCCACAGCAAAGATTTGAGATGGTGGACTAGCATTACAGCTGAGTTTTATTCGGCAAGCAAAGGATAGTACACACTTGAGGCATGAGGGTCAGCTGACCCCAAAGGAGAGGCCTCAGCCCATTTTGGCTCCCCCTTTTTATATGCTTCGTCTCCCACTCCCTGAGGCTGCCCTACGCAAAGTAGGGCCAGCCAGGAAGGGGGCGTGGTTTTTCACCTGAGGGTCTCACTCTTCAGCTGTGAGCTGGGTTTTTCCTTTGTTCCCTCCTCACGGGCTTTTCCCTTTCTTTGTCTTTTAGCCACCGCCATTTGGGGCTCCTTTTTCCTATTCTAACTACCTAACAAAACAAAGTAAACTGAGCAGGATTAGAAGAGGGGGTGGGAAGCCTACCCGAATGAAACAATGCAGGAAGGACACGACAGTTTATACCAGTGTTGAGAGCCATTAGAGTAGGTGTTTTGTGTTCTATTGAAGTCCTTTCTTTGGTTTAGGTCTAGGGTCTAAGCCCTGCAGAATGAGATTCCACAGAAATATTGGGTATTTTATTCCACGAATATCATAAGACTGTTTTTGAGAAATAAAGTTCATAGAACAACAGAAAAAGAATGGAATTTCATCATTATGTCTTCTGTGGTACAAGAGGGACAGGCAGACAGAGCGAGGCTTAAGACACCCATCTCATCCCTAAACCTTTGCCTGCAGCTTACCGTGAGTCACCAACTTCCGGTCCATACCATCTGCAGTGGCCCGGTTGGTGTGAGCACACAAGGTGACTGGCTTCCTCAGCCCCAGACTTGGCCATTTCTTGTTTAGTGCATTGCTGCTCTTCCCTGTCCATAGTCTCTGTTTATCTCAGTTCTTATCCACAGAAATAGGTTGATGATTCATGTAATAATCAGTGTGTTAATGGATTGACAGTATGCATTTTAATATTTTTAACCAGCAGTTAAGTCAAGTCCTGATAAAATATGCTTTTGTACTTTAGATAACAATTTAGAACAAACAGCAGAAGAAAAGAGTTCAAAACTGGATGATCGACTTGAAAACAACAGGCAGGGACCTATTAATCAAAATCTTGACTGCTGGCTCTGAGCTCTTCTCGCGCTGAGTCTGAGGGCAATCATTCCTGTGCGAGCAGGCGTTTCTCCCGCTGCACTGCATATGTGCCAGAGAAAAGGCCCAGGGCCTGAACGTTCTCTTCATTTTACACTCTATTAAAACCATCTTGGATCTCAGGCTTGAGGCATGTGTTTGGCAAGGTGTAAGCCTTGGTTTCTTTGATTTTAAGATACGTCTGGCAGGAAGGTCTGCAGAGGCAGGTGTCTGTCGGCAGCTAGAGCACAGACTCATGTTCTGCAGTGCATACACTGCCTGTGAGCGTGTCACAGTTTCTCCAAGGGTCCCCCGTATTGCTTCTGATCACACAGCACTGCGTCACTCAGAATGATGTGCAAAATAAGCTGCAGAGAAGTCCTGCGCCACTCTGTAATTTTCTTTGGACCCCTGTGTGCTCTAAGACTCTCAGAGTGATTAAGCTGATCTTAAGGGGGAGAAAATTACCATCATTGATCAGAAAATTGCAGCACCTCAGTGATCGCTTCACTGCAGTTAAATCCCAGGCTGACTGCGTGCGAGGTAAAGGGCTATTTACCTCTGTTTGTTCTAATTTTACCAACCATTCATTTTGGCAGTGGCCACCTGGCCTCAAATTAAATCCTGACATGCTCCTGGCAGGAAGTCAGGGTCCCAGTTGCAGGTAGGCGTGAGGCAGCGGGGAGCCTCAGAGCAAGGCCTGCAGGCAGTGGTGGGGTCAGCTTTCAGGGGAGGGGAGGGAGGAGGGAGAGGAGGTAGTGTGCTTTGAAGATGCACCATGCCTCCTTATGCTCAGGAGGGCAGGAAGAGAAGCCCATTACTGGTTGGAGGCACTCTTTATGACTTTGCACAAGAGTCTGGCTTTCACCATCAACTCCCTGAAGTACCGAGGTGACTCTCATCCATTCCTCCTCCCCTCCCTCTTGCCCCACCCCTCCAGCCAGAAAAGAGTAGGGACTTCAAGGGAGCATCACAGAAGGGATAATCTTGCAGGGACTGCAGGGCTCCCCACCCCCATTTTCCCCTCCATCCTCCAGCTTCACCGTCTGCAACACACAGACACACCCCATACACATGCTTAACACACTCATGCACTGTGGAAACTCCAGGAAGGCCAACCAGAGAGCAAGCACAGGCCGTTTACAGAGAGCTCGTGATAGCCAGGGAGTCGGCCACCATCTCCTGCAGTAGGCAGAGACTCAGAGTCTAGTAGAGGAGTGGGAAAGCTCTGCAGTGGGAAAAGTAAAGGCTCCAGTACCCTGATGAGAGCCATTGGCGTGGGGCACCAGAAGCCCATTCTACTGATGGGTTCCAGCGATTGCTTAGAGATGCATATCTGGCTTCTCCTAAATCAGAAGCAGAGGAAAAACTAGAGCCAGTATTACAAGGATTAGTGCTCGGCTTCTTGGATTGCTGCTACAGGTAGGGTCTGAGTTCTGTTTTCATATATATATGCCCTAGCCATGGTCTGTATACTCAACACCCACTCACAGACACACTCACATACTCATAAATGTACACGCAGGCTCACACACACACACTGACACGCTTGCACACACTTTCTGAGGCACCCCTCTGTCTCTCAGTGCCAGCTGGTGGTAGTTAAGGGAGCGCACTCTGCTTAAAAAGGAGTCAGGCCCCCACACAATGTAATCGTCACATCAGGTGGGGCCTGTAGATCACTCTGAAGCCCACTGAGCAGGTGTGCAGTTAAGGTCAGAGGTTCTAAAGAAGCACCCAGAGAGATGAATGGGCAGGGGCTAGGGCTGGAGCTGGGGTGGAACCCTAGGTCGTGCCGGGAATCCCAGCCAGGAGAGCGGCTGACAGTGGTCTCTGTGTCTTAGTCAGCACCAGCTGCCATGCAAAATACCACCGACAGACACCTATTTTCCGCGAGTTCAGAGGCTGGAATGCTGAGATCGGGGTGCCAGCATGTGGGGTCCTGGTGAAGACCCTCTTCCTGGTTTGTAGATGGCCACCTTCTTGCTGTGTTCTCACATGGCACTGAGACAGAGCAAGCCCTCTGGCATCTCTTCTTACAGGACCCTGATCTTGTTAGGAGGGCTCCACCCTCATGACCCTATCTAACCCTAATCGCCTCTCCCCCCGAGACAAAAATACAGATATTGGAGGTTAGGGCTTCAGATCTGAATTTGAGGGGGACACGAGTATTCAGTCTGTAGCAGTGCCATCGAAGCTGGGAGTTCTCCCAGCCAGGCTCCTCCTGACCTGTTTTCAGAACCCTTGGTGGCTCTGCCCCTGCATCCTGGCTGCTGGCCCTGGTCACTCACCCTTCAGCTGGTTGCTTGGAGGAGCTGTTGCAGGGGGGGGAATTCCAGCAGCTTCCACCCTCGGCCTCAGCCTGGACCTCCTCCACGACAGAGTCTCCAGGGCCTCAACAGATGGCTGGCCACCAAAAACGAAACTGAGGAGGATTGCAGTGAGGAGTTGCAGTGACCTGTGGTCTCTAGTCTGGAGGGCCCTGTGGGGAGTGCCCGAGGAAGAAGAGGCTGACCGGCCTAGAGAGGCAGGAGTCCTCCCGCCATGGTCAACATCCCCCTGAGGGCAGGGGGATGTTCTCTAGTTGACCCCTGCACTTAGGGCAGTACTTCATAGTTCTGCTTTTGAATGAACAAATGAATGAATGAGTAGGCAAATAAAAAATTCCTTTTACAGCAGTATTTTTTAGGTGGACTGGGGTTAAAGGGCACATACCCCAGAATCATTTGGGGAATTTGTTAAAATATGTAGCCTTGGACCCCATCCCAGCATTTTCATTCATGATAGAACTAGAGAATCACTATTGTAGAGTTTCATTTTTGTTCCTAGAAAGTCATGTCCCCTTCCTCACACAGTAAGAAATAAATAGCATGGCTTATTTTCAGGTTTCACTTCGTTGGCCCAAAAGCCTGGAACTAGAAGCAAAGCTTGAGGGTGGAGCTTCATTAGCCCAGGTTTCCACACCACTTCTAGGAACATTCCTTCCCCTGGCTGACCCTAACTCCTCCTTCAGGACTTAGGCCTGGAAGCAGCTCCACCAGAGCCTTCTCAGAAGCCTTCCCCTGCCCCACACTGGCCAAAGAGCCTCCCCCGCCCATCCCACAGTACCCATCAGAACCGACCAAGAAGATCCGGTTGGTTGGTCTCCCCACCTGACTGCCCTGACCTCACTCATCTGCAGCCTCCCATACCTGTTAAAAGAAATTAAACTTCCTCCACTGTTGTTTCAGTTTTGATCAGATCATATACTGATAGCTGTTTTTTCTAAGTCCCTTCAAGTATTTTTGAAGCACATAGATTATTAACAAATACAGAGTATCTGTATTAGTCTGCACTTTAGAATGATAAACATAGATGAGTGACTCTAATGTTTGTTCTTTTATTTGTTTTCCTGTTTAATTTGACTTTCCAGATTTGCAGTTGATGATGTGCTGGCCAACTAAGTCCTCAACACCCATGAAACTATAAAATGCAAAAGCACAAAGGCTTGGGGAAGATGGCAAGTTATAATAAAGAAAGACACCAGGAGGAACAACTCTAGTTCCAAGGCATGTGGGTCATGCCAAAAATAAGCAAAAACTGAGCATGTTTGAATCCAGTGGGAGAGAATAGTGGAGGCTGGGAGGTAATTATTTTAAAATTGAAATAGTACATTTTTAAATTATAGTAAAGACATACATTTATTGTGGAACAATTTTAAGTGCAAAGCTATGGTTTTTCCAGTGGTCACGTATGGATGTGAGAGTTGGACTGTGAAGAAAGCTGATCGCCAAAGAATCGATGCTTTTGAACTGTGGTGCTGGAGAAGACTCTTGAGAGTCCCTTGGACCGCAAAGAGATCCAACCAGTCCATTCTAAAGGAGATCAGTCCTGGGTGTTCACTGGAAGGACTGATGCTAAAGCTGAAACTGCAATACTTTGGCCACCTCATGCGACGAGTTGACTCACTGGAAAAGACTCTGATGCTGGGAGGGATTGGGGGCAGGAGGAGATGGGGACAACAGAGAATGAGATGGCTGGATGGTGTCACCGACTTGATGGACATAAGTTTGAGTGAACTCCGGGAGTTGGTGATGGACAGGGAGGCCTGGCGTGCTGTGATTCATGGGGTCGCAGAGAGTCGGACACGACTGAGCGACTGAACTGAACAGAAGCAAAACAAAATTGTTCCATGTTTAAACCCTTCCAGGTCTTTTTCCAGATATTAGCTGGCAGTTCACTCCTTCCACTTGCAGTTCTAGCCATTCATGTCACCATCCTGCCAACAGACTATAGGTAGAAACTCAGGTCTGGAAAGATGGTGATTTGTTCTATTTCTCTATTACAGCATCCATTTTGAATTTCCGCTTTGGTCGTGGTAAACTGAATACAGTCACAAATACAACCTGTTGTCAGTTCAGTGATTTCTCAGTTATTCAAGGATTGACTTCAGTTCTTTTCCTTGTGGCTCAGATGATAAAGAATCTGCCTACAATGCGGGAGACCCAGATTCTATCCCTGTGGTCAGGAAGATCCCCTGGAGACTAGAACGGCTACCCATGCCATTATTCTTGCTTGGAGAAGTCCATGGACAGAGGATCCTGGCGGGCTACAGTCCATGGGGTTGCAAAGGGCCGGACGTGACTGAGCGACTGATACTTTCACCTTCCAGTTGTTTCAGGGCCCCTGCCTCCATCCTCCGGTTTCCTCTGATGTTGCCTTGGGAGTGCCAGAGTTGGTAGGGAGGACTGTCTCCTTCCTCGAGCCTTTAGAAGATCAAAAGTGAAGAATTAACTCTTTCTCTTTGCATTTTAACTGAGTCCTCCTCTTCCTAGCCCAAATAGCAGCCTAATTTGCTACTCATGGGGTCTTTAGACAGGTGTATAAATGGAGTGCAGAGCTCCCCAATCTGCTCATTCTTGGAATTTCACCTAGTATCCTGCCACGATGTGCATGAAATGGAGGAAGGATGGGCGTGGAGAGACACCGGGGCACACCAAACTGAGGAGCTGAAGTCCACGACCCCCGTCTTCATTCTGTCGGGAGCTAGATTCTCTGGCCTCATTGGCTTTATCTGTGAAACAGTGGGGCTGATTAGACAGTCACTATCGCCCCGGCACTCATATCCTATGGGTCTGTGAGACTCTTTTAGGGGTGGGCGCATTTGAAAGTTCTTAGTGGAGAAAAAGGCCTCCACTTCTGAAGACAGGCCCTGCAACAAACAACCCAGCCCATCCTCAAGCCTGTCATTCATCACCGAGCTCCAGAAATGTAGCAGGTATTGACAGCAGCATCTCAGCCCTGGGCCAGATGAGAGGGGAGGGCAGAGGACCTCCAGAACTGCCAGGCAGCTGAGTAGGACAGAGGCGAGGTGGCGCAGCTATTAGCGAGCGGGTTGGAGCAGCGTGACAACTGTGGATCTGGGACAGGAGGAAGGAAATAAGCAGGCAAGAATACCACAAAGAAAGATGGCACGTTTCCTTCACCAACTGTGAAGCAGCAGGCCCCAAACTTATCTGAAGCCAGGGACCAAAGTCACAAGTCTCTACAGTGAAGGTCATTTCAGCTCCAACCACACAGGGGCAGTGACACTGGGGTTTCAGCACCCACAGGCTAGCATCAACTCCGCTCCATGGAAAGAGGCTACTTCCTTCTAGGTCTCACTGTGAGGTTTTTCTCTTTGAGGAAAATGGCAACTCCTTATAGCTGATTAGATAACTGTTCCCAGTTCTTGACGCGGTCTCTGAATGACATGAATTTCCTCCTTGCCCTGTGACTTGGCAGTCTCTCCCACCCACGTAGGCACTGTTTACCTCCCTGCCTTACTGATCTTGAGCCAGGCCATGTATGACTTGCTCTGACCATAAAAACATGAGTGGAAGAGACAGTGTGGGCTGAATTCTTTGAGCGCCATCACGGCACACCGTCTTGTGTTTGTTCCTGGAATCTTGCATTTCTGTGATCTGACATCATAAGCCCCGTGATGTGAAGCAGACCTCAACAAGACCGGCAACCTGGGATCCTGCCCGGCCCAGCCCGGATCAGCCAAATCTCAGCTGAGTGACAGAACCACGAACATGGACATGTTAAGATTGTGAGCTGCAGAGAGATTTAGGGCTGTCTTTCACACAGCATCAGTGTGGCAGTAGCTGACTAATAATACAGCTCTTAAGAGCCTTCATTCACAAGGGGCAGACCTGAGCAGAAAAAGTCAGAGAAGAAAACCAGAGCTGCTTCTGGCCAAACCGCGAAAGCACGGAGCAACGTGACTGCCACACCGTCCTGCAGACAGTGAGGACAGGGCCTGGGAAGGCAGGGCTGGCCACACTGAACTCACCACCCTCCCCTTCCTACCCCACCTGCGGGACCTGTGTTCGACCCATAGCCGGCAGATGTCCATGGCTGAGTTGTGCCGTGCTGTCGCCCGTGGCCTTTCTGGATTTCTTGGTCCCAGGGCAGCTAGGTGTGCTAGAAACACTGTTTACGGCAGTGTTCACTGGAAAACAAGGATATTGGTAGTGTCTGCAGCATGTTAGCTGTCCACATTACATTTGCATTTTGTAATGTAGACAACCTCTTTCTTCCCTGAAAGACAGCAGTATCCATGTCTCACTCAACTTGATGACTTCCTCCTCCTCAAAACTCTGCCCCCCGAGACAGCCCCAAACCAATGATACATGCTGAATGAACAAAGGAATCAGAGAAAGGATCTAAAGATGGCCCTTATTCAAATGGTATTTTTAAAAATCTTTCCTTTGCGCACTGACACCTCTATTTGTAAATGGTCACAAGTTACTGAACCAGAAACAAAATAATGCTTACTGTCTCCCAGCCAAGAATTTAATCCGTGAGCCTTTTCAAAGCAGCACGGTCCCTGGAATGAGCTCCAGTTACACCATGCCTCATTCTTCTCCTCTGGTGTAGCTATTTTTTGCTGTTGCATAAACCTGTCCATACTCTCTCATCAGGGTCCTTTGCAAAACGTGTTGCTTCTTTGGGAAAAAAAAAAGAATGAAACAGAACGGAATGGAGGTCTTAACATGTGGGTTAGGGTGTGAATACCTGCTCCTGGCCGTGCTGGGCCACCAGTGTTTGCAGAGCTTGGTGGCTGCTCCCAGGGGGCTTTTGCAGGAGGGAAATCTGTTTTCAATACCTGCAGAGCACTAATAAAACCTCCTCTTTGACCATCTTCAGCGATGGAGAATTAGTCTGGCTAGGGACCGAACAAGAGAAATCTCATCATCTTCATATACAAACATTAGCATGTTGAAAAAACAGTGAGAAAAAAATATGCTTCTGGATAGACCACTAGAAGATAAGATCCACCAGGAATTAACAGTTATCCCTGGAGGGAGAGGGCTTCCCTGATGGCTCAGATGGCAAAGAGTCTGCCTGCAATGTGGGAGACCTAGGTTCAATCCCTGGGTTGGGAAGATCCCCTGAAGAAGGAAATGACAATCCACTCCAGTATTCTTGCCTGGAGAATCCCATGGACAGAGGAGCCTAATGGGTTACAGTTTACAGAGTCGCAGAGTTGGACACAATTGAGTGACTAACACTTTCAACTTTTCAACTTTCTAGAGAGAGATGGTGAAAGCTGGGTGGGAGGGGCAAGGAGGAGGAGGGGAAGCCAAGGGGACAGATCTCCTTTAATACATCTCGGTACTATTGGGAAAAAAATGTAATACATGTGTTACCTTCTTGATATTAAAAAACAGAACAAATAAGATGTGTGAGGGAAAAAAGAGACCCACAATAGTTCTGCAGGTAGGTTGGGAAAAATGTGTATTTTTAAGGGAGATTGTGTGTCAAAAGTAGGATTGTTTAGTAAATAAAGATGGAAGGATGAGTTAGAAAAGAGGAAGTGTTTTTGAGTTTAGCACCCAGGAAATGCTGTTCTCTTCTGGGAGATTCTGTGGACAGAATCCAGAGAAGCTATTAAGTCCGCACATGGGTAACTGCAAGAACATCTTTATAACAGGCTGACTGAGAGTGGGGGAAGGCATTGGATGTGGAATTTTTTAAAGCTCTGTTCATTTGATGACCATAAAAGCCTGCAGATGGGGCTGAGGGAGCAGGGTGGGGAGAACGATGGAAGGGTGACCAGAACCCAACTCTGAAAGTCCACCCTACACCCAGTGTCCTCCCCAGGGCACTTTCTCCCCAGGGACATTCGGCAGTGTCTGTTTGGGGTGGCGCTATTGGCACCTAGTGAGCACACATCCGCGTGGGCCAGCACCCCACGCGCAAAGAATCGTCCAGCCATCCGAGATGTCCATAGCCCTGAGGCTGAAAACCGCTACGCCAAACTAAAGTGAGAGCTGAGATTTACTGAGACGTGCATGCCTCTGTTTTCACATCCATCTTCTCTTCATCTCAAACTCTGAGGGAAGCAGGGCAGGCATCCTTATTCCCCAGAGGCAGCTGAAGAGGCAGAAGTCCGGGACCAGAAGTCTGGGACCAACCCAAGGTCCCTCGGCTTGGAATCCAGGGCCTGGGCTCCAGCGCCATGCTCATCTTACTCTCGTGGAACCCGGGGACACTCCCAAGTCCTCCTGGAACCAAATGGTCGAGTGAACATGTGCTGTCCTCAGGGAACGGGGCTGCCACTGAAGGGCATGGTTGGAAGTTCCCGTTCCTGGCAGTAATGATTGGAGGAAACTGATGGAAAGTCATTCAAGTGTCAGTGACATAACTACAGAGCCTTCTCCTCACTGGTCCTTGGTCATGTTTGTAGTACACTCACAGGATGAATATATTGACAGAGATCAGAAAATGCTAGGCTTGCTCTCAGGAAAGGGAAGTCTCAGATGGTCAGAAAGTGGGGTGTATCCAGAAATGTTGGGGTGTGATAAGGTTGGAGAAAAAGTTGGGACGAGCGCTGGAGATGGAGTGGAGAAGAGAACTGCATTCCGTCAGTGATGAGGAACTCTGGACGTTGTCAAGGGCAGTGGTGACATGGCCTGACTGCTATTCAGTCAGCCCACTCCTCAAAGAACACTGTCTTTTAAAGCACATTTATTCCTCCTGCCCCTATTACAAAGTGGGTTGCTTTTTAAGCGGCTGCATTTGACTTTGGTGGGTTTTCACTGGGGACTGAGTACTTAGATAAACTGGATGAAACCACTTACCTGAGACTGGAGGCAGATGAAAATAGTGTCTTGCACAGCTGTCCGTCTTCTATTTAAGTACATAGTGAGTGAAGTCACAGCACAAATGCTCACATGACCAACCATCATCTGACACTACCCATGGGTTTAGTACTTCAATTCTAAATTCAAATGCACCAAAATAGGCTCCAGTGTGTTTCCAGGGCATCTGTGTCATTTCCATGTGCTAACTCTGGAATGGAGATCATCACCCTCAAAAGCATTAGAAAGGAAAGCCTCTGTTTACTTACGGCACCATGCTGGCTGCTACACCAGAGAAATTTTCCTTTTAATTGCTTACAATTCATATGTAAAATACCACACTTAAATTGTCCTCAGGTGATACATTCTGACTGTAGAAAGAATAGAAAATGCAGAGAAGTAAGTGGCAGAAAGCATCACCCCCTATTACTTTCTAAAGTTGTTTTAAAATTAATAAGAATAAGTTATCTTTTTCTTCTAATAATTCTGAAATCACACTTGTGTTTTCCTGTTTAAAAATTAAAATCTTCCATTTAAGTGATTATATACACTGAATGGATCAGGTTAACTCTGCTTCTTCTTGGTTAAGTTCACGCCAATGTGATCACCTCTCTGGAAATATAATCATGTGTCCAGGAGTATCTGACTTTAAAAAACTACAACATTGCCTCATTGCTTTTCTCTTAACTAGTTAATTTAACATTTCCAAGTATTTTTAGTCCTTCAGAAACGATGACACTGTGGATGATTTGTTCCTATGGAACAGTTTTTTGTCCATAGGAACAAAATTTGATATTTTTTTTGATAATTTGATAATTCAGTTTGATAATTCTGATAATTTCAGATATTTTTAAATTATCAAAATAATATTTGATAATTATAAAAACTTTGATAATTCAGTTTCTATTTCTTTTCCCCAAAACAGGTTAAGAATCATTGCTGATTCTACTACAAGAGAGACTTTGATTCCGTTTTACTTCACGCCCTAAACCTGTGGCGGGCAGCCGGGGGCCTCCCTCAGTCACAGCTCTCCAGGACGCGGAGACACAGGGGGTACTGGAAGGTATCAGACTGCTGACAGAGAGCCTAACTTTACAGTTACTTTCCTTCTTTCTTTTTTAAAGTCTTTATTGACCTTGTTACAGTATTGTTTCTGTTTCTTATATTTTTGTGTTTCAGCCATGAGGCATGTGGGATCTTATCTTCCTGACTAGGAATCTAACCCACCTCCCCGCATAGGAAGGTGAAGTCTTCACGACTGGCCCATTGAAGAAGTCCCTGGAGTTATTTCTGAGTCATCCTTTTAGAGATCCAGGCCACAGGGCCTTTCACTCCTAAATTCCTCTTATGGTTTCAAGGAAAACACATCAGAATATTTTCTTGTCTAGACACTGTCGTGGTCACTCAAATGGACACTCGATCTAATGCTGTCCAGTGACCCACAAGGCAGTGGGTGTGAGGGCTTTGACCCTTTAAAGGTGATCAGAAGCTAATCAAAATTCTGAGATCTGGACTAAATGGTGTGTGATCTCTTGCTCAGTGGGTAGTGAAAGAAGGAGAATTCACAAGCAGAGAAAGAGAGGCACAAACAGGAGACCACACGGGTCAGATAAGCTGGAGGCAAGGAGAAGATGAGCTGAGCTGTGAGTGGTCCGTCTGCTCGCGTCCTTATAAGAAACCAACTTTCTCTTTAAGAGGATGAGATGCCTTGTTTTCATTTTGAACAATCAAAAATGCTCCATGCTTGTTTTCATTCTAGTGTTCACAGTGATTAGCATAAGCTTGACACAAAGTGAGTCTTAATGTTTATGGAAATAAATAATTCATTTGTTTTCTCAAGCAACATTGCATTCAAGCCTTTGGAAAAATTCCACATAAAATGTCATGACTCTGAAGGCAATCTCAAGAGAATTAGCAGACAAGACCCAGACTGAGAGAAAATACTTACAAAAGATAAAGGATCTGCTAAAGGACTGTCATCCAAAATATACAAAGAACTCGTGAAACTCAACGATAAGAAAATAAACAGCTCAATTAAAAAGGGGCCAAAGACCTTGACACCTCAACAAAGAAGATACACAGATGGCAAATAAGTGCATGGAATGATGCTCTACATATGTCATTAGAGAAATGCTAATGAAAATAACAACGAGAATCCACTACACACCTATTAGAATGACCAGAATCTGGACCAGTGACAGCACCATGTGCTGGCGTGGATGTGGAGCAACAGGAACGCTCCTTCATTGCTGGGGGGAAAGCAGAACCGTACAGCTGCTCTGGAAGACAGTTTCTTACAAAATGAAGCAAACCTTTCTTACCACATGATTCAGCAATCATGCTTCTTGGTATTTACCCGGAAGAGTTAAAAAATTTAAGTGCGCAGAGGAACCTGCACATGGATGTTTCTAGCAACTTCATTCGTGCTTGCCAAACTTGGAAGCAATCAGGATGTCCTTCAGCTGGTGAATGGATAAATAAACGCTGATATATCCAGACAATGGAATATTATTGAGTGCTAAAAGGAAATGAGCTCTTAAGTCATGAAGAGACATGGCTTAAATGCTTATCACTAAATAAAGGAAGCCAATCTGAAAAGGCTGGACATACTCTGATTCCCACTCTATGCCATTCTGGGAAAAAATAAAACTATGGAGACAGCAAACAGATGGGTAGTTGCCAAGGTTTGAGAGGGGGAGGGATGAATGCATAGAGCACAGAAAATGTTTAAATCAGTGAAACTACTTTGTATGATGCTATTAAATATCATGGTAGACTTATGTCATTTACATTTGTCTAAACCCATGAAATGTCCCTGGAGAAAGGAAAGGCAACCCAATTCAATATTTTTGCTTGGAGAATTCCATGGACAGAGGAGCCTGGCAGGCTACAGTCCATTGGGTCGCAGAGTCGGATATGACTGAGTGACTAACACACACACGCACACACACGTGCACACACGCACACAAACACCCATACAATGCACAGCACCAAGAGTGAACCCTACTGTAAACTCTGGTCTTTGGGGGATGATGATGTGTCAGTGTAGATTCCTTATTTGTTGTTGCACAGTTGGCACACTGTTCCACCTGTAACAAATGCCCCACTCTGATGGGAGATCTTTCAATGGAGGTGGTGGGTAGGGGTGGGGACTATACATGTGTCAGGGCAGGAGTATATAGGAAATCTTTGTACCTTCTTAATTTTGCTGTGAACCTGAAGCTGTTTTAAAAAATATGAAAAGAGCATGATTCAGTCTCAAGGAATGTATGAGACAAATATCTGCAGACAAATAAAAATACAGTAGTTGTAAGATGGCTAAAATAACATGTATCATTTAGGATGCTTTTGACTTCAACAAGCAGAAGACCTAGCTTTAACGGCTTGAACAAAGAGAATGTCACGTACTCAGAATCTGGAGACAAGGAAGGTCCAGGGCTGGTTGGTTCAGTCAGTCTCTACAAGTCCCAGGACCGAGTTCCTCCCACCTTTGGCTCTGATGTTGGTCCTGAGACTTGTCCCCTCATAGACCTCCTCCCAGGATCACACCTCACACGGCAGTCTGAAGACTGGGACAGAGAATGTTCCTGAGTTCTCGGAGACTTTCCCAGAGACCGCCCAACTGACTTCCTTTCACATGTATTGCCATTTTATATCAGTCACTTGCAAGGGAAATGCAATTACCTTTATTGGTTTAGCCTAATCAGGAGTCACACCTGATTACACTGTATTATATAATTGAAATTTGCCAGATGAAATGTTCCCTATCTGTCTCTCTCTCACACACACAAGATAAATATAGAAGACGACGGATGGTTAATTAACTAGATGAGAACCCTTTCACAGTGTATACGTGTATCAAATCATCACTAGGTATGCTTTGAGTATCTTACAATTTTACTTGTCAGTTATAGCTCAATAAAGCTGAAAAGAGACTTCAGAGGAGCTCATGAAGCACTATTGTTGTTTAGTCACTAAGTTGTCCTAAGTCACTAAGTCCAACTCTTTTGTGACCCCCACCAGGCTCCTCCCTCCATGGGATTCTCCAGGCAGGAGTACTGGAGTGGGTTGCCATTTCCTTCTCCAGGGGATCTTCCCGACCCAGGGATCGAACCCGTGTCTCTTGAGTTGGCAGGCAGATTCTTTACCATGGAGCCACCTGGGAAGAGAGATGCCACAGGGCTACTAAGCCTGAGCACCATAACTGGAGAAAGCCCACATGCCGCAGCAAAGACCCAGCACAACCAAAAAAGTACAAACCTGGAAAGATCAATAGGCAAAAAGAGCAAAAGAAAAGCCGGCACCTGGACCAGTCCTGGGGTAACAGCCCTCTGAGCCTCTTCAGCACCCCCACCCTTCACCTTCCCTTCCTGATTGATCACCTATTTAGTTGCCCAGCCAAGGCTGAAATCAGTGGCTTTCACCCTGACTATGCTTTAGAATCCCCTGGAGAATATTTAAAAAGTTTATATTTTGGATCTCACCTCAAACCAAGTAAGTTGGGATCCCTAGAGGTGGGGCCCTGGCATCTATGCTGCTGCTGCTGCTAAGTCACTTCAGTAGTGTCTGACTCTGTGACCCCATAGACAGCAGCCCACCAGGCTACCCCGTCCCTGGGATTCTCCAGGCAAGAACACTGGAGTGGGTTGCCATTCCTTTCTCCAATGCATGAAAGTGAAAAGTGAAAATGAAGTCGCTCAGTTGTGTCTGACTCTTCACGACCCCATGGACTGCAGCCCACCAGGCTCCTCTGTTCACGGGATTTTCCAGGCAAGAGTACTGGAGTGGGATGCCATCGCCTTCTCCGCCTGGCATCTATAATTTTAAGAAATCCTTAGGTGATGCTCTTGATGCCATTGCTTTGACCCACTGGCTTAGAGCCTCTGAGCCAACAGCTGAGGGTCAGAGAGGCGTCCTGCTCTCTGTGGTGCCCAGGACCTCATATCCCAGCGAGCCTGGCTCATTGCAGCTCCTTTGCAGCTCGTGTCCCAACAGCCTGGCTAAGAACGCTTAGGAAAAGAGGAAACCAGCACATGTGCAGCTCATTTCTTCAGCAGGTCTACACGTCCTGCCCTACTCACACTCATCTGACCCTCAGATAACTCCACCTGACTCCCAGGTTGCCCTGTGTGGAAAGCACAGGCCAAAGCTGAAGCCCTTGCTGTCCTCTGTGTCTTCTAAACACCTGCCGGGAACACAGAGCCCTCCAGCAAGGCAGCATCAGATCTGGGCAGCTGCTTTGGACAGAGGCTGGGCGTGGCAAATAAAAGCAAACCACAGTGGTCAGCAATTCATCCAAGCGCTCCCCCGAAGAGTGCCCTGACCAGGCTGAGCTGGTGCATCACTCTTCCTCCAAGAACGCGGCACCCCTTTTATCACAGTCCTGGGCAAGTGTAGTAGCCAGTTTTCCTTCCTGGCTCATTTTCATCCCCTCTCACCTGATCCTTTAGCCTAAGCTCTGACTCCAGGGTCCACGGCCCACACCACTGACCTCTCATTGATCAGCAGTGCCTACAAGGTAAGATACTTCCTGTTCACCTGGAGAAAGATTTCTGGAGTCCTGAACATTAGACTAGAATCCTGGCCTCTGGCCCTTTCCTGAGTCATTTCCCTGAACTTCAAGACAGATTTCTTCTCCCTGCACCCCTTCCTGCCTGTCTGCCTTATCCACCCTGCCCTGGGATCTGCTGACTCATTTCCCCCACGTGTCCTTCAGTAAGCGAACTTGACCTGCAGGATCCCCTAATCACACATCCTAAATGTCTGAATCAGTGACTCTTGATCATGGCTGGACTCCCCTGAGAAGATTACGTGTATATGTCTTGATAGTGCTTTGTGGTAGTGACGGTGAGTGCAGAGAGGTAACCAGGAAAGGTCTAAGGGAGGAGCCTAAGGAAAAGTAAGGATTTATTAAATATATATTATAATTATGTATTATATATAATGTATAAATAATGTATATAATATGTATAGAATGTACAAAAGAATTTATAATGTCATGACATGTAATTGGTAAGTTTATATTAAAGAATTCATGTATATAATTAAATATTATCTATCATATATAATTTAGTATTATATTATTTATAATGTTATATAAAATTCATTTATACATTATATAATCATACATATACATGAGTTTCTAAGAAATTATATATAATGCTTTATATATAAAGTTCTATTATAATTAATATAATGATATATTCAGTTCAGTTCGGTTCAGTCGCTCAGTCATGTCCGACTCTCGGCAACCCCATGAATCACAGCACGCCAGGCCTCCCTGTCCATCACCAACTCCCGGAGTTCACTCAAACTCATATCCGTCGAGTCGGTGATGCCATCCAGCCATCTCATTCTCTGTTGTCCCCTTCTCCTCCCGCCCCCAGTCCCTCCCAGCATCAGAGTCTTTTCCAGTGAGTCAACTCGTCGCATGAGGTGGCCAAAGTATTGGAGTTTCAGCTTTAGCATCAGTTCTTCCAATGAACACCCAGGACTGATCTCCTTTAGAATGGACTGGTTGGATCTCCTTGCAGTTTAAGGGACTCTCAAGAGTCTTCTCCAGCACCACAGTTCAAAAGCATCAATTCTTCGACGATCAGCTAAATTCCTTTAGATATTATGTCATTATAATATTATGATGACATGATTTCATAATATTATAATGATACAATATATATATTATGATATATAATATCTAAAGAAATTTTATATAGTATTAATTAATATAATATATGAGATATTAATTACATATCATTATGTATTATTGTGTATATAAATTCCTTATATAAATTCACTTATACTCAAGGTAGTATATAAAAAACCCTTTAGATATTATGCTTGTTATTTATTATAGCATATATAAATTATTTAATATTTATATTATATATGTATAAATTCCCTAAGTTCCCTTTTTAGAGATTCTGATTTAAGCATTCTAGGGTGAGAGCTGAGCATTCTAGAAGTTTCTCAGGTGATCTTCCTATGCAGTCAGGATTGAGAACCATTGATTTAGAATGAAACCTTTGTAAACTCAGATTTTTAGATAAGATGAATATAACATCTTTAAAGCAAAGGGAGGAACACAGCTGACAAAAGTCCCCGCGTGATTCATGTCCAGGGGAAGAAGTTGTGGCCAGTGGCCTGCTCTGCCCTCACCCCCTGCAGAAGCCTCACAGAGACACCGTCAGCAGCCTCCACAGCCGCGCGGACGCCCCCACTGAACCTTCATCTTCCATCACGGCCTGAAGGCTTTGCTCACACTCCCCAGCCCCAGTAGGGAACCCTTTACACCTACCCCTACTGCTAAGTCTCCCTGGAACCAAACACATGGCTGGTGATCCTGAGGCTTCTCGTCTCTGAGGCCAGCTTTGCGGAACCTCCCAGTGCTGTAAAGTGAGACATATAAGAAAAATGCCCCATTGGCACCAGCAGGCAGCCACAGGGGTTCAGCAGAGCAGAGGGCTGGAGGTGGGTGACCAGCTGTCCCAGCTTGCTTGTCTCAGGCTAAAACTGGGACAGTCTAGGACAAGCCAGGTCAGCAGGCCATGCTATGGCTTTGTACCCTTCTGGAATGGAAATTCCTGTGGGACGGTGAGCCTTCCTTAACACAAGCATATTCTGTCTTCTTTTTGCTCTGTACCCATGCAGGAGTTAATTTTCCAATTTTGTCTTTTTGTTTTTCAAAAAATTAAGCAATTAATGTGTCAATCATAGAAAAATTTAAATATCCAGAAAAGCAAAAGAAAGCAAATGAAATCATGTGCAATCTCATTCCCTAGAGTTAATTACTTTTTAAGATTCTAGCATTCTCCTCCCCTTCTTTTTGTGCATATATATTCTAAATTTCTATGCATATGTAAATATTAAATTAATGTTTCTATTAGAGAAATTAAAGATACTGGGAGAATAGAAAAGACGGTTGGGTGTAAATAAAAGGTGGTACACCAAGGAACTATGAAAATGAAAACATGAATGACTAGGTAACTTAGAGTGGAGCGCATCTGAGCCTTGCCAGAGCCGCAGGCTGCCTCTGAGGCACTGGGTGGTGCTTTGTCTGTGGAGGGAGGTGATTAGAAGCATGAGACCATGCTCCCCGCATCCCCTCCAATGGGGACCAGGGTTCTGTGTATGTGTCCCAGGCTCCAGAACTCAGGGGACTGGACCGCACTTTCCCGAGAGGCTGTTGCTATATATAGCATAGGGCAAAGGCTTAGAGAAGAGAAGCAGAGATGACCCAAGGGAGCACAATGAAGCCTTTGAACAGAGGCTAAAAAGCAGAACTCTTCAGCCTGGAAAGAGGGGAAGTGAGGAGCAACTTAATAGCAGTCGTCATGGAGATGAAGGGT
This sequence comes from Moschus berezovskii, assembly GCF_049115385.1. Taxonomy (NCBI): domain Eukaryota; kingdom Metazoa; phylum Chordata; class Mammalia; order Artiodactyla; family Moschidae; genus Moschus; species Moschus berezovskii. The sequence continues at coordinate 7,661,643 of NC_142478.1, read as the reverse complement.
CTGCCCCGCAGGGTGACCTGCCCTTCTCCAGCTTCACTAAGGACCAAGAAATGAAAACAAATAAGGGTACTTCTCCCGTGTAGGGGCTTTTTACTCTGCTCAATGACTTTTCTTTCTTGATGACGTCCTCAGAACATCTCTGAGACGCTGAAGGAGCTCACACATGGGATTTAGGTTACACAGGAGAAAATGCTCTGAGGGTTGCAATGAGATTTCCCGTGGAGGTCACAGACTCTTCTTTGAAAGGTCAATAAAAATAAAACCATTTTTCATCAAATAGGGGTGCTTTATACATCACCCTGCCTAATCAGAATACCTTCCATTTATACTGGGTTGGCCAAAAAATTTGTTTGGGGTTTACTGGCAAAACCTGAATGAGCTTTTTGGCCAATACAGTATATGATACATTTTTGTATATCTTCCACCTGCCTAAGTTCATTCAGTCTATGAAAGAATCATTGGAGGTCACAAAGAGATGTTATTTTCCCATTTTCCAGATGAGGAAAATGAAGATTTAAGGAAATGAAGTGACTTGCCCCAGTTCCCAAAGTGAATTGGGAGGTAGAGTATATTCTAGACCTGGCGGTTCTTGGTTTCCAGGTCTCCTGCCGCACTAGTGGTTCTCAGCTTTGAGCACACATCAGAATCCCCAGGAGGGCTTGTTAAAACACAGGTCACTGGGCCCACCGCCACAGTTTCTGATTCGGTAAGTCAGAATTTGCATTTCTAACAAGTTCCCAGGCACAGCTGATGCCACTGTCTGGGAACCACACTCATGCCATCCAGCCAACTAGACTAGTAATAGAAAAAATTTCATAAAGGCCTTAGATCCATAGAAGTGGTATTTAACTTGAAACATCATCTCCATGGAAATCATCAGCTTCTGACTGCCTTTACAATATGCCCCTGGGTGATCAGAGCACAGCAGCACATGTGTCTGCTCACAGCGCAGGGGGCCACCCTCCTGCCCGAACAGTGCCGCAGAGCAGTACAGCCCAAAGGCCAGAAGTGATGCAGGAAATAAAGACATTTTCAGCATCTCTTCTATTCTTCTCTAAAAATTATTTTAAATTTATTTTTTAATTTTTAAAATTATTTTTATTTATACCTATTCTATGACAGGCACTCTTCAGGTCTTTTATAATTATTTTACATTTGCCGTTACTCTTTGATATAGACACAATTATTTCCATTGTATAGATTTAAGAAACTGAGGTTCAAAGAAAGCTATGCAACTTGCCTAAGAAAAGAATTAGAACTTCCAGGTTCAAAACTACTTTTCTTTGGCATCATAGATTTATTTTAGATCTATTACCTGATTTCTATTATTCTCAGCCTAAATTTTTAGGTTCTTAGCATATTACACAATGGTTCTTTCCCCTATTCCACATGGCTAGTTATTTTCCCCAGCCTATGGCATTGTACTTAATTTCATTCTAGTTCATAAAGTTCTTTCCTGGACTTTGTAGCCAGAATCATTTAGAACTTGTTAGCTGGCTGATTGCTGCTGCTGCTAGGTCGCTTCAGTCGTGTCCGACTCTGTGAGACCCCATAGACGGCAGCCCACCAGGCTCCCCCGTCCCTGAGATTCTCCAGGCAAGAACACTGGAGTGGGTTGCCATTTCTTTCTCCAATGCATGAAAGTGAAAAGTGAAAGTGAAGTCGCTCAGTCGGATCCGACTCTTAGTGACCCCATGGACTGCAGCCCACCAGGCTCCTCCGTCAAGAGTACTGGAGTGGGGTGCCATTGCCTTCTCCAAGCTGGCTGATTAGTTTCATACAAAAGATATACCTAGGAGGAAATTAATTAGGAAATTGTGGAACAGCCATATTGTGATGTCTTATTTAGTACATATTAACAGGAGAAGATTGTCATGATATATTTGATCTTTTAAAAGCAAGTTATGAAACATGCACAGAATGCTGTTTTGTAAAAGAAAAACTGTATGTAAACACACATATGCATATGCAAAGGCAAATACTCACATTCCAATGTATGCACTTAGAGCAAACGTCAACATGTTAATTAACTCAGAATCAGGGGATCATGGATGACTTTTTAATTTTATGCAGTTTGCTTCTCTGAACTTTATAATTTCTCTTCCATGGGTGTGTGTTATTTTTTGTAAGAAGGTCCTCCTTTGCCCATCCTTAAGATTCCCCTCTTCTCTCTCACACGAAGTTCTTTATGTGTTCCCAGTGTTTGTTCCCCTAATGAAGTATTTAGCTCTGTGTTAAGTCTCTAAACCAGAAAATGAGTTGTTTGGGAGCAGAAAGAAAAACCTAGCATCCTCCCTCCTGTGCCTCGTCAGTGTAGACAGTCTATTCACAGAGCAGACACGGAGACAGAGATCAGCGAGCAAACGCGCGGCGCGCGAGGGGACGGGCGGGGCGCGCTGGGAGACGGGGCGCACGGGTGTACACGCGGTCGTACACGCGGTCGGTGCTCTGCGTACGCGGGCGCCGAGCGAGAGCCTGGATGGCACAGGGAACTCTGACTGCTCTGCGGTGAGCTGCATGGGGAGGAGAGCCAGGAAAGAAGGGATATATGCGCGCACACAGCTGATTCGCTGTGCTGTACAGTAGACACTAACGCGACACTGTAAAGCAACTATACTCCAATAAAAATCAATTTAAAAAAGAGAGAGCAAGCAAGGCAGCCGCCCTGGGACTCGCATTTTATACACGCAGTGAGAGCGCTGCTCAAGGGCATCTAGGGGGAGAACATGTGTAACAATGATTTCTCCAGGTTCCAGGGCTGGGCAAGCTATGCGTAAGAATTTACTAATCATTTAGACTTACTAGTAAATCTAAATGATTAATGACAACATCAAATACACCATAATAAATAGTTACAGGAATCAATGAACTAAACTTATATGTGGCAGCAATGCCTAAACAATTAAGAGCTGGTAATTTGAAGCCTCTATGGAATAAATTCTCTAGCAACTCTCCGCCCAAGTGACTCTGCTGGAGACTCCAGTACATTAGGGGCCAAAGCTGTGTAGGTTTGAAGAAGGAAGATTTTGCAGTGTGAAGCCAGGGCCCCTTGAGGAATACGTCCCAGGTCCAGGCCTCTTTTTCTCTTTTTAGTGTTAATTTATTACCTGGTTGCATCGGATCTTAGTTGTGGTAGGCGAGATCTTCACTGCGTCACGTGCATTTTCTGTTGTGGCTCACGGATTCTCTACTTGCTGCACGTGGGTCAGTTGCTCCTCGCCATGTGGGATCTTAGTTCCATAATCAGGGTTCAAGCCCACATCCCCTGCCTTGCAGGGTAGATTCTTAACCACTGGACCACCAGGGAAGTCCCCAGGGCTCTTCTCATAATGATCTTTCTCTGGTGAAACAGGAATGACCAGCTGATGCCCTGGATTGGGGAACCCAGTCACACTTGATCCTCTGGGTCAATCCAGCCACCCAGTTAAAGGGAGTAGATCGTCAGGAACAGAATCACCTTTGATCTATAACATGGTTAGAGCCAGAAAAAGGAAAGACTGTGACTTCTTTCATGTGAGTTTATAGGAAGGACAGCATCAGGAAGTGGGGAGTGAGGGGGCAGGGAATTATTCACTGTGCCAAGAGAAATGTTTGAGACTAGGTTGTCTCTAAGCCTGCAAATAAAAAATCTATAAACCTTCAGAATAGGATTATGAGAGTGAAAGTAATTTCTGGCCCAGGTCCCAACCCTTAAGTGCTTCATGGGGACAACTTTCCTGAGCAAAACAAAGACAGTGACCCACTAGGCCTGCGGGGCCTGGCCTGGGGGCTGGTTGCTTAATGCTGATTGTCTTCTAAAGAGCTCTGCGGAGAGCAAAAGTCATACAAGCTTCCCAAGTTTTCTTCCTGGGAGAGCCAGCCTCTGGCATTCCTGGCCCTCCTCCTGCCTTATCCGGCCTGTTGCCGTTAAACAGGTGCTGCAGGCACAGGGGACACAAGAAGGATGGCCACAGGCCCTGCGCTGCAGACTCGGGACCAGCGCAGCTATCTGCAGGAGGGTGCCTGGTGCCCAGAGCAAGGTGCCCCACTGCTGCACTTCCACGAGGCAGGTCCCGCTTGAACAGATTCCCTCTGCTCCTCTCTTGGCCCTGTCGTGGGAATGCACCCCAGACCCACTTGCTCTCCGCGGTGATCTTTGGGAACAGATGTGCGTGGAAGGCATCCGCTCCTGGCCCAGTCTGCCTGCCTGCTGTGAGTTAAATCCACATTTCCAGCCCCACCTTAGCAATGCCCGGGGCTGTCTGTGGCTTGTTCCTTCTCCCCCTCCCGGGACTCGGAGGGTCTGCACAGACTGAGGCCCCCGGAAGGCGGGCTGGGCAGAACAGCAGGGAAATAAGCCACCAGGTGGCCCCCCTCACACCCTGAGTCCTCAACCGAAACAGCACTGAGATGTTTCTTGAGCAATCTAAGCTAGGACATAAACGCACAGCAATCATGAGAACCTCTCCACTTCAGCAGAGAAGCAAACCAAACCTGAAACCTGCCGAGGAGAAGAGCGCTCTCAGAGAGTCTTGAGAGACCTTGATGAGAAGCTGAATACCATGAGGCTAAATGCAACGTGGTTTTCTAGCTGCATTTTTTGCAGTTCCGTGTTTTGTGTTTGTAATTCACTTTATCACTCTGCCTCCTACTTCGCCAGAAAGGTCCAAGGAAGTGGAGCCTCACTGAGCTGACTTTCGGAACAGCAGTGCTCCTTGCCGCCCATAGGCTCATTGTAAGTCTCCGCCTCTACAGAACCCGGAGCCCTCATCTCTGCCTGTCCCCCTCCATGCAGGAGAGCCATTGAGAACGCATTCCCTCTGCCTGTCTACAGTTTATCTAAAGGCCATGATGCTGCTCCTTCTGGTCCACTCTCCCCCTCCCCACCTATTTCTCAGGGTGCACTGCTGTACTCTGAGTTTTTAAAACCGCTTGTATCGACGGCTACGAGAACCCTGTTGTATAGAGCCCCAATCTCACCTACTGAGAATGAAGCCAGAGTGAACCACTGGAAAGGGTCCCTTAAAAGCTGGATGGATGGCCAACAAGCACATGACAAGAGGCTCAGTACCACTTGTCCTTAGAGAAAAGCAAATTAAAGCCACACTGAGATACCACCGCCTGTTAGAATAGCTAAAACTAAACTACACCAACAATACCAACTGCTGGTGTGAAGCAGTTGGTTTCGCAACTGAGGATGAAACCATCCTCCAACTGAGGATGTGAAACAACTAGAATGTTCACACACTGCTGGTGGGAATGTGAAATGGTACAACCATTTCAGAAATCAGTCTGCCAGTTCCTTATAAGGTTAAACACATACCATATGACCCAACAATCCCAATCTTAACAGCAATAAAAACCTATGGACATATAACAAACTTGATGTGAATGTTTATGGTAGCCTTATTCAAAATTGCCCAAAGCTGGAAACAACCATAAGTGTCCTTTCACGGGGAATGGATAAGCGATGCTGTACCCATACAATGAACTATTACTCAGCAATGAAAAGTAAAGACTATTTTTAATAATACATTCCACAACAGGAATGACCCTCAAAAACATTATACTAATATAGGTCATAGGGACTTAAGATCCAACATTCATCTCTGGTTTCTCAAACTATGAATGTTGGCAGTCTCCAAAGGTCTATCATTAATGGAGGCTGAGGAGCAGACTTAGAGGAGAGACAGAGGCATGTTTGGAAGAAGAGAGTGTTAGATTTAGAATATATAATTCAGGTTTTAAATACTTCATGTACCAATTAAGTGGGGCTAAAATGACTATAAAAGGCAAAATTATCTATAGACATAGACATCTGTCCACACTGAGACATATAACCATGTAGAGACAGTGAATGAATCTCTGATTTGCCACTCATTTTGTAAGACTTAAAACCAAAACAACAGATTTCCAGATTGTTAAAGTATTATTCTGAGGAAACAAACAAAAAAACCATTAGACTAAGTGAAAGAAGTCAGACTCAAAAGTCCACATGATGTCTGTTTTTCCTCTATTATGATATTTTCATGAGAACATTAGGGCAGAAAACAGACCAGTAGTTGCGCAGGACTGGGGGTAAAGAGAGGGGTTGACTGCAAAGTAGTGTGGGGAGATTCTGGGAGTGATGGAGTGTCCTAGACCCTACTTAGGTCCTACTTAGGGTGGTGGTTACACACTGTACACATTCCTCAAAATCCACCGGAACTTTACAGTGAGGATGAATTTCGCCCTATGTAAATTGTACCTCAAATTTTAAAATACGAAGCCAGAGATGGACTCTGTCTGTAAGCAGGCTGTATAAACACCCACGATGTCACATTTCCAGTTAGCCTCTCCTGAAGGGCCACGTCACTGCTTCTCTCCTCCCCATCCGTATGAGAAATGTCACCTTGTTGTCATCATCTTGAGTCTGTGCTTAGTCGTGTCCTGCTCCAGTATCCTTGTCTGGGAAATTCCATGGACAGAGAAGCCTGGTGGGCTACAGTCTATGGGGTCGCAAGAGTCAGACACAACGGAGCGACTAAACTACAACCACACCAGGAAGCCCTCACAGGAATCGATACAGAGAAGCTGTCGCCCCCAAAGCTTTCCTGGTGCCCCCTTGGTAGTCCCTCCTCCTGCCCTTGCTGACCCCTCAGTCTCAAGAACACTAACTTGGTGTCACTATAGGTTAGCTGCATTTTTACAGTTTTACATAAATGCAATCATACAAAATTGCTCTTTTGGGGGGAGGATCTGGCTACTTTCAGAAAAATTATTTTAAGATTTATCCATGTTCCCACATGCATCAAAAACTCATTCCATCTCAGCAATGGCATCACTGACTCAATGGACATGGGTTTGAGCAAGTTCTGGGAGACGGTGAAGGACCGGGAAGCCTGGCGTGATGCAAAGAGTTGGACACGACTGAACGACTAAACAGAAACAAAGGATTCCACCGTATGGGTACACCACAATCTGCTGCTGCTGCTAAGTTGCTACAGTCATGTCCGACTCTGTGACCCCATGGATGGCAGCCCACCAGGCTCCTCTGTCCCTGGGATTCTCCAGGCAAGAATACTGCAGTGATTTGCCATTTCCTTCTCCGACACCACAGTCTAGTTATCCATTCATCTCTTGATGGACATTTCAATTGTTTCAAGGTTTGGAGTGGCCTTTCTCTTGAACCAGTCAGGCTGGCGGTTCTTTAGGAAACACCCAGAGCTCCTCACTCTGGCTTCTTGCCTTGACCCCCTCCTAACCTGCCCCGTGGGAACGGCAGGAGTCATTCTGAGGTAGCAGATAGATAAAACTCAGGTTAATCTGCTGCAGCCAGTTTCACGCTGACCCTTTAAGATAAAGGATCAGTGGGAATGACACAGTGCCCTGATTGGGTGAAAGACAAAACAGCCCTCCGTAGTGGCCTCAATTTTGTGGTCGAGAGGATTTCCCAAACTGAGAGATGCACAGAAGGGTCTTAAGACATCTTCTAGTAACCTTGGTTTCTTCGTAATATCATTACAATATCATTAGTATTGTGGCTTTGACACACACACTCTCACGGGTTTTGTTTCCGGAAAGATTCAAGATGGCGCCTGGTGGAAGCCCAAATAAGAAATTATAGATAAGGCGATCATAGGGGAGGGAAAAAGGGAGCCACCCTCATCTAAGTCGTGGAAGACTAACTAACTCCATGTTAATGACCTAAGCTTTCCCTTCAGTGAGTGTCTCACTCTGCAAGTTTGCCAGGGCTCTATCCCACATGTCCTGTGCTTCTCAGAAACTCCTGGTCTGCTCTGCAGTCTTGGTCACTTTAATGAATTCTTTCTTCAGAGCAGATGAGGACCTTCACCGGCCAAAAACAATTCCACAGAATGTGAGAACAGCAGTGGGGAGCAACTCTTTATGGCCCCTCCACCGCCCTCCTCCTCCCCATTGCCCCCATCCCAGTGGCCTCTCAAATCGCAACTGCCCCTTGATTTGAGCCAGAAAGAGAGGCGACGCTGTGAGGACTGGGGCAAATGGGACGGTTCAGTAGTGATACCTCCTCTCTGTCTCTGCAGAGTGACTGGTCGCTGCCAGTTTTTATACCAGCTCTCGAAACACATTTTTAACAGCGCAGCACAGAATGTCCATGGCAGTGCTTCTGAAACTTTGATGTGAACGGAAATCATTATAGAATCATGCTAAAATACAGATTCTGACTCAGGCCTGGGAAAGAGGCCCAGATTCTAGATTTCTAGCAAGATCCTAGATGACTCGATGCTGGTGGGCTTCACACCACACGCTTGGGAAGGACCAATCACAGGTGTGTAATCATTTAGTAATTGCTCTTTAACAAGAGTTTAATCAGTACCTGTAAAAGTCCACTAAATACAGGCTTATTGCAGTCTTCCTCTCTCCTGCGGAGCCCCACGGCTCTTCTGAGCCGACCGGGACTTCCCACTGAACACTCCTGTGCTCCCTTGAAGCCAGGAGGCAGAGGACTGGATGATGTCAGACTGTAGAGGGTTAAGAACAGCATCTCTTGTTGGCAAAATATCTGCTGCTTCTCTTATCCTCTGCCTTGTACAATAGTTCCTGGGAAATATCAAGTTCAGGAACTAAGATTCTGTAGAAATGGGTTATAGGATAGGCTGAGAGACAGAAAAAAGGGGAAAGGAAACAAGGATATTCAGAAGAAAGCCAGGAGGAACTCCTAAGTATGTTCCCAGGCTGATCCAGTGTCAGACCAAGGACCGAATAGGGAGTCAGATGTGCTGTGAGTTTAAAACCTCAGTCCTCAGGAAAACTTCCCAAACAGGTCTTACCTGCCCCACTGTCCCCATAAAATGCCCTCCCCTTCCTCTCACTGGCCCTCAATAACCCCCGTGTCTGAGAAACATTTCCATCCCTTTGGCTCATTCTATAGAGTGTATATACTTGGCACACAGAGCCTAATCCTAATGGAATCTTTTTTTCCAGAGGGACCAGCCATCACAGACCTATCTCGGGTGGAAATGAGCTGGTAATGGTAACTGCAGAAAAATCTCAGATCTCCGGGAGAAAAGTTTCCATAAAGTGATTCACTCAGTCAGGCAAATGAACATCATCTCCTCTAATGAGCCGCGCACTGTGGACACAGTCCTTCCCTCAAGAGAAGACATGACATAGACTGAAGTATCTCCACGCCTTCGTGTGGGGAGGCACACACAAACTTCTTCTTAGGAGATCAGAGAAGAGAAGATCACTTTGAAGCATGGAAGGTGGCCTCAGGCAGATGGCACTCAGCTGGTGAAAGCTAGGGAGAGGGTTTTCCAGGACCAAGTTACCTAGGTGAGAAGGCCTGCTGTCTGAGGAGAAAGGCGGTCACCCGGCGTTTGTGTTGAGAGGAACGGGACAGGGAGATGTGACGTGAGGCCTGAGGCCTACCTGCGTGCTCAGTCACTTCAGTCATGGCTGACTACTTGTGACCCTAGGCACTGTATCCCACCAGGCTCCTCAGTCCATGGGATTCTCCAAGCAGGGATACTGGAGTGGGTCGTCACTTCCTCCTTCAGAGGATCTTCCCGACCCTGGGATCAAACCCATCTGTCCTGCATCTCCTGCTTTGCAGGCAGATTTTCTTACTACCTAAGCTATATTTGATGACTGAGGATACAGAAGTGACAGAACCAAAATGGTTCAAGGTTGATCGGCCCCAACGTGCTTGGATCAGAGAATGGAGAGTCGGGAGGTGAGGAGAGCAGTTAGGAGGCCTGCGTGTCAGTCCAGGTGGCAGAGCCTCAGCCGGGACGAGGTACTGAGAACAGACAAGTGTTTTGGAAGAGTGGCAGGGAAGCAAGACGCCCCCGATCGGGCGGCTGCATGTCAGACGCGATGGAGAGCAGCCGCGAACTTGAGTCTTTCTGGGAGAGTGACAGCTCTGAACCGTGAGTTTGGTCCTAGGGACATTGAGACATTTATGTGACTATGCCCAGCAGGCAGTCAGAAACACAAACCTGCAGCTGTGAGAGCCACAGCCTCCTAGAAACACACACCTGGGTTGCTCAGGCCGAAGTCCTTCTACAAGCAAACAAACAACAGGAGAATCTCCAGTACCCCACCAGTGCCGCTCACTGGGGCTCAGAGTGAGTCAGAAAACTCGCGGAATGCTCGTGTTTGTAGAGGGAACAGGCCACTCTGCAATAACAGATCCAGGCCGAGCACTGCCCACAGTGGACGTGTGTGTGGAGCTGTGGGAGCACAGCTCGCGGTGGGGAGAGGGCAGGCTCTTTTCTCTCAGGCCTGCATTTTCCTGGTGCTTACAACACCAGGCACTGGATGAAGCTCAGCCAAGTGCAGGCTCACCCCAGTAGGTTCTGTCTGCCTTCTGTATGCAGAGCAGAGAAACTAGTCCAAGAAGGAAACAGTCCCAGGGGCAGGAATTCAAGATGCTGAGTTGCCCCTGCAGTCAAAAACAAAATAATTTCAAGTGACAGCCATGCTTATCATTGTCAAATGCTACCAAAAAGTCAGAAGGGAGAAGAACTGAGCAGAGGTGAACAAATTGGGTACTTAAAGGTCACAGTGACGTTTGGTAGCAGTTTCAGAAAGACAAAAACAAATACTGTATATTAACGCATATCTGGAGGAGAAGATGGCAACCCCCTCCAGGATTCTTGCCTGGAAAACCCACAGACAAAGGAGCCTGGTGGGCTACAGTCCATGGGGTTGCAAAAAGTCAGACATGGCTGTGCAACAACCCACATATCAATGCATAGATGTGGAATCTTGGAGAAGGGAATGGCAAACCACTCCAGTATTCTTGCCTATAAAATTCGATGAACAGAGCAGCCTGGAGGACTGCAGTCTATGGGGTCCTAAAGAGTTGGACTGGAGGAGGAAATGGCACCCCACTGCAGTATTCTTGCCTGGAGGATCCCATGAGCAGAGGAGCCTGGCGGGCTACAGTCTATGAGGTCGCAAGAGTCAGACACGACTGAGTGACGAAGCACCGCACACGTGGAATCTAGAGAAGTGGTCCAGATGAACCTATTCACAGGGCAGGAATAGAGACACAGACAAAGAAAAAGGACTTGCGGACAGAGTAGGAAAAGGAGAGGGTGGGATAAACTGAGAGAGTAGAACTGACATAGATGCGCTGCTGCTGCTGCTGCTAAGTCACTTCAGTCGTGTCCGACTCTGTGTGACCCCATAGACGGCAGCCCACCAGGCTCCCCCGTCCCTGGGATTCTCCAGGCAAGAACACTAGAGTGGGTTGCCATTTCCTTCTCCAATGTGTGAAAGGGAAAAGTGAAAGTGAAGTCGCTCAGTCGTGTCCGACCCTTAGCGACCCCACGGACTGCAGCCCACCAGGCTCCTCCATCCATGGGATTTTCTAGGCAAGAGGACTGGAGTGGCTTGCCATTGCCTTCTCCGATAGATGCGCTACCACGTGTGAACTGGAGCGCTGGGAGGGAACAGCTGTACCACTCAGGGAGCGCAGCTCAGTGTCTGTGATCACCTAGAGGGCGGAAGCGGGGTGGGAGGCTCAAGCAGGAGGGGATATATGTACACGTGGCGATCCACTTTGTTGTACAGCAGAAATGAGCACAGCATTGTAAAGCAGCTATACTCGAATAATAAAATCAAAAACCAAAATGTCAGTATTTTTAAAATTATATATATGTGTGTGTGCATATGTACTTATATACATATATATGTGTATATATATACGAAAAGGCTTCTTTAAAAAGTCAATAAGGAGAGCTGAGCAGAGGCCAATCCCAATTGGGGACTTAGAGGTCATGGTGACCTTTGGTAGCAATACCAGTTAAGAAGCCTCCAAGAAAGTCATATTCTAAGGAATTAAGGAAGGTGGAGGAGGGACATTGAGTGCAGATGTCTCTTTGAAACATTTTGGTAATAAAAGGGGAAATGAGTGCTGGCAGTTAAGTGAGAGCAATGCAGGATTCCTCTTTCTTTTACAATAAGGGAGCCTGGGGCAGGTGGACATTCAGAGAGAAAGAACCGATGGGATGTACAACTTTGCTGGACTGCCCGCCTCCGGGGGTCCTGCCCTCCTCCAGGTCCTCACCTGCGCCCACAGCCCTCAGTGGGGAAGTGGGGCCCCAGCCAGCATCCCTCTGGTTGGACCCCGAGTCCTTCTGGAGCCGCCCTGCGGGGATCTGTGGTTTCTCTCTTCTGCTCTATTTCCCTGGCAGTGAATCATTGGCCTGAAGCCCAGTTTCCTACTGGTATTAATTCTGCGTGTTCTCACCTGCAAATAAACTCCTGCCCAGACCCAAGATCTCAGGAAACTGGTTTTTCTGGCCCTGGACCCCAGACTCCCCTGGTATCCAGTGACACCTGTTTAAGTGCTGACCACTCGTCCACCTCAATCTCTATGAACTCCAGCTTTGTGAACGTGAACACCCAGGATCTGGGACTTGGTTTGGAAATTTTGCTAGTTGTCCTTCTCCCAAGAGACCTCGCCTGGAAAAACACCCTTTTAACCCATAAATATTGAATAGCTTGCTTTATTTGCCCCAAATAACCAGTGTTTGGCTTTCTCCAGGTTGGGCAGCCTGCTGTTGCTTGCCCCTCGGGGTTGAGACCAGGAAAAACTGCTCCAGGGCATGGATGGGGGTGGGGTGAGGGCTGGCACACCCCTCCCTCCAGGAAGTTTAAAGGAGGGGAGAGTTCAAGCAGTTCCAGCAGGCCAGCCTGAGCTCCCCAAGCTCCCCAGTCAGCCACCCGCCTGTCTGTCCTTTCATTCAGCCTCTATAGCATCCACTTCCCTGTTTGCCAGAAAACGTTAGAGAAACACCCGCAACATGCCAGGCTCCAGAAACAAGAGAAAAAAAACACTGAGAAAGCCTCAGGAAAGACTGAATCTGGCCCATCAGTGACTCAGAGACCTAGACACGCCTGAGTCTCTCTGCCTTCAGCCAAACAGAAAGGGACAAACCTGTTTTATTTGCAATCTCAGCGCTGGGGCTTCCCTTAACCAATGAGACCTCAGGCCTCTCTCACTCCCCTGACCCTAGTCCTCCCATAGGAGGTGGAGGAAGCACAGCCATCCCTGGGCATTGCTGGGCACAACGGCCAGCACACGATGCCAGGCAGTTAAACACTTAAGCAAGCCTCGAGGTAAGGGTGAATGAATGCAGCCTGCCTGATCATTCTTGCTATTCATCATAGCAACATAAGCATTTTTAAAATTTTTTATTGTATTGGAGTATAGCAAATAACAATATTGTGAAAATTTCAGGTGAATAGCAGAGACTCAGCCATTCATATACATGTATCCATTCTCCCCCAAACTCCCCTCCCATCCAGGCAGCCACATGACAGTGAGAGATTTCCCTGTGCTATACAGTAGGTCCTTGTTGGGTATCCACTTTAAATATAGCAGTGTGTACACATTCATCCCAAACTCCCTAACTATTCCTTCCCCCTATCCTATACCCCTGGTAACCAGGTTTGTTTTCTAAGTCTATGAGTCTGTTTCTGTTTTGTAAATAAGGAACATGATGAGTATTTTGAATGTTTGAAACTCAATTCAAACACCTGGCCCTGCTCCAGCAGAAGCCCCATCCCCAGTGGCGTCCCAACCTACTGTTTAGCAGCAGGGGTCCCCACATCGGGGTCCCAATAAAACAACCATGAAGAACCATTTCCTTAGTAAACTGCTAAGAAAAAATGAATTGAACATCCTTGAATACACAGTTTTGTTCAGTTCAGTTCAGTTCAGTCGCTCAGTCATGTCCCACTCTTTGCAACCCCATGAATCACAGCATGCCAGGCCTCCCTGTCCATCACCAACTCCCGGAGTTCACTCAAACTCAGGATCATTGAGTCGGTGATGCCATCCAGCCATCTCATTCTCTGTCGTCCCCTTCTCCTCCTGCCCCAAACCCTTCCCAGCATCAGACTCTTTTCCAGTGAGTCAACTCATCGCATGAGGTGGCCAAAATATTGGAGTTTCAGCTTTAGCATCAGTCCTTCCAATGAACACCCAGGATTGATCTCCTTTAGAATGGACTGGTTGGATCTCCTTGCAGTCCAAGGGACTCTCAAGAGTTTTCTCCAGCACCACAGTTCAAAAGCATCAATTCTTCGGCGATCAGCTTTCTTCACAGTCCAACTCTCACATCCATACATGACCACTGGAAAAACCATAGCCTTGACTAGACGGACCTTGGTTGGCAAAGTTTTGTACACATGCTTATTTTTTTTCAACAATTCCTAGGTCAAAGGAAAAATTTAAGACTTTTGATAACAACTTATATTCTACATATATGAAGGTATGACTTTTTAAAGGATGCTTATCAATGCCGGGTAGTTTTTCAGGAAATGGTTCTTCATGATTGTTTTAATGTGCATTTTCTCGTGGCTCAGATTGTAAAGAATTCACCTCCCAAGCAGGAGACCAGTGTTCGACCCCTGAGTCAGGAAGATCCCCTGGAGAAGGAAATGGCAGCCCACTCCAGTATTCTTGCCTGGAGAATCCCATGGACAGAGGAGCCTGTTGAGCCATAGTCTATGGGGGTCACAAAGAGTCGGACAAGACTGAGTGACTAGCACTCAATTTCCTTGTTTACAAGTTTTATAGAAATTTTTTTCACAAAAGTTTTAGCTAGTTGATTTTTTCTTATAAATACCCATTTTGATTGTTAACAGATTTTTTCTGTTATTCTCTTTTATTTTAATTAGAAGAGTTTCTTGTATACTAAGATTTTAAATCTTAGGTCCGCTATGTGTGTTGGAAACATCATTCAAGGTTGTCGTTTGACTTTTAATGTCATTTACAGTGGTTTTAAAAATATACAGACATGTTTAGTTTTTACTGTGTCCAATTCACTGATTTTTCCCTTTATGTTCTGTCTTTAACATCATGTTTAGAAACCATTTCTCTACCTCAAGAGATTAATGTTCACTTATATTTTCTTGCAGTTCTTTCTGAACAATGACATTCCATGGCTTTATCGTCCGGTGAGGAAAACTGAAGAGAATCAGAACAACTCTCCAATGACTTGATTGAGTGCCCAGCTCAATATCTACTTTGCTGTCATTTAAAAGGTGTCCGTCTTGGGAAAGGACAGGATTCCGTGGCATTTTGGGAGCCTCCTGGGAGCTGCCCAGCATTCTGACTCAGGAAATTTTCCCGCATCCCCCGAGTCTTCATGTCCCGTCTCAGAGGTTACCCGCTTGCGTCAGGCTGACTCCTTTGCTGCTGTTGATGGAAGCCATGGGTTCACATCTGTGTGCACTTGGACTGCTTACCTTCCTCTCCAGTCTCCTCCAAAGGATATGTTTAGGAAAAATTAACACCTAGGCTCCCAAAGACGGTGAAAATTGGTCCACGGACTCCGACATTTCCTTCTTAACGAAGAAGAAGGCGCTCATTCTCTGCAGACCCGCACTAAGTCTTCCCCCTGCAGAGCAGCCCGCCCAGGGGACGGCCTCTGTCTGGCTCTGACCCTCACTCAGTAGACTTGTTTTCCAGGCTCCCGTGGGTGTTCTTGTGGAGTGACAGAAGACTCGGGTCTTCAGCAGCACCATCTCAGCAGCCATCGGAAGCAGGAAAAGATCATCTAAGTGCACGATCATCACACACTGCGGCACAGGGCGTCCGTCCAGACGAACTCTGCCGGGTGGGGAAATGCCTAAGCAAGAAGCCGACAGTCAACGAGACAGTCAAGCGAACAGACCACTTGTGAGTGAAGAGCCGGTGAGTTCCCGAACCTTGTACTATTTCTCCCTCCTTATTGTGAACAAAAATGAAGAAAAATATTTTCCCGCATAGCTTATCTTCATCCCCTCATTTCACCATCTTCTCCCCCTTGTATGACAGTTATTACAGTTACTGCCATTGTATTTCTCCTCTTGTATTACAATGACTGAAGAAAAACACTTTCCCGCATAATTTATCTCCATCCCCCGGCTTCGCCATCCTTTCCCCTCCGTTACAGTCACTGCCAGGGTCTCTCAAGAGTCGCCCTGAGAACTGCAAGGACAAAGGTGGAAAGGAGAGGCTCCTCGCTGAGACAGGGACGGAGGGACTCTGCTCAACCCGACCGCGCTCTGAGAAAACAGCCTCACTGAGCCAATCCAGGTTTTCTCCCTGCCCTCCTGCTCCCACCCCAAGAAGGTGCAGGAGAACGCGGTGCCTGCAGTCCCTGCCGTGGAAACCAGCAGTGGGTCTGAGGCTGGCAGCAGCCTGCTCCTTCTCCTGAAACAGAAGCGCTTCAAACTTAGGAGAGAAACAAATGCCTGAGAAATACCAGCTCTCAGTCATGCTCCCTTTCTACTCTCAGAAACAGACTTAAACAGTCTTTACCAAGGAGTGCAGGACCGCTGGGGGCAAAAGCACGCTGCAACAGAGATGAGAAATCCTAAGAATCTCAGCACAGCACACTGCCACACTAACCCAGCCATCAACAGCTTTCTTTGTCTAAACACACTTCCCTTTTCAGAGTTTGCTTTCAGATTCACAGAATCATTGCAAAGAGAGAGTCCTGTACACCCGGTTCCTATTATTAACACCTGACATTCGCATGGCACACTTCTTACAGGTAAAGAACCACATACTGATACATCATCACTAAAGCCATGCATTATTGAGGTTTCTGGGTTTTTATCTAATATCTTTTTTCTGTTCCAGGTTCCTTTCCAGGACTTCTCCCCGCTATTGAGTGTATTTGTCATGTCTCTTTGGGCTCCTCTTGGCTGTGGGTTTCTCAGGCTTGACTTGTTTTGAGCACCTTGACAATTATGAGAGCTGGTCAGGTATTTTGTAAAATGGCCTTCAGTTTGGTTTGTCTGATGCTACTCTCAATATTAGACTGAGTTACTCCATTTGGAGGAGGAAGATGACAGAGGCAAGGGCTCATGCTCATCACATCCTGTCAGGAGCACATACCATCAACAGTTTCACCACTGTTGACATTATCCTTGATCCTCTGGCTTGAGGTGGTATGGGGCAGGCTTGTCCACTGCACAGTGGCTCTTTTTCTTGCCCTTTCCATCGACTTCCCTGCGGGTCCGATGGTAAAGACTCTGTGTTTCCAATGCAGGGGGCATGGGTTCGATCCCTGGTCAGGGAACTAAGATTGCAGCGTGGCCAAAAAGAAAGGAAAAAAAGCTGAGGCCACACTTAAGGAGTGGGGAGCTGTGCCCTGCCTTCTTGAGGACAGGTTGTCCACATTAATGATTGGAGTTCTTCTCTTCTTCCACATTTATTTATTTATATCACTATTGATAATATTATCATATTATAATATATTTAAGTTTTAAGTTACATATGTTATAATTATAGTATAACTTTAGGTTATACTTCAATATGACTTTAGCCAACAGTTTTTTTTATTTTTTATTAAAAAATATTTTGAATATATATACAAAATTTTAAAAAAAAATAGTAAAATGAGCCCTCACATACCAGTCACCCAGCCCCAATACCCGTTAAACAATGGCAATTCTACCCCCAAATATCCTTAAGTATTTCTAAATGTATCCCTAATAGACAAGGATTTTTTTAAAAATAACTATGATACGATGAGCACAGCTCAAACAATAAATCCTGAAAAGCAAATAGTCAAAATTCAAATTTTGCATTGTTTCATAATTGTAAATTTTATAGTTTTTCTTGTAAGTCAAGATCTGAATCAGATCCACACATTGTGATTAATGTGTGCCCATTAAGTCTTAAGTCTCTCCTCTCTCTTTTGTTAAGTTGTGCAGTTGATTCGATTCAGGGGCAGTTGTGCGTCCTGAGAGTTTCCGCACCGGTTCGGCCGGCGATGCTGCGCAGCTGTAGTTAGCGATTCCCCCAGTCTCCGTGGTTCCTTTCCGTTGGTCGTTGGTGTAAAGCCACTGCTGGTTTTCAAAGCTCACATCAGTCTGCAGTGCATAACGAGACAGAGGTGACCTGTCCTTGTTGGTGAGACCAAGGACACGGAAGCTGGTCCGGGCAGGGTCACCTCTGAGCCTTGAACCAGTGTTGCCTTTGGGTGGGTGTGTGCCATGAGCCTCAGAACACCATCCTCGCCTGAAGCCCCCTGCAGGATGCCCGCTGGCTGGCTGTGGTATGGTAGCATGCTGCCTTGGCATGAACTGCGACAGAATCCCCACGGAATTCAGGTTCAAAGTGGTCTGCACAGACCTCAACCTCCTGTTTCTATTAATTTTTAAACGTTTCTGCGGTTCTTTATAGGCAGCGGCTGATACGCTGTTTCTTTTTTAAATTTATTTTGTAATTGAAGGATAATTACTTTACAGAATTTTGCTGTTTTCCGTCAAATCTCAACATGAATCAGCCATTGGTATGTATGTCCGTCCCCTCCCTTTTGAACCTCCCTCCCATGTCCCTCCTGATCCCACCCCTCTGGGTTGATACAGAGCCCCTGTTTGAGTTTCCTGAGACATCCAGCAAATTCCCGTTGGCTATCTATTTTACATATGGTAATGTAAGTTTCCATGCTACTCTTTCCATACATCCCACCCTCTCCTCCCCTCTCCCCGTGTTCATAAGTCTGTTCTCTATGTCTTATTCACCATAGCTGCCCTGCAAATAAATTCTTCGGCACCATCTTTCTAGATTCCATATATGTGCGTTAGTATATGATATTTATTTTTCTCTTTCTGACTTACTTCACTCTGTATAATAGGCTCTAGTTTCATCCACCTCATTAGAATTGTCTCAAATGCACTCCTTTTTATGGCTGAGTAATATTCAAATTAACTATTCAAATTCCTGTGCCTGTGATCAGAAAGAGCTACTTAATAGGTGTGAAGTCTAAATTTTGAACAGGTTGGGGTCCCTGGTTCAAAAGTAATAAGAATTTCAAGATGGCAACAGCATAGCTTTAAACCAGTGCTGGGCCCTTCTGAATGTAGGACCCTATGTGACTCCAGGATCCAGGAAGCCCTTCCGGCCTGAGATAAACCTTAGGAGGTAGATGGGGAGATAGGTACTTAGCGTCTCCACCCCTTATACAGGCTGAAGGAAAGGCAGCTCTGCAGACAGACTGCTTCCAGCCAGAGCCCTCCAAGTTCTTTGTGGCACACCCTAGGACACCAACACACACCACCCTCCAGGGCAAAGCCCTCGTGATCTGACTCAGGGACGCCATCAGCAAAAGCACGGGCTCTGCATCCGGGCAGGATGGGAGAGGTTTGGGGCAGGTTATGCAACAGGCAAGAGCAAAACAGGACTCCATGTTAGATCTGTTTCTTTGACTTTAACGTTTGCTTTTCATTACGTTTATTATTATAATCATACATCATGGCCTGCCTCGGGGAACCCTGCCCTCGTGTGAAAGCCTGTGGTAAAGAAGAAATTAACACAACCCCTCCCCGATGCTGGCCAAGCCAGACGAAACTAACGGCCTTTTTGCTTGACTTCCTCACCTCCTCTCCCTCTCTGGTCTATGAAGGAAACTGGCATCCAGACCAGTAAGACGGCTTTGGGGGACCCTAGTCCATCATCTTCTCTGTCTGCTGGCTTTCCAAACAAGGTCATTATCTCTCGTCTCCCAGTTTATTGGCCTGTTGTGTGGCGAGGGGGGAGCCTGGACTCTGTAACAGTTACACTTCTTGGCACCAGGCAGTTCAGATTCCAAGAGCCCTAGCTTTAGCGTTGTGATTATGTGGGAAATGACTCTTATTCTTGAGATAAATGCTTAAGTATTTCAGGGCGAAACATTAAAATGCTTGCAACTAATTTTCAGGAGATTCAGGATATATCAGATTAGCCAAAAAGTTCACCTGGGTTTTCCATAATATGGAAAAACACAAATATATATGCTACATATATAACATACAGGCAGTAGTAAGGGAAAGCCTCTCTAAGAGTATGTCAATTGGAAATCTGGGGAAAGAACATTCCAGAACAGAGAACCACAGGAGCAAACCTTGAGCCAGGGTGTGGTAGCCAGGCAACCAGCGTGGCAGAACTAAAAGCTTAAATTGAGTGTTTCAAAGCCGAACTGATATCCCCCACAGATCCCACTGTATTCCATCACAGCATTTGTCACTGTAGGAACTCATCCCACTCCATCATCTGTTTGTTCCCCCCTCCCCCACTCTGCTAGAAGGGGAGGCTATTGGAGGAGGAAGCTTGTGTTCCCTACACTTCCTGTCCCACCTGGTCCCAGCACCCTGAAACAGGGCTGCACCTGGAGGAACTCAGGATTTGTCAGCTGGGTGACAGTGGATGAATAAGTGGTCAAAATGAGCATTTAACTCAAGAACGTCCCTGGGGCCCATTTCTCTTGTCCTCCCAGCACTGCTGGAAGAAGGGAATCAGTGATGTCAATCACATTGACCCGTCAGGGCTGCTGCAGCGTCTCTGGAGTATGAGACATTTCAAAGAAAGCCAAGGAGAGGAAAGCGCTTTTGCTAAAATGGCCAACATCTGTGGCAGAACGGCTGGGATGGGCGGAAGAGGCGGGTGAACGGGGTGCTTTCCTGCTGCTCAAATCATTCCACATGAACAGAGTTTAGGTCCCTCCCTTCCTTTCCCTCCTAAAATGTGGAGGATGGAGGAGTCACCACGCTGTATTTCATCTTTGCTCAGCAGCCCTCTCATATCTGAAACAGGAATTCAAAGGCCCCAGGAATAAAATACCGTGACGCCCCCTCACCAGGCTCCCCAGGGCTCTTCACAACCTGTTTGAATTAATCTGCTGATTAGGCATAAACCACAGACGGAGGAGACTACTAGAATTTTTCAATCTGGAAAGACACAGGAGCAGGACGATTTAAAGGGACATTTACATTGACCTGCTTAGAATGATCTGGCAGAATTACAATGGAATCCAGGGCCACATTTTCAAAATAATTTTTAGCAGACGGGCCTAGTCTGGTGCCAAAAAAAAGAAAACAACTGTCTGGGAGATCAAATAAAATGATAATTCTGGACCTTGAGAAGCAGACTTGGGTACACACCATAGAGCTCAGCACTCTTGCTGAACATGTTTTAACAACCGCGGGTTTCTTCAAAACAGCCCCACATGCAGTATTGAGCAACCTGTGAGGTTGCTTCCCTGCCTTGTGAAAATGTGTGCATTTATTCATTCTAAAACACCCTGGGCTTGTCAAATATTAAAAGGCAAAAATAGGGCTTGTCATGTCAGACAGGATTTATGAACCAAATATGACTTGTACATCAGAGAGGAAACAGAGAAAGCATCTGAAGAGCAGAAGTTTGAAAATCTGAAGTCTTTTCCCCCATCATTTCCCAAAGCCAAGCAAGCAAAATAGAAATTATGCCAAATGATTCCAGTGTTTGTTTCTGTTGGTGAGTTGAAAATCTTTTTAGGGAACAGTCCATCTGTTTAGACAAAAGAGCGGCAGGCCCTTAGCCTTGACACAGGTCAAACTTCTTAAGAGACTTGGCTCTTTGCCTCAAATAAAAGCTAGACACGCCAAGTCCATATCAGAAATAAAGGTGATTCCCTTCCAGGAATTACTTCAGCCATTTGGCAAATGAATAGGTAAGTGTCGTGTTGGCAGACAGATAAAAGTGGCTTGAAAGTTTCTGTAGCTTCTCTCAGTCAAAGAATAGAACGCTGGTGAAATGAACCAGCCCATTATGGACTAGAACAATCGGACTTCAGTATTGTATTGCAGCAGGGCTTGTATCATACAAATAACTAATCTAACTAATCAATCATCTAACAATAATTAGACATTTGCTTAAGAAGAATTGTCATCTAAATCTTCATCGTAAGTCATCACAAGTTTTAAGAACAAACTTAAAAACTACCAGCAAGGTCAGGCAAACCCCTCTAGATGGTGAGCAAGGGTTTAAAGGTAA
Organism: Moschus berezovskii; assembly: GCF_049115385.1. Lineage (NCBI taxonomy): Eukaryota > Metazoa > Chordata > Mammalia > Artiodactyla > Moschidae > Moschus > Moschus berezovskii. The sequence continues at coordinate 7,639,895 of NC_142478.1, read as the reverse complement.
CCTAGGAAATAGACGTAAGGAAAGGCTGAGCTCACTGTTTCACTTTCTTTGGGTCTTTACTTCTGCTTCTTTTGCTTTCATGCTGAGACAACCTATCTTAACAGCATCCAGCTAATGTCTTACAAACTAAACCAGTAAGAACTGACGTGGGGAAACATGTGATTGAGATAGTCTCCAAAACATGTTGTTTAAATAATAAGTGTTTCTGAAAATAGTTTGAAATCGGAAACTATTTTCTGCAACCCATGTCTAAATATTAGCAAACTTTTTTAAAGACCAAGATTTCATGAATTCATTTGGGGAAAAACGTCTGTTACATATGTATGTGTTAGTCACTTAATCATACTCTTTGCAACCCTAAGGACTGTAGCCCACTAGGCTCCTCCGTTGGTGGAATTCTCCAGTCAAGAATACTAGAGTGGGGATTCCCTCCTCCAGGGGATCTTTCTGACTCGGGGATCAAATCCAGGTCTCCTACATTGCAGGCAGATTCTTAACCATCTGAGCCACCAGGGAAGCTTGTTATATATATTGTAACCAAAATATCTTTAATTTTTAAATCTCTGTTTCTTTATTCATATAAATGAAGCCTTTATTTCTATCTTACGATTGCTGCTAGAGAGGAAAACTATTATATACTAAGATTCTCAGCAAGGAGGCCTGATTATATGATCTTGTGTGCAGCTTTGGTCTCTCTTGCCTATAATGATATACAACACTCACCCTCTATTTCCTGATTCTCACTATGTGCACAGAAATGCAATAAAGGCTTTGGTGCACACAGAGATGGCTCAGATGTAGATCATTTTGCACGAGGTGTATAGGACAAGGGACACACAGAGTTAGTTAAAGGATTGAGTTCTAGTCCTGGGTCTTCCACCCACTACATGACTCTTGGCAAATCAACCTCTGGGGGTTTCATTTTCTTTATCTGTAATAAGAGGAAGAAACTAGACCAGCATTTCCAAACCTGGGGTCTATGGCCCACCCCCCAGGTGTCCGAGGATAGTATTCAGGGTCATTAAACTTGTGCAGGGGGAAAAATGCACCGTATTTCCAGTAACTGAAAACCAACATTTCCTCCCATTGTGAAGGCAGGTAACAGGCCATGGCAGCGTTAGCTCTGTATCAGCTGTGCTTTGTCACCAGTGGAAACCACAGATACCTTCATTTGGCAATGGTTGCAGATACCTTGAAAAATTGCTCAGTCCCATCATTACTTTGAAATTACAGTAGTTACTAGACCAGCTGCAAGAGTTTTTTAAACTATCATATTAATAAAAAGCATATATATCTACTACTATATTACAATTTTATTTTTAAAATATGTACAAAACTCCACCTTATATCCGTTAGGATGGTTACTATTCTTAAGAAAAGGAAATAACAAGTGTTGGTAAGACTGCAGAGAAAGTGGAACACGTATGCACTGTTGGTGGAAATGTAACACTAACAAGGGGCAGAGACTATGAACAGCGGTGTTTCAGGGCCTCAAAAAATTAAGCTTAGAATTATATGATCCAGCAATTCCACTTCTGAGTAGAGAGACAAAAGAAAGAAAGAGCTCAAACAGTTATTTGTAAACCCATATTCACAGAAGCATGATTCACAATAGCCAAGAAATGGAACTCAAATGTCCATCAATGGATGGATGAATGAATAAAGTATGGACTGCACTTACAGCAGAATATCATCTGGCTATAAAAAGGAGGGAGATTCTGACACATGCTACAACACGGATGAACATTGAAGACATAACACTAAATGACGGAAGCCAGTCACAAGAGGGCGATACTTTTGATTCCCATTTTTTGAGGTACTTAAGAGTAGTCAAATTTATAGAAACAGAAAGTAGAAGCGTGACTGTTGCCTGGGGCAGGGTTGGGTTGGATGGAGAGCAGAGGGTTTGTTTAATCGGTGCAGAGTTCCAGTTTTGAAGATGAAAAGAATTCTAGGGATGGATGGTGGTGATGTTTGCACAACAATGTGAATGTACGTAATGTCACTGAATAGAACATTCTGTTAATAAAATGGTTAACATGATGAATTTTATGTGTATTTTATCACAATTTAAAAAAACTATATTGATAACTATATTTCAATGTGGTTGACGTTTCTGGAATCTTATGCATTTTAATAATATTGTCTTGAAAGGGGCCAGTGGGCTTCACAAGAATGCCAAAGGGATCCATGACAGAAAAAGACTAAAACCTCCTTAAAAATCTCTAAAGTAGTTGTCAGTTTGGAAGCTCTAGAATTCTCTGAAATGGAAAATGAAGCAAGAGAAAATATTAGCTGTTTAATCAAATGAAAGAATGCAGCCCTACAAATATTGAAATCTTCACTATAAAGTATTTTTCTTAATACAAATTTTAAGCTGGATTCAGAAATATTTTAAATGTTCTTCAAATCCCAAGAAAGAACAATCACATTATCAGCTGTCCTTTTCAAACTGCTCACCTTGGGCATCTTGTCGGTTGCTCTATGAATGATTTTAATGATCAGAACTAATCAAGCCAGATTTCTTTTCAGCATTTATCAGGATACTGTAGCAGGCTAAGGACTTCTGTATCATTTTCATGTAGGGAAAAAAAAAACAACAGAAAAATCTCCTTTCCCTTTTTTAAAATCTTGACTTCCAACAGGAAGAGGATAGTAATTCAGATCTTGAAGGCAATTTATTTGCTCATCCACTCTGATGCCCCTGCTATCGGAACTCCCCTTCCCCTCGTCGGGCTCAATTGGTCCCACTGCACAAACCAGGCCAGTCTGGGCAAAGGTCAAAAGGAATTTCCTTCCTCAAAAAGAAGCAAAGTCCCTCTATCAGTTCTATTTCTCTTACCCGGTCCCCAAGGTTTTCTCCAATTACTGAAGCTTCAAGCAGGTCACTTTCAGTTGTCAATGACTTTTATATAAACTGCTAAACAGGGTGTCCTTTGTACAGCTGTCTGTCCTGCAGAATGTCTTCATGCTCCTTATCTCAGTCGTCCCGATTTTGTCCCCCAGGGGACGCTGGCCACAAGTGTCTTTGATCATCGGGACTTGGGGCGGGGGAAGTAGTGACATTTAGTGGTGAGACGGGGGTCAAGAACGCTGCTACACCGAGCTGCAATGCATGGGACAGCCCGTTACCCCCAAGAAAAAGTTATCCCATTCCAAGTGCTGTTCTTGTCGTTCAGTTGCTAAGTCACATCTGACTCTTTCTGACCTCGTGAACTGAAGCACGCCAGGCTTCCCTGTCCTTCGTTGTCTCCCGGAGCTTGCTCAGACTCACGTCCCTTGAGTCGGTGATGCCATCCAACCGTCTCATCCTCTGTGGTCCACTTTTCCTCCTGCCCTCAATCTTTCCCAGCGTCAGGGTCTTTTCCAAAGAATCACCAAAGTATTGGTGCTTCAGCTTCGGCATCAGTTTTCCTAATGAATAATCAGGGTTGATTTCCTTTAGGATTGACTAACTCAAAGTGTCCATACTGTTAAAATTGAGAAACCCTACTTTATCTGATTTTGTCCTACAGCAAATTAGTGTCAGATGTCTCTTGGGAGCCCTCCTGGGGGAGAGGCAGCGGGCAAGGAAGGAAAGCAGGAAGTCATACTGAGCACTTTAGGCTTTACTTACAGACACCTGTCATGCTGACTGCACTCACGTGTCAAACGAAGAAATAGGCTCTGAACAAGCCACTTGTTGGGGCTGTAACATGACAGGTCTAGAATGAACTCAGGCCAGGCTGGCCCCAAAGCCTATGAGTTCTCTAGTATTTGTGATCTAAGTACTGAAAATTCAACTGGAGGGTAATAGAACAAAATCTCAAAAACACAGGTCCCTAGTCTTTATCAAACCCTTATCATGTAAGGGACAGAGACCTAGGATCTCATACGAGACCCCACCCTGTCTCGCCTAAACTTCTGTTGCTAAAGCAGCTTACCAAAGAAGTATTAGATTGAGTGGGGCAGCAATGAACTGAGGAGGGAAAACATGAATCTATATGAAGCTACTGAACAGCAGCGCAACATATTACAGCACAGTGTCTTGAACTGAAATAACAGCACGCTGTGTGACAAGAGGCGAATTATTTGGCGTCAGCAGTGTGTGTGATGGGAGCTGAGAAGGGGTGCCTCCCGTGTGCACGGGTGTAGACAGGATGGTTCCATGAAGGAACGCTTTCAGAGAGCACAGGCTTTGAAGACAGAGTGAAATTCTGAAGAGTAAGGGAATTTCCCTGGTGGCTCAGACCCTAAAGAACCTGCCTGCAATGCAGGAGATGCAGGAGACTTGAGTCCGATCCCCGGGTCGGGAAGATCCCCTGGAGAAGGGGATGGCAACCCCCTCCAGTATTCCTGCCTGGAGAATCCCATGAACAGAGGAGCCTGGCGGGCTATAGCCCATGGAGTCGCAGAGTCGGACACAGCTGAGTGACTAACACAGACACACACGCACACACACACGGCAACTGGTTATTGTGATGAGTATGAGGTGCTTTGGCACCAGACTCCCTGGGTTCAAGTCCTTCCTCTAGCACTTGGTAAGTGGTGTGACCTTGGACAAAGCACTGAACCTTTTGCTGTTTGTTTTTTCTGGTGTAGAATCCAAATAGTACATTTAGATTGCTAAGAGAATTAAGTAAGATAATGCGTGTAAAGGCTTAGCATTCTGCTCGCCCCATGGTAAATGCTCACTGACTGTTAGCTAAAAAAAAAAAAAAGACGGGGTGTGTGTGTCTGTCTGCACACGCGTGTGCATGCCAACAGGGATTCTTATTTGGAAGCAACAAGAATCAAGCTAACCTAAGCAGGAACTAATTTTGCTAGAAGGCTACCAGGTCACTTCAAGAGTTGACAGAAGGCAGGGAAACCTGGATCAAGAAGCCAAGGGCAGCGGGGTCACTGAAATTACAGCTCCGATCGTGGGTGATGGGCCTGCCTCCCACCATGACTTACACAGGAGGGGGTCCCCGAAGGAAGAAGGGGACGAGCAAGTGGGGTAGCTCCTCAATGAGCAAATATCTACCAGGGTGGGTGTTGTGTTTGGGGGGAGATAGAATCGAGTTTAGGGGTTTGATGATGAGGGGAACAGAAGGAAAGCCTCCAATATTGAATGGGCACAGGGTCGGGGGTGCAACGGAACCGTCCATGGGTGCCTGTAAGAGCAAGGAGAGTGAATGGAGGTGGGAGTGGAGGGAACTCAGCCTCACCGGCAGGTGAAGGAGGATGAAGTCTTACCTCTGACCGACCAGAGTGAGCAAGCAGCGGGACTGCCGCAGACTCAGAACTTCTTTCAAGCGTCCTGTTCAGTCTTTAAAGTTGCTATGAATTTAACCTTCTTGTTCCTAATAGGTTGGTTTTAATATATAATATGATCTACCTAAATTTAACAATACTAGTTAAACTTTTTAATGCTTTCCTCCCGAATCTCCAAGTAAAATGAATGTTTACAGGGAAATACGTTTTATCCACGCGTCTTCACACATCCCCACCTAACCTGGCCTTTACTCCCCTGGGGGATACTCACAGTTTTAAGCACTCCTTCATCAAACATTGATTAAAGCCTGCCTATGAGCCAGATACTAAGGAAACAGATGTGAGTAGTAACCAGTGAGGCCCCTTCCCACATGGAGTGATGGTCTACGTCAGGCTCTGGTCTAAGGGGAACGAATCCTAGAGGGCTGTGAATAAATACAGCTGGAGAAATATGGATGGGGCAGACCACGGAGTTGATCTCAGTTCAATAAACACTGACCCTTAAATAGAAAAACAAGTTTACACCAAACAGGAGTGGCGGACAGGGAGAGGAGAAAATTAGACTCAGAATGTGGGCAGAATTATATATAAAGACTTATGAATGATGTAATTCTAATAGAAATAACTATAAAGAAGAGAGCTGGCACAAAGGAGGCAGAAATAGATTCTGCAGGGAAGGAGCTCTTGGCCTTGGTTTTAAAGAAGCTGTCCAGACAGACAAGGAAGGAAGGGCCTTCCGGTGAGGAAGACTGGCCTAGTGACCCAGCGTGGGGTCTTGGGGTGTTTTAAGTGTAAGGGAAAAAGTGGAGAGGAGACCAGGGACCAGAGAGTGGTCTCTTTGTCTGTGTGTCTAATAAACGCTGAGACTTAATCTGAAAGCAGTGAGGAGTCACCAAAAAGTTTTATAACAGGGGAATGAAATGATCAAATTTGTTTTCAAGAGACTTAGCTATGGAAGCATAGGGTGGGTCTAAAGCAGGCCAAGCCAGGGACTGGAAGACAACTTCTGAGAGTAGTGAGACAGTCTAGGCAAGAGCTAGTAAGAGCCTGAGATGGTGAGGACGGAGAGGGGGGGATAAGCCCAGCAGCGATGCAGAAGGTGATGACAGCTATAGCGACAAAAGCGCTGGTTAGGACGACTAAAACTGTTACTGTATTCTAGGCACTGCTCTAAGGCCATTCAGTGAATTATCTCATTTTATGAATTCACTCAGTAAGTATTAACTGAGCACCTACTATATGCCAGATACAGAGCCAGGCAATAGAACGCAGCGACGGAACCATCAATAAAAAATCCTCGCCTTCATAGAGCCTGCCTGCTACCAAGGGACACAGGGTGATCGGCAGACAGTACATAAAGTTTAGCAACTTTGCAGATAATGCTAAGAACTGAGGAGAAAAACCTAATGAAGGAAAGGGAAATCGAGTATTGTGAGGGGATAAAGATTTTAGAGAGCAGAGCGATTTGAGTAGCCCTGGAGAAACGAGGAGAGCGGGCACAGAGACGTCTGGGGGAGGGCACTGCACGCATAGCAGACAGAACACGTGGGACAGAGGCGGCCGCGGCCACGGTCGCTCCGGAAGCCGCAGGAAGGTCGGGGGTCCTGGTCAACAAGGAGAGGAGGAACCGGAGACATACTGAACGCAGTGATGGAATCCCAATTTTGTTGAGACTTTGAAAGTCGTAAGGACTTCGGCTTCACTCTGAGTGACTTGGGAACTGGCGCACCCGGAGCAGGAGAGTGACATGGTGGGGACTTCAACTTTAACAGGGTCACTCGGGCTGACTTTTGCGGCTAGACTGCAGGGATCAGGGCAGACTCAGAGAAACCAGTGCGGTGCTGCCATCCAAGAGAGAAACGAAGGCGGCTCAGAGCAAAATAGTGTGACAGGGATGGAGAAGAGCGATCTGTCTCTGATTAGAATTTGAAGGTTGACTCAATAAACTTTGCTGATGAATCAGATACTCTGTGTAAGAGAGAGAGAGGACAGGAACCAAGGATGCCTAAGGATTCTGGCTGAGCAGCTGGGAAAAGATGGAATGACCTTTAGGGGAAGAGTGGCAGGGAGGCAGATCAGCACTTCTGTTTGGGACCTGATAAATTAGCAAAGTCAAGTTAGCATCTGGATGTATTGGCCTGGACTTCATGGGCATGGTCTGTGCTGGAGATGAAAATGTGAGAATGATCGGCATACAGGGGATGTTTAAAGCTCGATGAGATCAACTAGGGAGTGAATAAATAGGGGGAAAAAAAAGGTTCAAGGACTAAGCCTTCTGACACTTAGAGGCTGAGGAGTTGAGGAAGAAAAAGAAACTCTTATAGCAGACGCAGACGGAACAGCCAGAAAGCTGGAAGGAGAACAAGGATGTGTGTTTTCCCGGAAGCCAAGTGAATAAAACGTCTCAAGGAGGAAGCTGTCAGAAAGATCACCTGTGTGTAACTTGAAACTGCTGAGACTTCAGACAGGGGGAACACTGGAGACAGGGGGAACACTGGAGACAGGGAAGGTGAGACTATCAAAATAATAACAAATCCCAAGAATGCCTGCAGACTCAGTCTTCCATCTGAGGGCAAGGTCATGGCTGAAGCCGAAGGAGGAGCCCTGCCCCACCTCCAGCCCCCGCAGAGGGCACCGGGGAAGTAGTATCCCCAAAGGACTGGGCCACGGTTCAGTGAGGGCAGGGACCGCTCAGGAGGGGTGCGGGATGGAGGATTTTGCTGATGATTGACCCAGGTTCCAAAACAATAAAGTCTGTCACTGTTTCCACTGTTTCCCCATCTATTCGCCAGCAAGTCATGGGACCAGATGCCCATGATCTTAGTTTTCTGAATGTTGAGTTTTAAACCAATTTTTCACTCTCCTCTTTCACTTTCATCAAGAGGCTCTTTAGTTCTTCTTCACTTTCTGCCATAAGGGTGGTGTCATCTGCATATCTGAGGTTATTGATATTTCTCCCGGCAATCTTGATTCCAGCCTCATCCAGCCCAGCGTTTCTCAGGATGTACTCTGCATATAAGTTAAATAAGCAGGGTGATGATATACAGCCTTGATGTACTCCTTTCCCGATTTGGAGCCAGTCTGTTGTTCCATGTCCAGTTCTAACTGTTGCTTCCTGACCTGCACACAGGTTTCTCAGGAGGCAGGTCAGGTGGTCTGCTGTAGCACTTCAGCTAAGACAGTGAAATTGGGAGGGAGTGGGAGTGGGGGTAAAGGCTCGAAGGTCACCCTGAGGGCTCTGGAGACTGAGGATGGTGACGGGGAAGCCATTTCCCACTGGTTGTTGCCGCTCCCGTGATTCCCTCTCCAGACCCGCAGCCCAGCATCTAGGATGCTGCCTATATGGAGAAGGTAAAGACAACCCACTCCAGTATTCTTGCCTGGGAAATCCCACTTCATGGCAAATGGATGGGGAATCAATGGAAACAGTAACAGACTTTATTTTGGGGGTCACCAAAATCACTGCAGATGGTGACTGCAGCCATGAAATTAAAAGATGCTTGCTCCTTGGAAGACAAGCTATGATCAATCTAGACAGCTTATGAAAAAGCAGAGACATTACTTTGCCAACAAAGGTCCGTCTAGTCGAAGCTATGGTTTTTCCAGTAGTCATGTATGGATGTGGGAGTTGGACTATAAAGAAAGCTGAGCATGGAAGAATTGATGCTTTTGAACTGTGGTGTTGGAGAAGACTCTTGAGAGCCCCTTGGACTACAAGGAGATCCAAACAGTCCATCCTAAAGGAAATCAGTCCTGAATATTCACTGGAAGGACTGATGCTGAAGCTGAAACTCCAATACTTTGGCCACCTGATGCGAAGAACTGACTCATTTGAAAAGACCCTGATGGTGGGCAAGATTGAGGGCAGGAGGAGAAGGGGACAACAGAGGATGAGATGGCTGGATGGCATCACCAACTCAATGGACATGAGTTTGAGTGGACTCTGGGAGCTGGTGATGTACAGGGAGGCCTGGTGTGCTGCAGTCCATGGGGTTGCAGAGTCAGACACGGCTGAGCGACTGAACTGACTGACTGACCCAGGTTCCAGAGGGCAGGTGAAGCTGTCTCAGGAGATCCAGAGTGGGGCCAGATGAGGTCAGGAAGGGATGGGGATTAGACTGCAAGGTTTGAAAGATGGCCTGTGAGTCCTGGGTCTTGTGGGGATGGACATCAGCGGGGATAAGGCACATGACAGGGTTAGTCCTGATGGTCACAGGCAAATAGCAAGGGATCTTGGTGGTCTTTTTTCAAAAAGATTTTTTGATGTGGACCATTTTTAAAAATCTTTATTAAATTTGTTACATTACTTCTTCTTATTTTTTTTTTTTTTTTTTAACATTTTTGGGGTTTTTGGCTCAAGGCTTCTAGGATCTTAGCTGCCTGACCAGGGATCGAACCTGCATTCCCTGCAGTGGAAATTGAAGCCTTAACCGCTGAACTTCCAGGGAAGCCCTGAATGTGGGGGTCTTGATAGGAGCTGGACAGGTTCTGGGGCTCACGTGATGGCTGCTGGGAAGGGTGTGGAGTCCTGCACAGGGGTGGTCTTACCCTGAGCTGGGCCCTCTCTCGGGCTGCATTTAATCCAAACAACACTGTGATGTGAGTACCGTCGTTATTCCGGTTTTACAAAAGAAGATATGTTCAAAATGCAGGGAGGATGGAAAAGCAGCAGGACTTGGTGAATACAGGCCTGAAACCGCAGGGTGAATCTGTCCTACTCATCAGTAAGGGAGGTGAGAAGAGAGGTTATCTGGGTGTGTACGTGGAGGGAACAACGGACTGGGAAGTTGATTCCTGTTCAACAGGTTTTGAGTTGAAGCTGCAGGCAGAGGGGACTGACAAATGGAAATGAGTTGAAGACAATGGGAAATCTAGAAGCCGGCTTGGCTGATGCATCAGACAGGAGAGACTGACTTAGAAGTCATCAGTCCGAGCCAGGGCACAGCTTCCCACCCAGATCTTCCCAGTAGGGGTCTCACTACCACAAGAAAACAGATTTGCTTTCCAGGGATGAGAAACGGGAGATTAGAAGTGGATTTCAGTTTTGAAACTTGATAAAATTGCAGCTGTTGCTCTCAAAATACCCAAATAATACCTTCTCACTTGGCGTACTCTGAAGGATTTTTTCTCAGTTTTATCGCTGATGTAAGGCTGATGCTTTTGAAATATTGCTGTAACAGTGACCTCTAGTGTTATAAAGAGATCTCTACTAGCCGACGAGGCAGTCTGAAAAGGAAAATTCCCTTAACCTAAGAGTCACTGTGAAGATTCGCATTGCCAGAAGGTGCCTTCATAAATTATTCAGTTCATCTCTCTGCCTTTAGGGAGGATATCACTTGAACAATTCCAGGTCGCTTCCCTTCAAGGCAGATGTAATGGAGCTTGAGAAAGTTCAGAGAAGGGCTACTCGAGTAAACAAGGAGAAAAATGTACTTTCCTCTGAGAACAGATTTTCTGTAAGACGAGAAAGAATACACGACAGATTAGAAAGTTGTCATGTGTGAAACACTGAGCTAATAGAGCAAATACTCAAGCGTGAGATCTCTTTGAAACCATGAAGAGAGGGCTTTAGGATAACACCGGCTACCACTTTTGAGCATTTGCTCTGCGCCAGGTATGCTCACAACCACCTTTGGGGTAAGAACCTTGATTATCTCCATTTTACAGATAAGGGAGCCAAAGTATAGCAAACTGATTGCTATTGTAATGAACTAAGATGACACAGCTGAAAGGGTGGCAAAGTCAGGATTGGAACCTGCTTCCCGACTCCCGAGTCTGCGCTCCTAACCTGTAGGCGCAACAACCCTGGAATAAGTGGGAACGCTAATTTAGATACAGGATGCACGTGAATCGATGAACCAACACAAGACAAACACACAAACTCGTTCAAGAAGAACGTGGGTGTGGACATGGCTGTCTGGGCACGACTGGGATGTTCCAGGCATGGGTGGTTCCCTTCCATTTCTCACCCAGCGCTCCTCAGTCCTAGCAAACCCCAGACCTAAGGACCTTCAGAGAAGAAACCCCATGCAGACTGAGCCGTGCATTTCAATTTTTTAAAATCCTCAGCAGAGAAATTACTCCTATCTGTCCTCAGTGAAGATGGAAAACATGTGGACAGAAACCTCTCTAAACTTTTCTATCCACGAATCCCACTGCTGTCACTCTTCAGCCTTCTGGTCAACTCAGCTTCATGACACACAGTCCCCCATCCATTCCAGTATCTCCATGGGTCTTTGTTTACCCTGAGGCTTCAAGGCATCTTATGGAAGCATTTTTAATCCAAAACAGAAGTTTGTGCTTACATACTTAATAAATCATAAATGTGTCTTCCTTCGTAAGATTTATTCAGGGTTTGTCATTTTCAAAGGACTTCCATAAACTTTATCTTGCTTGATTCCCAGTGTTTTTCCCCATTTAACAGAAGAGAAAGTAGGGCTCTGGGAAGTGAAGTGATTTGCCTAAAGTCCCACAGAGTTGACAAAAAAAGAGGCTGCATGGTATTTGATGACCACCCCACCTCCTCCAAAAAAAAATCAGAAAGTTTTTTTAGAAGGCATGTAAGGGTTGGAAAATAATCCTTTTTGCCTTTTGTGTTTGTTTCGGTAGCTATCAGCATCTGATAATAGAAATATCAGGCAAGCAAAAGTACAGCCTAAGTTTCTGGTCAACCTGGGGGCTTTTCATTTATAGCTCAGAGCCTCTCATTCAACTTATGGGATTTAGGTAGCTGCCAACTCAGTGCCAGCTAATTATTATTATGGTTCAGGCACTGTTTCAACCACCCTCCCTGTAACAATTCACGTGATCTTCACCACAACCCTGTGAGTGAAAGTGAAAATGAAAGTCACTCAGTCGTGTCCGACTCTTTGCGAACCCATGGGACTTCACAGTCCATAGAGTTCTCCAGGCCAGAACACTGGAGTGGGCAGCCTTCCCTTCTCCAGGGGATCTTCCCAACCCAGGGATCGAACCCAGGTCTCCCGCATTGCAGGCGGATTCGTTAGCAGCTGAGGCACAAAGGTAGGGTAAAATCTGTCTAAATTCTGCTGTAAGCAGTGAGCATCCATCACAGACTGTGATCTGAAACGAAGCTGCGCAGACAAGAAAGCACACTTCCTTTGATGCCGGAGGAATTTGGATCTCAGTAGGGTTAAATCCGGGGAAGGCAATGGCAAGCCACTCCAGTACTCTTGCCTGGAAAATCCCATGGATGGAGGAGCCTGGTAGGCTGCAGTCCGTGGGGTTGATAAGGGTCGGACACGACTGAGCGACTTCACTTTCACTTTTCACTTTCACACATTGGAGAAGGAAATGGCAACCCACTCCAGTGTTCTTGCCTGGAGAATCCCAGGGACGGGAGCCTGGTGGGCTGCTGTCTATGGGGTCCCACAGAGTCGGACACGACTGAAGTGACTTAGCAGCAGCAGCAGCAGCAGGGTTAAATCACTTAGTGTTGATCACACAGTGTGGCAGGCTTGTCTGGTGGCTCAGAGGGTAAAGAATCCGCCTGCCAAAGCAGGAGACGCAGGAGACCCATGTTCAGTCCCTGAGTTGGGAGGATCCCCTGGAGAAGGGAATGGTTACCCACGCAAGTACATTTGCCTGGAGAATTCCATGGACAGAGAAGCCTAGTAGGCTACAGTCCATGGGTCGCAAAGAGTTAGACACACTGAGCAACTAACGCGTTCACACTTTCACGGTCACACAGTGAGGCAGGGCTGGTACCCAGTGGCGCCCTCCCATGGTCAGACCAGTTGTCAAAAGTGCAGGTGGACGATGCCGGTGGTCAGGGCTTCCCTGGTGGCTCAGCTGGGAAAGAATCCGCCTGCAATGCTAGAGACCCTGGTTCAATTCCTGGGTCGGAAGATCCACTGGAGAAGGGATAGGCTACCCACTCCAGTATTCTGGCCTGGAGAATGCCATGGACTACAGTCTGTGGGGTCGCAAAGAGTCAGACACAACTTTCACATGCTGGTGGACAGTGCTGTTGCCTCAAGCCCCCCAAGAATCCCCATCACCCCCGCTGCCCGGGCTTCTTCCCTGCAAGCCCTTCAGATCGCTCTACAGTCCAGCGACTCCTCGGCCCCTGTTCCAGGGATGGTTTTGCCTGGCTCTGGCAGGCTTCCTTCAGGAACTGGCCTCGGGAGACAGGAGGGGACATGCCGGAAGGGGAGGGGACCAGAGAAGAGTCGGCAGACAGGGACAGAAGAATTTGAGGGTTGTCTGCTGCATGGGAGGTTTCATTTCCCCTCTGCATTATTACCTAAAAGACAGAATAATTCTCGGCAACAGCAGAGGAAGTGTTTCTCCTTTGTTTCACATTACCTGGAGAACGCTCAGTGTGAGCACGGAAACAGCCCTGTCTGCGCCCTGGAGGCCTTAGAGGGGAGAGGACCAGCATTTGGAAAGAGCCAGGGGGCTGGAAACGAAGACTAAGTGGTCTCTCTTCTTCCTGTTAGGTGGATCCACGATAATGTGTCTGTGTGTGTCCAACTCTGCGACCCCATGGAGCCCGCCAGGTTCCTCTCTGCATGGAATTTTTCAGGCGTGACTGCTGGAGTGGGTTGCCATTTCCTCCCTCAGGGAAGCTTCCTGACCCAGGGATCGAACCTGTGTCTCTCGCGTCTCCTGCATTGGCAGGAGGGTTCTTTGTCAGTGACGCCGCCTGAGAATCATCCATGATGTTACACACACATAAAGCCCTCCTACACCAGGCCAGGCCCTTACCTGGGCCTCCGTAAATGTATGTGTTTCTTTCTTGGCCGAGTTAGGACATGAGTTGTTTTAAAAAGAGCTCTGGGTCAGATTTCAGCCTTGAATTTAGTAGGGGATTACGATAGGTCCAGAGCAGGCGGGCAGCAGCCCGGAGGGGGTTACCAAATAAGGAGATGCTGTTTGGGTAAAATAAAAAGTCTCTGAAATGGGCCAGTCGTTATAAATATCAGTGGCATGCCTAGTTGCTGATGTCAGAAGATGAATCGTAGAAGCCAGAATGTCTTAGAGAAGACCTGAGCGTAACTGATTCTTCTGAGTCAACCCTCTCAGTTCGTTCTCAGTCTCCTCAGGCGTCAACGTGGGAAAAGGACAGCAGATGAGGCGCCCACCCGCCTGGACAAATACACTCTCAGGGCACAAGGAGACAGAAGCAAAAGCAGAAGCAAATATCACAGGGCGGAGAGTCGAGGTGAGGACAGGTGACCGACCAATGGAGCCTGGAAACCAGCGAGGGTCTGTGAAGAAGCCTTCCTTAGTCAACAAGGAGAGTCCACAAAGATTCGCTTGTTGAGTTTAACAGCCTCATTCTGGCCGAGGGTAGAGCAGAAAGAGGACTGAGTCACAAAGGCAGAGGATGTTTGTATTACTCTGCCAGGACTGCTAACTTGAGAGACAGCAACAAAAATTTATTCTCTCGCGGATCCAGAGACCAGAGTCCAAACTGAAGGTGCTGGTAGAGCCGTGCTGCCTCTGAAGGCTCCGGGGACGAGCTTTTCTCGTGTCTTCCAGCCTCTGGAGGCAACTGGCGTTCTGTGGCCGGTGGCAGCATCACTTCTGTCTGCCTGTCTTCACATAGCCTTCTCATTTGTATGTTTGTTGGTTTCCTTCTCTGCTTTTATTTTCTGTGTGTGTGAGTTTTTTTCTTCCAGTTCTATTGAGATATAATTGACATACAGCACAGTGTTAGTTACAGGGTCATGATTTGACTTACATACATCATGAAATGATGACCATAATAAATTGTGAATATCCATCACCTCGTATACAAAATTAAGAAGAAAAAAAAAACACCTTTTCTCTTTGTGATGAAAATCCTTCAGATTTACTCTCTTAACAGCTTTCACATATCGCATACAGCAGTGTTAATTATGTTTATCATGTTGTGCATTTCACCCCCAGCATTGATTTATCGCATATCTGGAAGTTCATACTTTCTGACTGCCTTCCTCCAATTCCACTTACCCCCCCAACCACCACTCCCCACCTCTGGCAAACACAAATCTGATGTCTTTTTCTGTGAGTGTGTGTTTGTTGAAGTGTGATGAACCTACTATGTCAGTCCCAGGCACAACTTTTCCTCTCCTTATAAGAACACTGGTCAGTGAATTTAGGGCCTGCTCTAAATCCAGGATGATTTCATTTCAGGATCCTTAATTACATCTGCAAAGACCCTCCTTCCAAACAAGTCCACACTCTGACATTCTGGGTGGATATAAATTTGGCGGGGGGGCACATTGTGCAGCCCACTGCCACGTGTGACCTCTTGCAGAAAATGGACAAAAGGGGAGACTATGCGTTTATAATGGAGAAGGGAATGGCAACCCACTCTACCACACTTGCCTGGAGAATCCCATGGACTGAGAGGCCTGGCGGGCCCCTCCAGGGGGTTGCAAATGTCGGACACGACCGAGCAACACACACACACACACACACACACACACACACATTTGTAAGATAGGAAATTAATTTCCTCTTTGTGATTACCCTGGCATTCTTACTACAGCCAACTATCTCATGAACATTGACAATTAAGAGTAAACTTGATCTTTATCTATATCCTGTAGAACAGAGGTTCCCAAATGCTCCGCAATAGAACAGCACTGAACCAAGGGCAGTTTTCACAGGCCAAAGCATCTTTGCCCACAAACCCAGCAAGCCCTGAGTTGAAACCCTGGGGCCTCCAGCTGCCCAGCCTCAGCTAAGGGGAATCACTGAACAGGGGTGATTTATAGGTACCTGGGGGCTTCCCAGGTGACACTAGTGGTAAAGGACCTGCCTGCCAAGGCAGGAGATGTAAGAGACATGGGTTCAGTCCCTGGGTGGGGAAGGTCCTCTGGGGGAGGGCGTGGCAACCACTCCATTATTCTTGCCTGGAGAATCCCACGGAGAGAGGTGGGCTATAGTCCACAGGGTCGCAAAGAGTCAGACAGGACCACAATGACTCAGCAGGCACTCATGCATAGGCACCTGGGTCCTGCCACCCCCAGATCCTTCAGGGTCCAGTGAGGAATAAGTGTGGCACCAGAGGTCTCAGTGAACTCGCTTCAGTTTACACGAAACAGTCCAAACCGAGGGAAATGCCCTGAGAGTGTTACTTCCATTGCTTGTTAACAAATCTTGAGAAACAGAGTTTCACAGTGAATGATAAAGGCAAAAGATAAGGATAAACTGAAAATTTCTGCTCTGCTTCATGGTATCTCATTGAATATATACCCATAAGCTGCCAAATGTGCATCACGCTAACAATTATATAAATGTATTACCGTAAAATAAAATTTCACGTTGCAATTCTCCTAAAGTCAAACACTAGGTATATATTTGTAAAATTATATTTCACCTGTATTTGTATAGTTTGGCTATACCAACTGACCTTTATGCTATGTCCTTTTTACTTTTTGTATGTCAAATTAGTATTTCTTTAATTAAATAATAGCAAAAATATATTTCTACCTCACAGAATTTAGAGAGGGCAACTTCTGGCTGTTCTGTACCTTAAAAAAATACTGAATATATTTTACATTTAATGACTTATTAATCTATTGCTTTGCAACACAAAATAATTCTAGAAATAGATTTCAGAATATAAAAGTTTTTCACCACAAGAAAACATGCCGTTTAAAGTCAAATTTAAAGGCTATTTTGGTTAAAATATTCCTATCTGTAATGTTCTGCTTTACAGTAAGAGAGTTTGCACTTGAGGGAAGGTTCTTTGGATGTCCTTTACACAATCAACTCCTGAAGTGCATTTATAACATGATCCCATTTTACATTTCACTCCAAAACTTCAAGAGTGTGGACTCTTTGCAAATCAAATGACAGCCATTGGTAGGCAAGGTATTTTATCTGTAGACCCTACCCATCTAGTCAAAGCTATGTTTTTTCCAGTAGTCAGATACAGATGTGAGAGTTGAACCATAAATAAGGCTAAGCGCCAAAGAATTGATGTTTTTCAACTGTGGTTGTTGGAATAGACTCTTGAGAATCCCTTGAATAACAAGATCAAACCAGTCACTCCTAAAGGAAATTAACCCTGAATATTCATTAGCAGGACTGATGCTAAAACTGAAGCTCCAATACTTTGGCCACCTGATGCAAAGAGCCATCTCAGTGAAAAAGATGTTGAAGAAAATTGAAGGCAAAAAGAGAAGGGGACAGCAAAGCATGAGATGGTTAGATAGCATCAACGACTCAATGGACGTGAATTTCAGCAAACTCCAGGAGATAGTGGAGGACAGAGGAGCCTGATATGCTGCAGTCCGTGCATTCACAGAGTCAGACATGCCTTATCGACTGAATAACAGCAAAAATTCCACCTGTCCCAGCCACCTGAGTGCTCCCCAGGCACGTTGGGACCAGCAGGGATAGAGGCTGGTGAGGGGGAAGCCATACGCAGACTGGGCGTAGTCATCCTGCCCAGGGCGTCGGCTTTTCTTTCCCCTGGCCTCTGCTGAAACTGACCGGCATGTGACGGCTACCCACGATGACAGGGTCCCTGGTCGTTCTTCCAATCAGTTTCGGATGTCAAAAGACCCCAGTCCTCCCTCAGAAGGACACCCGCACCTCCTTGTGTAAAGGAACTTGAACACCTGCTCTGTCCAAGGTGCCCCAAGGGGAGCGGCTTACAGTCTAATCGTGTTTTATTGTCATTTCATCTTTGATGTTTCATCTGTGTAAAGCTTCTGTGCTTCTCTCCCTGTAAGCTTAGGGAGAAAAGTCAAAACTTTCAGGTGCTTTACTAGGAATTGTTTTTGTCGGCTACTGACAATTAGAAAAGTTGTCATCTAGTCTTTCTGAATAATTTCACGTTTTTAGAAACCAAGGTCTTATTCAGTTCACTTTAACTGTTTTTGAATTACAACCAGAGGCTTTATTTCCCAATCTCCAGTACGAAGAGAAATGTCTGTTATGTGGCTGACTTGCTTTCCGATTCTAACTTGTGGAAAACTTACCACATACTTACCTTTGCCGGTATGCGATATGCGCATCTCTGGCTGATTCCAGTGAACTCTCTTATTCGCCTCCACGGAGATACATAGTTTAACTTGATGCATCAGATTGCTTGAAGCCTGCATTCCAGAGAAGAAACTGGTGTAGACACAAGGAGATAAGGAGTCTAAGAAAATGAAAAGCAGTTTCATCTTGGTCTTTATGCTTCTGTAAATCATACATAAAATATATGATGTCCTTGGAAATGGCCCTTTCCTCTCTCCTCCTCCCATCGTGTCACAGTCTAATACATCAGAGTGTGAGCCAGATATGAGCACCCTTTTGGACTGAGCTGGCCAGTAAATTAACTTATGCCAAACGGCTGTCTGCCCACGAAGTCAGCTCTGTCATCCTTGTCAGCCACCTTTTCCTTCCCCCAGACACTTCATTTCACTGGGGATGACATTTCATTTCATTCTCAATACCACTTCATCTCTTTGCAATGGATGAAATTTTTCAGCGAACAGCATACGCGCTGACCCTTCTGAAGCTGACAAGGATACTCATACACCCCCAACAAGTCCAATAATAAAACAGTTTGGATTTCCTTCCAGTCTCTCCCAGGCTTGTCTACACTTCGGAGGCTGAGTTCTTAAAAAGGAAAACCTCTCCCATCTTGCTCAAATCGCCAAACTGGACTTAAGCCTTCACGATAGACACACACCATCAAGAATAACCTGTCACGTGAAAGTCTTTAATAGTGGGCAAAGGTCACCTAGGAATCAGAGATAAAGATGGTTTCTGAGCACTTCCGGTGTGACCTTGGGCGCTGGCCTGGTCTCAGAGTCATCTTAGGAACTCGTGATCCCCATGTGTTTTATGATAATAAGAAAAGATCTGTATTCTTGGCAAAGCAAATTTCTGGAAGTCTCCTAGAAATATACTGGGAACCTAAGTTCCTTCCACCTCTTCAGTCCAAATATGCAATCACCTTTCCACACAGCTATTTCCTGAGGTCCCACAAAGTGCCAGGATTAAATATTGTACAAGGCTGAAAAGATGGGCATGGCTTAGTTCCTTATGGAGCTTATGGTCTGTCTGAGGAGCTAGACAAGAAAACCATGAAGAAAAGAAGCTGGCAAGTACAGAACGCTGTGGGAGCACACCAAAAAATCCCTCACACAGGTCTTGGGAATCAGGAGGGCTTCTAAGAGGAAGCAATTTTAAGCTGAAACCTGAAAGGTGAGTGGAAATAAGATAAGGGAATGATGAGGGGACCAATCTCCTGTGGGTTAAACATTGACCAGGTTTATTGTAGTAATCACTCACACACATACACACACCATTCTAGATGAACTCTAACTGAAATCTTACTCTTTCATGCTCTTCTGAAACGTGAGGTGCAATTTCTGGTTCTACTACCCAATCTCTACAGCTTGGTCTTGACTAATTCCTCTCCTGGCATCACAGATCAGGAGCTCCTAGGAGGAGAAACATGTAAGTCTTTTGTACAGCAATGATTACCAAAATGACAATGACTCACAAAATGACAGTTATTCACATTTGTTTCCAAAGCAGCATGTGACATTTCGTTTGATTCTTGCAGTTTGACAGATTTTATTATTCCCATTTAACAGATGGAGAAACTGAGGCTCAAAGAAGTTAAATGATTAGACCATAACCACACAACTTGAAAGGAGCAAATTAGGGCTCATGTCAAGATCTAGCAGAAGTTAGGATTTGTAAAATGCTTCATAGAGTGTTTGGCTCTAGTAAATGATACATGGGTGTTGGTTAAATAAATAACCCAAATGCTTATAAAATAGGCTTTATGATTTCCCAAACAGAGCTTTTCCCTCAATCACAATGGTTTCTCTTGTGCTCCTTGAGGGTTTATTGGCAGTCACCTTAGGGATTCGAGGGCAAGGCAGAGTTACTGGGGCTTAAGGCCGCCGTACCCCCCACCACATACACCAACCAGAAGGACTCTGCTTCCCCCCGCCCCCAACAGTTCATCTGCTTGAAGACTTTCCTGGGGAGCAGGGGCACTGCAGGGGAGCCGCTTCACCAGTGACCCAGCTTGCATATATATTTTTTAAACTGAAGGATGCTTGATTTACAATGTTGTGCTGGTTTCAGGTGTACAGCAAAGTGATTCAGTTATACGTACATATCGTTTCCAAATTCTTGTAAGTTGTTGAGAGGTGCTGAACAAAGCGTCCTGTGCTGCACAGTAGGCCCTGTCCTCTCATCTGCCTTCTGTACAGCAGTGTGTGCATATTCACCCAAGAGGGGGCGCGACTGAGCGACCGAGCGGGCACCCTTTCCCCGCTGGGAATGCTATTTGCTTTCTAAGTCTGTGAGTCTGTTTCCATCTTATAAATAAGTTCATCATTTTTTTCTAGATGCCACATATAAGCACTGTATGCTATTTGTCTTTCTCTGCATGGCTTATTTTACTTAGTATGATAATCTCTAAATTCATCTATGTTCCTGCAAATGGCATTATTTCATTTTTTTTATAGCTGAGTAATATTCTATTGTATGTGTACCACATCTTTATCCATTCGCCTGTCGATGGACATTTAGGTTGCTTCCATGTCTTAACCCTTTTAAATACTGCTTCAATGAACATTGGGGTGCATATATTCTTTGAGTACTGTGTTGGGGGTGATGATGACGTTATTGGGAAGCTGTAACCTAAATGTGAGGAAGAGAAACAATAGCTTCCTAATTTCCAAATACTGTGTCCCATGGGGAGAAGAGTTTATATTAAGGGAATAGTAGGTCGAAGTAGCATTATTTCCTGGGCATAGTGGGATGGGACCCAGAACTTTTGAAAGATTTATATTTAAACCCTGAGCTTTCACCTGCCTAGTGTAAGCCTCAGTTTTATCATTTGTAATAATGGCACCAACACATTCCCTTTCTAGGATGTTCATATTTGCTTCACTGTTGTATCCTGATGCCTAGAACAGTACCTGGCACATGGTAGGTGTTCAATGAATAGTGGTTAAATGAATGAAATGAACGACAACTATGAAATTTTCTCTACAACCAGCATTTGACTCTTTGAAGATGCGATCCTTTTTTCCTGGAAAGATGAATCAATTGAATGGAGACAGAATGTTTTTGGAGAGGAAGTAGAATGAGACAATAATAACAGGTAACCAGTCCATTCTAAAGGAGATCAGTCCTGGGTGTTCATTGGAAGGACTGATGCTAAAGCTGAAACTCCAGTACTTTGGCCACCTCATGCGACGAGTTGACTCACTGGAAAAGACTCTGATGCTAGGAGGGATTGGGGGCGGGAGGAGAAGGGGACAACGGAGAATGAGATGGCTGGATGGCATCACCGACTCTGTGGACATGAGTTTGAGTGAACTCCGGGAGTTGATGATGGACAGGGAGGCCTGGTGTGCTGTGATTCATGGGGTCACGGAGAGTCGGACACGACTGAGCGACTGAACTGAACTGAACTGAACTGAACCCTTACAGGCTCATCACCAGACGCTATTCTACATGTTCATGTGCCTGCATGCTGAGTTGCTTCAGTCATGTCCAACTCTGTGTGACCCTATAGACTGAAGCCTGCCAGGCTCCTCTGTCCATGGGATTGCCATGCCCTCCTCCAGGGCATCTTCCTGACCCAGGGGTCAAACCTGCATCTCCTGCATCTCTTACATTGGAAGGCAGATTCTTTACCACTAGTGCCACCTGGGAAGCCCTTACCTGTTCACACATATTATTAAATAATGTTGTGCTCTTAGGACAGTTACTTAACCTCCCTCGGCCTTGGTTTTTCCAACTCTAAAGCGGAAATAGTGAAAGCACTGACCCCATATGACCTTATCGCCTTGCCGTGAGAGCGAAGTCAGTTAATCCATATACAGTTCTTAGAACAATTCCTCATACACAGTAAGTCCTCAATATGTGTTAACTCTGACTGGGTTATGAAATCACTACTCCATGTCTTACCAGCGTGCTGTTTTGAGATGGGGTCAAGGTAGGCAGCGGGGGCATTTACCAGAGGACACAGGATGTAAGCTGGGCCTTCGCTCAGGATGGGTGGGCAGAGGGGAGGAGGAGGGCATCCAGGAGGAGGCAGGATGTGGGGACAGGGTTAGTCCCCTTTTAAAATGCCGCCTCCCAGCCTGGCCGCTTACTGGTGTCTCCATATCTGCCTCACAGCGTTATTGCTGTTCGGGTGTGATACGGGATAAGGAATATACAATTCTGAGCACAGTGTCAGCACGTTGGGAGACTCCAATGTAGGCAGCTTGTGTTACTACTGCTGGGCAGAAATAGAAGTTTGTGGGACCATGAGGAAACTCGCCACGTCCATCTGGGAACTGATCTAGTCCCGGCTCCCTAGATCGTATCATTAACTTCGTGGTTTTTTTCACCTACATAAGACCTGTTATTAGCACAAACCTGGTTTAAGTAGAGCCTTAAATTTTAATGGTTCGGAACTGGGGGCTGGAGAGTGGGACCTAGTTTTGACTAGACTACTTAGAATAACTTTCCTTCTTAAATTGGTTAAGGTTAAGGTTACTGAGAAAATGAATCCCTAGCAAGTAAACCCAATAGTAACTGAAGTGGGGCAGGGAGTGGCGGGGTGGGGCGGGGGGTTGCTCTCTCAACCCACCCTTGCATGCAGACGGCCTCATGCTCCCTGTAAGTCACCTTGTTGCTGGGGCAGGAAGGAGTAACACGAGCCAGATGCCTTTCCAGCCACTCTTTAACATACTTGATATGAACTTCAAGCTCCCAAAATCATTTCCCTGACCTCAGCATTCTTCTGGACTCAGGTTTTCCTTACTTGATCTTTCAGCCAACCCTACCCTCAGATTTACTATAAAAGCACAAGCTTAGGTCCCCTGTAACTTTTTCTTTCATATCCAGGGCTGTTTTGATCATGGTTCGGTTTTCTTGTGAAGATTCCATGCACGTATGGAATGGAAGGGCATTTTCTCCTTGGAGCTTTATTGCACCCAAGGGTGGCTTCCTGTAGATTTATCCACAACCTGCACAAAGTCCCAGGGGCTTCATGGACCTGTCTTCTACAGTCTACATTTGGAGATACTGTAAATGTACACCCTTTCTTTCTTATATACAGCACGTGCGTATGTGCACCCTAAGTCGCTTCATCGTGTCCAACCCTGTGTGACCCTATGGACTGAAGCCTGCCAGGATACTCTGTCCATGGGAATTCTCCAGGCAAGAATACCGGAGTGGGTTGCCATGCCCTGCTCCAAAGGATCTTCCCAATCCAGGGATCAAACTTGAGTCTCTTATGTCTCCTGCACTGAGAGGCAGGTTCTTTATCACTAATGCCACCTGGGAAGCCCTGTATACAGCACAGTTCAGTTCAGTTCAGTCCCTCAGTCATGTCCGACTCTTTGTGACCCCATGAATCACAGCACGCCAGGCCTCCCTGTCCATCAACAACTCCTGGAGTTCACTCAAACTCATGTCCATCGAGTCGGTGATGCCATCCAGCCATCTCATTCTCTGTCGTCCCCATCTCCTCCCGCCCCCAATCCCTCCCAGCATCAGAGTCTTTTCCAGTGAGTCAAGTCATCGCATGAGGTGGCCAAAGTATTGGAGTTTCAGCTTTAGCATCAGTCCTTCCAATGAACACTCAGGATTGATCTCCTCTAGAATGGACTGGTTGGATCTCCTTGCAGCCCAAGGGACTCTCAAGAATCTTCTCCAGCACCACAGTTCAAAAGTGTCAATTCCTCCATGCTCAGCTTTCTTTATAGTCCAACTCTCACATCCATACATGACTACTGGAAAAACCATAGCTTTCACTAGATGGACCTCTGTTGGCAAAGTAACATCTCTGCTTTTTAATATGCTGTCTAGGTTAGTCATAGCTTTTCTTCCAAGGAGCAAGCATCTTTTAATTTCATGGCTGCAGTCACCATGTGCAGTGATTTTGGAGCCTCCAAA
This sequence comes from Moschus berezovskii, assembly GCF_049115385.1. Taxonomy (NCBI): domain Eukaryota; kingdom Metazoa; phylum Chordata; class Mammalia; order Artiodactyla; family Moschidae; genus Moschus; species Moschus berezovskii. The sequence continues at coordinate 7,615,778 of NC_142478.1, read as the reverse complement.
AATAAAGTCTGTCACTGTTTCCATTGTTTCCCCATCTATTTGCCATGAAGTGTTGGGACCAGATGCCATGATCTTCGTTTTTGGAATGCTGAGTTTTAAGTCAACTTTTTCACTCTCCTCTTTCACTTTCATCAAGAGGCTTTTGAGTTCCTCTTCACTTTCTGCCGTAAGGGTGGTATCATCTGCATATCTGAGGTTATTGATATTTCTCCTGGCAATCTTGATTCCAGCTTGTGCTTCTTCCAGCCCAGCGTTCCTCATGATGTACTCTGCATAGAAGTTAAATAAGCAGGGTGACAATATACAGCCTTGACGTACTCCTTTCCCTATTTGGAATCAGTCTGTTGTTCCATGTCCAGTTCTAACTGTTGCTTCTTGACCTGCACACAGATCTCTCAGGAGGCAGATAAGGTGGTCTGGTGTTCCCATCTCTTTCAGAATTTTCTACAGTTTCTTGTGATCTACCTAGTCAAAGGCTTTAGCATAGTCAATAAAACAGAAATAGATGTTTTTCTGGAATTCTCCTGCTTTTTCTATGATCCAGTGGATGTTGGCAATTTCATCTCTGGTTCCTCTGCCTTTCCTAAATCCAGCATGAACATCTGGAAATTCATGGTTCATGTGCTGTTGAAGTCTGGCTTGGAGGATTTTGAACATTACTTTGCTAGCATGTGAGATGAGTGCAATTGTGCGGTAGTTTGGACACTCTTTGGCATTGCCTTTCTTTGGGATTGGAATGAAAATTGACCTTTTCCAGTCCTGTGGCCACTGCTGAGTTTCCCCAATTTGCTGCCATATTGAGTACAGCACTTCCACAGCATCACCTTTCAGGATTTGAGATAACTGAACTAGAGTTCCATCACCTGTACTAGCTGTGTTTGTAGTGATGCTTCCTAAGGCCCACTTGACTTCACATTCCAAGATGCCTGGCTCCAGGTGAGTGATCACACTGTCATGGTTGTCTGGGTCGTGAAGATCCTGTTTGTATAATTCTTTTGTGTATTCTTTCCAGCTCTTAATATCTTCTGCTTCTGTTAGGTCCATATCATTTCTGTCCTTTATTGAGCCCATCTTTGCATGAAATGTTCCCTTGGTATCTCTAATTTTCTTGAAGAGATCTCTAGTCTTTCCCATTCTATTGGTTTCCTCTATTTCTTTGCATTGATCATTGAGGAAGGCTTTCTCATCTCTCCTTGCTATTCTTTGGAACTCTGAATTCAGATGGGTATATCTTTCCTTTTCTCCTTTGCCTTTCATTTCTCTTCTTTTTCAGCTCTTTGTAAGGCCTCCTCAGACAACCATTCTGCCTTTTTCCACTTTTTTTCTTGGGGATGGTCTTGATCACTGCCTCCTGTACAATGTCACGAACCTCTGTCCATAGCTCTTCATGCACTCTATGAGAGCTAATCCCTTGAATCTATTTGTCACTTGTACTGCATAATTGTAAAGGACTTGATTTAGGTCATACCTGAATGGTCTAGTGGTTTTCCCTACTTTCTTCAACTCAAGTCTGAATTTTGCAATAAGGAGTTCATGATCTGATCCACAGTCAGCTCTTGGTTTTGTTTTTGCTGACTGTATAGAGCTTCTTTCTCCATCTTCGGCTGCAAAACATACAATCCATCTGATTTCAGTATTGACCATCTGGTGACGTCCATGTGTCGAATCTTCTCTTCTGTTGTTGGACGAGGGTGTTTGCTATGACCAGGGTGTTCTCTTGGCAAAACTCTGTTAGCCTTTGCCCTACTTCATTTTGTACTCCAAGGCCAAATTTGCCTGTTACTCCAAGTATCTCTTGACTTCCTACTTTTGCACTCCAGGCCCCTACGATGAAAAGGACATCTTTTGGGGGTGTTAGTTCTAGAAAGTCTTGTAGGTCATCATAGAACCGTTCAACTTCAACTTCTTCAGCATTACTGGTTGGGGCATAGACTTGGATTACTGTGATATTGAATCATTTGCCTTGGAAACAGAGATCATTTTTGAGACTGCACCCAAGTACTGCATTTCAGAGTCTTTTGTTGACTCAGAGGCATAGAGAAATGCAAGTTTCCCTCTAGAAGGCCTTTGTTTAAAGTTTCACCAAGCCAGCTTTTTTAACCTTAATTTGCATGCACAATAGAAGAGCCCCTCATTTTTAGGGCTTGATTTCCTTTAACTTCCAATTAAGCAAAAATTGTAATTTTTATACAAATAATCACCCAGTTGGGGTGTTAGCTGTGCTGTGCTGTGCTGAGTCACTCAGTTGTGCCCAACTCTGTGTGACCTCATGGGCTGTAGCCTGCCCAGACTCCTCTGTCCATGGGGTGGGTTGCCATGCCCTCCTCCAGGGGATCTTCCCAACCCAGGGATCAAACCCAGGTCTCCCACATTGCAAACGGATTCTTTACCATCTGAGCCACCAGGGAAGCCCTGGTGTTAGCTGGAGGCTGGCAATCTGTTGTTCTTTTCTCTTTTATTTTCGAACCTTTATTTCCCACTGTGAAGTCAGTGTGTCAAAATAAAACTGCTAGTGCTGATTGTGTGACGGGCCCGGTGTGGTGCTTGAGATCTCCACATTCCTGTTTTGCCCCAGAGTTGTGTCAGCCCCCTCTTATGTGTCTCAGGCGATTCCAGTGCAGTTAAGACTTCCGCAGCCGCGCGTGTCGCAGAATGGCCAATTATTATGTGAGTCCCTGGCTGAGCTCGTTAATTAAGTGAATGAGTTTCCTTACAGGGGTAACTGCAAAGCATGAGGTCTTTCCTCCACCACTCCTGCATGTTTTCCAGTCACCTGAGAAAGCCATTGCCAGCCAGGAGGAGAGAATCCCTTGTCCAGAGCTCAGAGGCTCTCATAACATTTCAGTTTTATTTCAACAAACTCTATTAAGGTAACCAATTCTATGAAAAATGACAGCCAATCTTGCCCCAGTAACTCAGTTTCACCTTACTCTATTTGAGCAAAGTCTTCCCAGTCTGTAAACTGAGGATTACCCCTCAATATTCAGACTGAGTCTTCCCATTGCCTTTTTCACTGAGAATAACCTGTTGGAGCAAAATCTTCCCAGGGCTTTTCACTGAGTTTCAGCTGCTCAGACACCTGTACTGAGCAAAATCTTCCCAGTCCTTCAACTGAGAATAACCCAGTTACTTCTTCTTGAAAACAAGTTTCAAGGATAATTTTTCCCCAGTGAATAAAACTTCGGATCCTCAACCAATACGGGAGATTCTAGAACCAGGAGACACTCATTCAAATTCATTTGGACTCCCTGAGGAGGCAGATAGACACAAAGTTATACCTTGATACCACTCAAGGCTCTGCATCCTCGTAGAGTTCAGGGGGAGGAGAGGAATATGCTCTGGTCCCTTTGTGGTTGCCGTAATTGTTGACTTAAAAAATATTCACAACCTAAAAGCTGAGAGTTATGTTTTATGCAGTGGGAATTTTTAGCACTTCAAGCCCAGGAGACAGCATCTCAAGTGACCCTGAGAGAATCGTTCCAAAGAGGTGAGGGAAGGAGCCAGTTCATTTAGAAATTTTGCAACCAATAGCAGGGAGTCTGAACTTCAAAAGATTATTGTTAAAGAAAACCAGATAGCCCAAGTTAAGAAATAGTGCTTTTGTACATATGGGAAGATGCAAGAGTCTGGGTCCACTGAAATCATTCCTTTAATACGCACCTCAGCTAGCTGGGGCCAGCCTTCTGTGTTTTCACATCCTGGGCTTTCTTTCCTCAGAGCTCACCACAGAGAGTGGGTGCAGTCTGATGGCTGCTAGCTGGCAAGGATTCTTCTCCCTCCTGAGATCCTGAGGGCTCACTGGCTCACATAAGAGGGCCGCCGTTGGTAATGACTGTGACATCCTTGTTTACTGATACGGCAGGGAAGATTCCATTTCTCTGTGGTCACCAGAAAAGTACTGGCTGCTGTCAAAAGAAGACGCTTCAGGATGCCACGAGGAGGGAGGGGTGCGGATGCCCCTCCTTGGCTGGGGCAGTAGACACAGCCCCCCCAGGGGTGCTGGGCCGCCTGCAGAGCCAACCCAGCCCCCGCTGTTCCTTGAGCCTCAGACAATGTCCCGCTCAGTGGCCTTGGCTATAATCGTCCTCATTCCTGTGTGGCTCGCAGGGCCTTGTTTTCTCCCCACATCTGGAGGAAATCTTTTTTCATCTTGAGAGGAAACTTCACTTTCCTCAAATTCTCTCTTCTCTTACATGGTTCAGGCTTTGAAAAACAAAGATGAGACAACATCTCCTTTTACTCTTTTTTTTTGTTTTTAATGAGAGAGCGAATGCTTACCCAGGCCTGCCTGGCAGGCTTGGCCTCTACCTGCCTCTTGCCACTCTTCCTCACCTGAGATGCTTTCTTCTGGTTCTTCAACCTACTCAGGTTCCTTCCCTCCCAGAGCCCTTGCCCAGAACATCTCCTTTGCCTCATTGACACTTATTTATTAGTCAAACCAGGTCTCAATCTGACACTTCCTTCCTGACCTCGAGATGAGGTCAGTTTCCTATATTACATGATTTTGTAGAAGCAGGTACTGCTCCTGCAGAGTTTTCAGCACAGCTGTGCTTTTATACTCTGCGTGTCATTATTGAGTGTGGTCTGCCCTCCCCACCCCCACTAGCCTGCGAGTCAATTGTGGCGAGGATGTTTCACTCCCGCCGGTACAGCCTCAGTGCCGCACATGAACAGTGGGACGGGCTCTTGAGGGACAAACAGCCATTGCTTTTCTTTGGGAGTCACTAGGCTTGAATGGAGTCTATTAGGAAACCTCTATGAGAAACAAAATAAATTAGGCAGTATCAATCTGGACTTTCCAGGATTTTGCATCATTTCTCTAACAGAATAACTGAATATGGCAGATAATGATCAAATGTAGGGGGGAAAAAATGACAAAGTCTAAGTGGCTGTTGTGAAAGGTTACTAGCCTTGTAATAGACTCAAACTGTACAATTCAGGAATGCAAACACATAATTTTTTTTAAACAAAATTAAACTTTACTTGTCCACAAGCCCTCATTCCTATTAAATAGCAGAAAAACAACAATCTTTCCCCTTACATAATAACTTTCTTCTGGTTTAAAATTTAATTTTAAAATTACTCAGACATTGTAGGATTTAAACTGTTCAGCATGACCTCTCAATGAGGGTGCCGGAACTTACTATAAATAGAAAAAGCATGATAAAAGAGTAAACTAGTCAGCAGAGGGTGATAACTTTCCCTTTAAGAAAGTTAGATTAGATCCTTGCCTCTACTACACACAGGATAAATCCAAATATGAAAACAAAGCTTGTAAGCTACTGGAAGAAAATCCAGAAGACCATTTCATGGCCTTCAAGTAGGGATGAGAAAAATAAAATCCTTAGTATACATTTTTACAAAACACAAGAGATTGTGATTTCAATTTTAATAACAAAATGATCTGACTAGAAAACAAACTTGGATTAATAAGACATCTTGATGATGTGACTAGATACAGTCAAAAATCATTCACTAGTTGCCTGGAAAATCCCATGGATGAAGGAGCCTGGTAGGCTGCAGTCCGTGGGATCGCTAGGGGTCGGACACGACTGAGCGACTTCACTTTCACTTTTCACTTTCACACATTGGAGAAGGAAATGGCAACCCACTCCTGTGTTCTTGCCTGGAGAACCCCAGGGACGGGGGAGCCTGTTGGGCTTCTGTCTAAGGGGTCACACAGAGTCGGACACGACTGAAGTGATGCAGCAGCAGCAGCAGTCTCTATACTCGGAGAAGGCAATGGCACCCCACTCCAGTACTCTTGCCTGGAAAATCCCATGGATGGAGAAGTTTGGTAGGCTGCAGTCCATGCGGTCGCTAAGAGTCGGACACGACTGAGCAACTTCACTTTTACTTTTCACTTTCATGCACTGGAGCAGGAAATGGCAACCCACTCCAGTGTTCTTGCCTGGAGAATCCCAGGGACAGGGGACCTGGTGGGCTTCCGTCTCCATAGACGCACAGAGTCGGACACAACTGAAGCGACTTAGCAGCACCAGTCTCTAGACTAGCGGTAGAGCTTCCCTGGGGGCTCAATGGTAAAGAATCTGCCTGCCAACGAAGAAGAAGTGGGTTCAATCTCTGGGTCAGGAAGATCCCCTGGAGAAGGAAATGGCAACACACTCCAGTACTCTTGCCTGGGCAATCCCATGGGCAGAGGAGCCTGCTGGGCTGTAGTCCATGGGATTGCAAAGAGTTGGACAGGACTTAGTGACTAACAGCAACAACACAATAGCAGTAATCTGAAAATTAAAAAGGAAACTATTACGTTCATAGTAGCAATCAAAGTATAAAATATTTAGGAATAAATTAAGAAAATAAAGGATATGGATGGTAATCTGAAGCCAATATCATATTATATAAATTGGTAGATATTTATACCTCCCTATATTTTTAAGTTAAAAATTAGAGTGTATCAAATTAGTGACTACTCTCTTGTGATATTGTGTATGGGTCTTCTTTTACCAAGCTTATTGTTGGCTGACTTTATAACAATTAAAATAGTTGCAGTGCATAGGTCTGAGTCTTTTTTGTTATTATTTGCTTTATTTTGTTTTCTTAATTTTTGATAACTAATTTACTTGATTTAACTTGGGAATTGACTGTTCGTTGCACAAACAGTATGAGATTCTCCTAGATATTTAGAGCGTAAGGGTGGGGCAAATATCTCTCTGCAAACCACTCCAAGTGTTGAGAGATGTTATTCTGAATCTTTTTTTGGAAGTGGTTGCTCAGTGGGGCAGGTAGTAACATGAAAATGACTCTTATCTCCATGCTGAGTTATCTCTTTTGCAATATGGAGAATAAGGTGTGGCATCAGCCAGCAACACTGGTGTGACTTTGCATTAACAACAGTTTAGTGGAGTTTAGTGGCTTTCAAAGAGGAAGTGAGAGGAAAACAAAACAAAACAAACCTGGTCTTTATGCCTAATATAGGAAACAAGACTATCTGTAACATCACTGAGTTCCCCAAATGAGCAAGTACTGATCATATCAACAACCTGCTTATATTTAATAGGTACTCTTGGAAAGATATAATGGGATTAAACAGCAGTCCTTTAAAAAGCAAAACATGATCTTGCTGGGATTGGATAACTCAGAAAAAATAAAAGTGGAATGAAATAGGGCTCTTATTCTTTTGAATTTTCTCCCTGACACATTGGCCAAGAGTTCTCTGATCAAGGAAGCTGATTCCTTTGGACTTATATTGGACTAATGCCCAAAGATGAACATGTATTATAATTTATAGTATGTTAAACCAGTAAGTCAAGCCACTCCAGTACTATTGCCTAGAAAATCCCATGGATGGAGGAGCCTGGTAGGCTGCAGTCCGTGGGGTCGCTAAGGGATGGACACGACTGAGCGACTTCACTTTCACACATTGGAGAAGGAAATGGCAACCCACTCCAGTGTTCTTGCCAGGAGAATCCCAGGGACGGGGGAGCCCGGTGGGCTTCCATCTATGGGGTCACGCAGAGTCGGACACGACTGAAGTGACTTAGCAGCAGCAGCAGCAAACCAGTAAGTCTAGTTTTTCACCAATTCAATACTATGTATATTTTCTGTTTTACTTGGCAAGGAATTTCCTAGCCTTGCGGTGACAGTAAGATGTTCAACAATGAGAATCAGAAGATTTTAGTTCCAGAATTTGCAATTTAGAAAATATTCACTTCAGTTCATGCAAGCAAATTTGCAAACACACATAGTAAAAGAAATTTCTTAAAAGTTTAGATGTTGATATTTCATCAATGTAAACATATATTTAATCAATTCTCTTAAAAACATTCAGATAGTTTTCAGGCTTTTGCTTTATTATAGGACTGCAATCTGCTATCTGCATTCTGAAACATGAAAAGCTCTGAAAACCTTTTTGTAGCCTTGTGGGTTGTAAAAGCTGACTGACATGAACTTATTTGGCAATAAAAACTATGAAGCTACTATTTATAATCTTTACATATCTGACTTCAAGGGAATATGTTTCATTGCAAAATTATTAATGTTGGTTGTGGGATGCTACCCTAGTACTCCCAGGGGTGTTATATAATATGAAGTGTATGCGTATACTATCTTTTTCAAACCTGAGAAATTCTGGAACATATATGCCTCCCAGGTTTTGGATATGGGACTATGGCCCTGTATTGCATGTGTGCTCAGTTGCTCAGTGTGTCCAGCTCTTTGTGAACCCATGGACAGTAGCCCACAAAGCTCTGCTGTCCATGGCATTTTCCAGGCAAGAATACTGGAGCGGGTTGCCATTCCCTTCTTCAGGGATCTTCCTGACCCAAGGATTGATTGTCTCCTGCATCTCCTGCAATGGCAGGCGACTTCTTTACCGCTGAGCCACCTGGGAATCCCATGGCCCTATACACACACTACAGCAAACATTCTTGTTCTCTCTGCTCTGTGAGGACAGATCTCTACCATGTACAGCATATTTCTGAGTCAGGTTTTCATGTTTAAACCTTCATTCTGCTCCTTACTAGTTGTCGTTGTTCAGTCACTGAGTCGTGTGTGACTCTCTTGCGACCCCGCGGACTGTAGCCTCCCAGGCTCCTTAGTCCATGGGATTTCCTGTAACTGTATCTACACTTAAATTTTCTCATTGGTAAAATGGGAATGATGATAATTGAAATTATTCTGAGGATTGAGTGGGGTAACATGTGAAACACTTAGAATAGTTTTGTAATTAGTAAGCATTTAATACATGTCAGCTATAATTACAGTAACAGTGTATCAATTTTTATTTCCGACAGCAGTGCATCCACTTGCCTATCCTGTCTCGATTTAGTAGTGCCATTCTTCATAATCTTTCCAGCGTGCTAAACCTTCCCCACAAAGCTAATCCATTTTGCTTGTATTTCTTTGATTTCTAGTGTTGTTGAAAATATTGTCATACTCAAGTCTTTTCTTGAGTGTCATATTTTTTAAAAGATCTTCTCTCTTAAAGTTTTACCTTTTCCCCCCTGGTGTTTACAAGTTTCTTTCCTTTCTCTCTTCATTTTTTTCTGTGTCCTTTCTTTTTGCTTTCCTCGGATCCTTCCTTTCTTCCTTTCTTGCTTTCCTTCCTTCCTTTCCTTCCTTCTAAGTCTTTATTCCTTCTAGGATTCGTTTTGAATACGACTTTAAAAATTCCTTTTCTCTTAGCCAGTTGCCTCAATATCAGTTACTGAATAATCCATCTTTGAATAAAAACCATTTTTATCATATGCAAATTCTTTACTTTTTGCTAGACATCATATATCATTCTTTTGATTGACCTATTAATTCTCTTGCCAACATCATATTGCTTAAACTTCTGGTATAGGTCAAATACTACTTATTTTTATTTTTCAAGAATTTCTTAGATATCGATACAGTTTTATTTTTCCAGATACAAATCAGAATTATTTTTGCAAAATTGTCAAACAATATTTTGCAAAATTTTCAACAAACCTGCAATGGGATTTTGTTTGAAATTAACTTGGAGGAAATAGGTATATTTCAACATTGAGTCTTCCCATTTGTTCAAGGACGTGAAATATGTCCCCATTTCTTCTTAAAGTTTCATGAGCTTTAAAGTCTTTGCTAATAGCTACTGCTAATTAATAACTTCTGAAATATGCATGTCCTTTTAGTTTATAGCAAATTGAAAAGGAAGCTGATTAATATGTGAAAAGTTAACCCTTGAACAATGTGGGGGTTAGGAGCACTGAACCTCCAGGATGTTGAGAACATGTGTATAACTTTACAGTGTGCCCTCTGTATACATGCATTCAACCAACGGAGGACCAGTGTAGTCCTGTAGTTGTAGTACATATTTAGCTAAAGGAATCTACATCTAAGTGGACCCTTGCCATTCAAACCTGTGTTTTTCAAGGGTCAACTGTACTTTCATCAGTACGGGGTAGTTGGATGACTCAGAATTCATATGTCAAAGCCCTAATTCTCCAGTGTGATGGTACTTGGAGATGGGGCTTTGAGAACTTAATCAGGGTTAGATGAGGTCATGAAGATGGGCCCCTCACAATGGGACAGTGCTCTTACAAGAAGAGACATCAGAGGGCTAGCACTTTCTCTCTCTCCCTGTACTGACAAAGCAGAGGTCACTGAGCATCAGGAAGATGATGGCTGTCTGCAGCCCAAGGCGAGATTCCTCACCATAAACTGACCAGCTGGCACCCTGATTTCAAGACTTCTGGCCTCTAGAACTGAGAGAAAATAAATTTCTGTTGTTTAAGCCACCCAGTCAATGGTATTTGGTTATGGCAGCCCAAGAAGATTACAATAGTAGTGTGTTTATTAGTCTTCCCCCAGACTCTGGGTTACCCTCAGATACACAGCCCAAGGAAACAGTACAATTCAATCAGCTAATGACAGGCTACTTAGAAAGCTACTTCACAATGAGTACTTATTTTATTGAATTGCTTTCCATGAGGATCAATTAAAAAAAAAAATGAAGCTTTCTAAGTCACCTTATTCCCTCATTCAAATCAGAAATAAGTTTTATTTCTACAGATAAATGGCATATTTCTAGAAATGTTGACTGTCCTATTTTACTGCACAGAAGGAACTTCAATGAGAAAATTCTCATTGGTGTTTAGTGAGCACAACATTAATACTCGGGCATATCTGGAAGTAGTAACCTGGAAGCACTTTCAGTCATTGGCTACAGTTGTGGAACACTTTCGAGTTGCTGAAAGCATTCACACGCAAATTTTCTTTCATCTGCAAAATAAATTCAAAAGAAGTGTCAGTCTCATTTTATGAAGGAAGGAAACTGAGATTCAGAGAAGTGACACGTCTTTTGCGAGACAGCACAGGACTATGACCTGATTTAATACATCCGGTGACTGAAACGTTTTCTGAGAACTTAATTGTACGCATACTGTGGCCCCTCGCCTAGGCCTTTCTCTCAAGAGATCTCCTCCCAGCAACTAGGGTAGCTGCCTGCACTCAGCCAAAGATGCACCCCAGCGCTGGACTCTGAACCTCTGAGCAGACGTGTGGTGCTGTCTTCCCTGGGGGCAAACTTCTGTCTGCCAGTTTCCAAGGAGCCCCTGCTGGAAGAGGGACTAAAAAGGCTTCTTTTAAAATCTGAGGCATTTGTGTTGCAAGTTCTCCTTTGACTCTTCCTCTCCTACTTTACTTCCCCTTCCAATTATTCTGCTTTGTATATGTTAAATGGGAGGTTTAACATTTGATCTTAGGTCCCAATAAGAAGCCAGGCAAGCACCATAAAACCCAACAGGCCTTGATTTACTCATTGCCCTCTTTTATCCTGGACCAAACCCCTCACTGAGGGAGTGAAACAGTGTCCCAGATTCAACATAAGACTTGTTGCTTGACGAAGTAGAAACAGGCAAAAACATTGTTGAAACAACAGGAATTTGTAAGGAAGAATAATGTCACATTTAATTGAAAAACTACTGAATTGTAAATCAAGTGCTTCTTTGAAAAGACAAGAGACACTTAGTCCCAACTCTGTACTGACCGTGTGTGTGTGTGTGTGTGTGTGTGTGTGTATGTTAGTTGCTCTTTGCCACTCTGTACTGACTGTGTGTGTGTGTGTTAGTCACTCTTTGCGACTCTGTACTGACCGTGTGTGTGTGTGTGTGTGTATGTGTTAGTCACTCTTTGTGACTGTGTATGGAGAAGATAGATCAGTAGGCAGGCAGGCAGTAGAGACTGTCTCAGGAAAAGTGACTTTTTTGTTTTGTTCTGAAAATGACCTAAATCTGTATACCTTGCAAACTACATGGAATTGTGTACACCGTCGACAATTTTAAAGTTTATCTTTGATTTAAATCTCGGGCACCTTTGTCTTAGTCTTCATAGGAGCCTTGTTTTATCACCTTGAGATTTATTATGCCCAGAAGTAAAAAATGGATGATGTCATATAGAGGAAATGAGTAGGTTCTTTCAACACTTTGGGAATAGTGAAGCTGTTTTTAAATATTTTCATTAGAACTCCACGGAACTTGCGTGTTAAAATGGTACAGAGTACCAAGTCAGAAAGTCCTGGTATTTCACTAGCAACAATGTTCTTATGAGAGAGGTATGAATACAGCTATCAGAAAAGACTCAGGTTAGTCTCTGAAATACTTGTGTCCTCAGAACCCTAAGTTCAAGGGGAAAAAAACCCATAGGATTTTCTTTGATAGAGTACAGAAAAGAAGTATTGTGGTATATAGTCAGCAGAACACAGGACTAGGTGATGGTGAACTATGGCATTTTAGTTTTCATCCTGAGATTTTAACCAAATCACCGTTCCAGGTTTTAATTCCCTCATCTGTAAAAATGGAGATAATAATTCTTATCTCATCTGGAATGATTAAATAAAATATTTGATATCCAAATGATATGAAGTGGAGAAAGAAAGAGAAGAAAGTTATTGAGGGCTCAGTATTTACCGGGTACTTCAGTTTCAAGTGGGGCTCTTAAGAGAGATCAAGGTCTCCACGATTTAGGTCCATGATTCCATCACATTGCAATTTTAAATGAAGTCATTAATAAAAATGCTTTTAATTAAATATAAACAATCTATATTTTACTCTAAAAGAAACTTTAATATTAATACATTTTTCAGGCTTAACAACTACTAAATCTCAATGCAAAGTAAGTAAACAGTGGAAAATAAAAATACTTTCTATAAATAGTAACTTCCAAATGTGTCTTGTGTTGGCAGACTAATAATTCAGAATAAAAATCATCGGTATAATGTTTTATACTTTTGCAAAATACTTTTCAAAGGGGACACTAAATTAGATGTAATAACTTAAATGTATTTATTTATTTTTTTTGTGTGTGTGTAATAAAGTTTTATTAAAGTATAAAGGAGATAGAGAAAGCTACTGACATAGACATCAGAAGGGGGCAGAAAGGGTACCCCCCTGCTAGTCTTCAGCTGGATGTTATATAGTCACTGCTGCTGCTGCTGCTAAGTCACTTCAGTCGTGTCCGACTCTGTGTGACCCCATAGACGGAAGCCCACCAGGCTCCCCTGTCCCTGGGATTCTCCAGGCAAGAACACTGGAGTGGGTTGCCATTTCCTTCTCCAATGAAAGAAAGGAATGTCTTAAGGCTCAGAACGGCACCAGGCCCTTCACCCATAAGATTTATTTTGGGATAATTTTGACACCAGATGATTCATCCCGGGGCCATAAAATGATTAACTTGAATCTTGTAGAAGGGCAGATTACCATATAGTTTCATTTTACATAGATTAAGGGAACAATATCTGAGTATAACATGCAGGTTTGTCAAGTAGTTTCTGAGCCATTTGGCGGAACCGACTTGAAGATAGAGTCTGGGGTAAATGCGTAGTACATTAACATAGCGTAAGACCAACATTTCCATAAGAAAAAATGCATTGTTTAACTCAAGATTTGAGAATAGTTAACTTCAGGTGAAACCAGGTGTCATTATGGCAACACAGTATTTTAAGAGAAACTTCCTTTCAAGTTTGTATAGAGAAGAAAAAAATATCGCTAGTTTGTTTCCTCCTGCCGCTTAAGAGATAAAAATGTCTGACACTTGCATGCTATTTCCTCCGTTTGGAGACCCCTGGCCTTCCAGCCTGTTACCCTCTCATTCCCCCCTTTTCTTTTAGGAGAATTATGTTGCCTAGGGAAAAGGGGCGTCGTTTTCGTTCCATAACTGCTTCCAAGCTGACAAAGGGCGTTGTCCCTAAATTGGTGAGGCAACATATTCTCCTAATTCTCATACTGAGGATATCTGATCCAGGGGCCCCAAATAGTAGTTGGAGGAATCTGCATCAGTAGCAGGTGTTTGAGCAACCATTTGTAACTTAAAAGCTTTCATGCGACTAGAAACAAATCCAGTTACACAGTTACAGATGCAAGGCAAAATAGTCATTAAAACAAGTTAAAATCAAAATTAAAAGTCACGTTATGTCCATAGTTAAAGTACAAAGTGTTGCACCAGTCCATTTTAGGGTTGTTAGATGTCATCAGATGAAGAGGCATCACATACAATTATTGTCGAAGGTATCCGCAGACTAGCAGAAAGTCTCTTCCTTGAAGTGGAGATGTCCACCACGGGAAGCCTTCCACTGATGAAGAGGGGAGCCCTCCGCAGACCCAGCAGTTAGACCGATTGTGGAATGCAGCGTAGGAGTGAGCCCAGGACAGGAACACATTGCCTTGAGTAGGAGTGAGCCCAGGACAGGAACACATTGCCTTGAGCATCAAATGGCAGACTCAGGATTTTTGGAGTCAGCAGAAATAGGCTCACATAGGTTATCAGGCCCATCTTGTCCTGAGGATCCCGGACGAGCCCCCAAGATGAAAGGTTGTTGCAGAATGACACAAAGACACCGGGAATTTGGCCTCCGGAGGAGAAGAATTCAATCCAGGGTCAGAGACGAGGCTTGATCGCTCAGAGCTTTTGTATAATAAAGTTTTACTAAAGTATAAAGGAGAAAGAGAAAGCTACTGACATAGACATCAGAAGGGGGCAGAAAGAGTACCCCCCTGCTAGTCTTCAGCTGGATGTTATACAGTCACTGCTGCTGCTGCTAAGTCACTTCAGTCGTGTCCGACTCTGTGTGACCCCATGGACTGCAACCTATCAGGCTCCTCCGTCCATGGGATTTTCTAGGCAAGAGTACTGGAGTGGCTTGCCATTGCCTTCTCCCAACTTAAACGTATTTAAAATTTAACAACAAAAGAGTCAGACACGTTGTTATATTTTTCTACTGGTTAAAGACTATTTTATGGAATATAAATAATTTCATACAATATTTTAAAACATTCTGAATACAAAACTTCCTCAAACAGAAAGTTAATCCAAAATGCTACCCAATGAATTTCAAAAAAAAAAAATCAAAATACACTGAAAGAACAATCAGTTTGTCCTGAAAACAAAATTCAGTAAAATTTTAAAAAATCCAATATTATAGATTGTTTCAACTCTTAAAATAGCAAACTAAGAATTACATCTTTTCTTTTTTAGTAACTGCAAATGTTTCCTCACATTTTTAAAGAGTAATCTTATTAAAATATAAAAAAAGTTTAATACATATTTTAATAATGTACTTTTCTGTTAAACACGCACACATATACATACAAATATTTAGGAGGAATCCATATCATCTTCTGGTTATATATGATTTAAGAAAACCTGATAAGGTCATAGTATTTCATTTGACCTTATACAGAAATAATTTTAAAGTTAGATGCATATTTTTAATCATCTGGGTTTATAATTGGTCAGATTTTTTTTCAGTAATTTTTCTGAGGATGATTAGCTAGTCATGAGAAAAATAATTTAAAATTAGCACTTGATACTTCAGAGTCTAGTTAGTATACGTTTATAAAAATAAATATCTAACCAATAGATACATGTTTTGGTTCTTAGACGAGGTAGAAAAATTAAAATATCTTACAACGTGATCTGAACTTGAAAAAAACAGAAAATAGCAATTACCAATTCAACCTGTGTGAATCAAATAGTTGGAGTGTTCTTTTTGTTTTTGACATATATGCCATATATTTCAAATATAAGGCCTGTGAAATTTATTTTCTATTTCTCAAAATCTTACTAAATTGAAAGTCATGTTTTTCATTTACTTACTCATCATTTAATCTACCTAGGGAACTTCACTCTGCAGACAGACCAAAGACATCTGCAATCAAACCAAAAATTATTAGTTAGGCATTTTTTAGGTTTAGGAGGTATTTTCCCTTTACATACTTAAATATTAATAATAAAATACATTATAAAAAGCTCTATTATCTTCAGATGTTTTACAATAAATAATTACTTAGATGATAAAGAGTTAATAAAAATTTCAAGGTCTGCTAAAGAATTATGAAGCTCATCATTTATATCTTGACTTCTAAGAAAAGTTTTCAGAGTATCTAAAGCCGTTATTGCCTCGTTTTTTGATGGTAAAGGGAGTTCGCTTTCCAGAGATCCACCATCATCCTCCTCGTCAGAAGTATAAAACCCAGTTTCATCTGATTGACTTTCTTTGGGGTACACAGCATCACCGCCTGGTGCTGACTCACAAGTCTCTAAGTCATCATCCAGGGCAGCGTACTCTCCTACAGATAAGCCTTCGGGAAATTCCACTCCTGTCGCCTGCTGCTAAGTCACTTCATTCGTGTCCGACTCTGTGTGACCCCATAGATGGAAGCCCACCAGGCTCCCCCGTCCCTGGGATTCTCCAGGCAAGAACACTGGAGTGGGTTGCCATTTCCTTCTCCAATGTGTGAAAGTGAAAAGTGAAAGTGAAGTCGCTCAGTCATGTCCGACCCTTAGCGACCCCACGGACTACAGCCTACCAGGCTGCTCCATCCATGGGATTTTCTAGGCAAGAGTACTGGAGTGGCTTGCCATTGCCTTGGCCTTGCTGAGTTTTCCATATTTGCTGGCATATTGAGTGAAGCACTTTCACAGCATCACCTTTCAGGATTTGAAATAGCTCAACTGGAATTCCATCACCACCACTAGCTTTGTTCGTAGTGATGCTTTCTAAGGCCCACTTGACTTCACATTCCAAGCTGTCTGGCTCTAGGTCAATGATCACGTTATCGTGACTATCTTCGTCGTGAAGATCTTTTTTGTACAGTTCTTCTGTGTATTCTTGCCACCTCTTCTTAATATCTTCTGCTTCTGTTAGGTCAATTGGCAAGAGTGAACATCGACATTCTAGGAATCAGTGAACTAAAATGGACTGGAATGGGTGAATTTAACTCAGATGACCATTATATCTACTACTATGGGCAGGAATCCCTTAGAAGAAATGGAGTAGCCATCACGGTCAACAAAAGAGTCCGAAATGCAGTACTTGGATGCAGTCTTAAAAACAACAGAATGATTTCTGTTCGTTTCCAAGGCAAACCATTCAATATTACAGTAATCCAAGTCTATGCCCCAACCAGTAATACTGAAGAAGCCAAAGTTGAACAGTTCTATGAAGACCTACAAGACCTTTCAGGAATAACACCCAAAAAAGATGTTCTTTTCATTATAGGGGACTGGAATGCAAAAGTAGGAGGAAAAGAAACACCTGGAGTAACAGGCAAATTTGGCCTTGGAACACGAAATGAAGCAGGGCAAAGGCTAATAGAGTTTTGCCAAGAGAACGCACTGGTCATAGCAAACACCCTCTTCCAACAACACAGGAGAAGATTCTACACATGGACATCACCAGATGGTCAACACTGAAATCAGACTGATTATATTCTTTGCAGCGAAAGATGGAGAAGCTGTATACAGTTAGCAAAAACAAGACCAGGAGCTGACTGTGGCTCAGATCATGAACTCCTTATTGCCAAATTCAGACTGAAACTGAAGAAAGTAGGGAAAACCATTAGACCATTCAGATATGACCTCAATCAAATCCCTTATGACTATACAGTGGAAGTAAGAAATAGATTTAAGGGTCTAGATCTGATAGATAGAGTGCCTGATGAACTATGGACGGAGGTTCGTGACACTGTACAGGAGACAGGGACCAAGACCATCCCCATGGAAAAGAAATGCAAAAAAGAAAAATGGCTGTCTGAGGAGGCCTTACAAATAGCTGTGAAAAGAAGAGAAGCGAAAAGCAAAGGAGGAAAGGAAAGATATAAGCATCTGAATGCAGAGTTCCAAAGAATAGCAAGGAGAGATAAGAAAGCCTTCCTCAGCGATCAATGCAAAGAAATAGAGGAAAACAACAGAATAGGAAAAACAAGAGATCTTTTCTTTTTTTTTTTTCTCAACAAGAGATCTTTTCAAGAAAATTAGAGATATCAAGGGAACATTTCATGCAAAGATGGGCTCGATAAAGGACAGAAATGGTATGGACCTAACAGAAGCAGAAGATATTAAGAAGAGGTGGCAAGAATACACAGAAGAACTGTACAAAAAAGATCTTCACGACAAAGATAATCATGATGGCATGATCACTCACCTGGAACCAGACATCTTGGAATGTGAAGTCAAGTGGGCCTTAGAGAGCATCACGACGAACAAAGCTAGTGGAGGTGATGGAATTCCAATTGAGCTATTTCAAATCCTGAAAGATGATGCTGTGAAAGTGCTGCACTCAATATGCCAGCAAATTTGGAAAACTCAGCAGTGGCCACAGGACTGGAAAAGGTCAGTCTTCATCCCAATCCCAAAGAAAGGCAATGCCAAAGAATGCTCAAACTACCGCACAATTGCACTCATCTCACACGCTAGTAACGTCATGCTCCAAATTCTCCAAGCTAGGCTTCAGCAATATGTGAATTGTGAACTTCCAGATGTTCAAGCAGGTTTTAGAAAAGGCAGAGGCACCAGAGATCAAATTGCCAACATCCGCTGGATCACGGAGAAAGCAAGAGAGTTCCAGAAAAACATCTATTTCTGCTTCATTGACTATGCCAAAGCCTTTGACTGTGTGGATCACAATAAACTGTGGAAAATTCTGAAAGAGATGGGAATACCAGACCACCTGACCTGCCTCTTGAGAAACCTGTATGCAGGTCAGGAAGCAACAGTTAGAACTGGACATGGAACAACAGACTGGTGATGGACAGGGAGGCCTGGCGTGCTGTGGTTCATGGGGTCGCAAAGAGTCGCACACGACTAAGCGACTGAACTGAACTGAACTGAATAACACCTTGTTTCATAGCTATAAATTTTGGAAGACAAACATGATGGAAAGAACGCTAATTCAATGGACTTCAGGTTTTTTACCTCTGGGTGTGCAGGAGAAGATTCAACAAAAATCACCACTCTTCTTTGCTGAGCTTGAAATCTCTCATCCAGCTTCTGCATCCACTGTTCAAATACATCTGCAGTCATCCATGCCATTTTGTTAGCTTCATAATACACAGGCAGTGATTTTATGCCTTTGAAGCAATGTGGATTTCTGTTTTTTCCAATGAGAAGCAGAGGAAGTTTCTCTGAGCTGTCCATGTTTGTCCTAACCACCAGAGTTATTCTGTCTTTGCATAACTTGCCAATTGAATAGGTTTCTCCTTTAAATGCAAAGGTATTTGTAGGCAACATTCGATAAAGCAGCCCAGTCCCTTTTACATTAAAAACATTTTTAGGATGATAATCATTTAAATTATAAGGAAGTATGTTTTGGTGCCAGACAGCTGAAGGGTCTACTGGTACACCTGTGGCTTCTACAGGTTGACCTCTGAATACTAGACCATACCTGGATTTAAAACGGTCCAGCCAACCATTGCTGCACTTAAAATCATTATGTCCCAGTTTCTGGGCAAAATCATTAGCTTTTAGCCGCAACATTGGACCACTGACTGGCACATTCAGACACTGAGCGATTCGATACCACCTCATCAGTGCCTCTTCCAGGTCTGTGTAAAAAGCAGTTCTCAGTCTTCTCTTTGGATCAAATCTCAGTGATTCAAAGGCTTCCAGAACCTTGTCTTTTTCATAATAGAAGACAATGAATTTTTCTTTATTCCATATTCAGCTGCAGTCTCTGCTTTTACTGATTTCTACTGCATTTATGATGTCGATCTTTTCTTCAAAGCAGAGACTTTTCTTTTTCTTCACAGTTACAGGCAGAGTTGAGGCATCCACAGGAGCTTCTGCCATCTCACCCTGAGATTATGAGGAGATGTCGTCTCTCTCTGGGTCTGTTTCTTTAGGAAAATTTACTTTTCAGTATGATACAAATTGCTTTCTATGCCACTTCATATATTAAAAGTTGGTCAGTGTCTAATAGTCTTATTTGCGCGGAAATGGATGAACAAATACATTTCTTCAAAGAATCTGAATAAGAAAAATACTATCTGCAGCTAGAATATTTTAGAAGAGCAATCTCCTCCCCAGGACCTGGTGCAGTTCAGTTTATTCGGAGTTCCAGAAGTCAAGCTAAAGTAGAAATCTCATTATGTCAAACCTGTCCAGTCCTGCTGATGTATTTTTGGAACTTCAATCCTTTAAGATGATCCATTTTATCCATGCGCGCATTCAACCTCCTCTTAATTCTCCACAGAAGGCCTCAGCGATAAGAAGAAAAGCATCCAGAAATTGCATGCAAAATGTCAGCTGCTAATTTCCAAGTCTCTTTAGGGTGGAGAAGAAAATAGTAGAACCCTTCTAGGACTCGACAATATCCTCTGTCACTTGAAACGTTTTTTTTTAAAAAAAGAGGAATTTTAGCGATGATATGTCAACTTAATATCAAAAAAATATTTGTACTAATTAGTTATGCTTTTAATAATCATGAAAAGAATGGGAACATGTTTCTAAAAATACAGTAACTGAAGCTTCCAGACGAAATGCTTACCTCCCAAATGGTGTCTCTGTGAAAAGTTCTCGAGCTCCACTCTGACCCCTTGAGTTCTCACTTGCCTTTGAATGCTTTGTAATATATACTTCTGGAATAAATCAGACAAATTTAATGTTTTAAAAATGTGAACTTACCAAAATTAAAGAACTAAAAATGATGCTGCGTAGATCTTTGGTGGCTATTTTTCCCATGAAGTCACAGGCTGTCCCTCTGGCTTCTCTAAAAGAAAAACACAGTCAGACAGTGGTCACAAGGTCCAACTTTTAATAGCACATGGGAGACAGTGTCTCCTTTATAGGAGTCTGGTAGAAAATGCTTCACTAAAAATCCAATCAAGTGATTCCATTACAAAGTTTAAAAACTGAAATCGCATTCTAGTTGCTTAAAAATCTAGTAACGTTTGATCACTTTGACACATTGGCCAGATGCACAGAGGCCAGAAAATACTTGACAAAATGCATGGGAATAAACAAATTACTGAGAAGATATAATGTAGAAAGAAACAAAAGAAGGAGAGAGATCATGGTCTCAACCTCTCAGGACCTCTACTTCATCAGTAAAATAAAGGGCGTATCACAGTGGGAGGAGATGGGCCTTGGTGCCAGACACACCTGAATTGACAAGTGACTCTGCTGTTTAGCACTTAAGGTGATCCTGGGTAGTTCACTTAAGCTTTTGAAGCCTTGGCCCCCTTTTCTGTAAAATAAAGGTAACTACAGCATGTACCTCATGGAGTAATGGCACATCCAGTGAGAGTCAGTGAGAGCGTGTAAAGCACTTAGCCCAGTATTTAGCACCTTACCAAGTAATCAATAAATATTTGATGACCTCATCATCATTTGGTGGCTCAGCAGGTAAAGAATCCGCCTGCAGTGTTGGAGACCTGGGTTCGATCGCTGGGTTGGGAAGATCCACTAGAGAAGGAACAGGCTACCCACCCCAATATTCTGGCCTGGAGAATTCCATGGACTGTAAAATCCATGGGGCTGCAAAGAGTGGGGCATTACTGAGCGACTTTCCCTTTCATTTTCATCATTGTTATCTTCCCTCCAATGTGCCCTTCCGCTGTGTCAATCTACAAAATTCTGAGATTTCATGAAATCCTACTTCAAATGATAGCAAGAATCCCACCTTAAATATACACTGAAAACAGAACTCTTCTTAAGCCAAATAGTGCAGTGAGAATGGTCACCCTACACAGGCTGGTCCCTGCCTTCCCAGGTAGCATCTCCCCCACTAGAATCCACAGGCTTTGGGCCTCCTACAGGCCAAGGAAACAAGCTAATCTGTTGAACGGGGCTGGGGGGGTTTGGGGGAAGGGTTACTTCCTTCCATGTGAGAGGGTAGACACTCCATTCCTCTAGTTTTTCTCTCTGTCCTTGGAGGTTTCAAGATAACACATGCATTTTTTTTTTTCACAAAACTTTATCAAAATTCCTCTGCCTTTGTTGTCCAAAACAAGTAATTTTTATTATAGGAAATAAAACCAGTAAAGGAATCTTTTTTGTTGTTGCTGTTATTGGAAAAAAGATCTTAATAACAATTATGAGAGCCTAGGGTGTTAATTTCCAAACTCCTTTACTTCCTGTATTCCAAACAACTCAGGAGGAAGGTAAAACTGGATTTCAGAGCTCATACGGTTATAACATGGTTGAATGCAGTCCAGAATCCAGGCTTTCCAAGGTCAAGTCCACCATTCTTTTTACACATGGCATGGCTCCTCTAATAGTTACACATTCTATGCCTCCAGCACCAAGCTAAAGATAGAGTTTCCAATGCCTTTCCAAACCTATCCCCCTCCACGTATACCCCGAAAGGCAGTATAAGGTTTCCACAGGAGAACAGCCATTATGAATTCTGGGGACAAAAACAGAAACCATACCCCCACATCCAATTTTAGGGTGAGCTGACTTTTTAAGTAAATAAGATTTGACCATTCAACTAAAAAAATTCTTATATATTGAAAACTACCTGCATATTTTTCTACTATATCCTATAAATATACCATTATTTCAGAATAAAAAATGAAAAATATCTTCCTCTTATTAGGAAGGATACCAACCTCCAGATATTTAGGGAGCAAGAACCAATTTTTTAAGAAAAGTCAAAACCAAGCAAAACTACTCTCC
This sequence comes from Moschus berezovskii, assembly GCF_049115385.1. Lineage (NCBI taxonomy): Eukaryota > Metazoa > Chordata > Mammalia > Artiodactyla > Moschidae > Moschus > Moschus berezovskii. Next base: position 7,593,401 of record NC_142478.1, on the reverse strand, counting down.
AAGAGTAAAAGGGAATCTCTTCCTTCTTTCTGTTTGGTTGTTTTTGTTTTTTTCTTTCTTCCTCTCCTTTCCTTCCATTTTATTTCATTTGTCAGGTATAAACCCTATTATCTCAAACAATAAGGATTACAGAAACAGTTACTTGAACTTTCTCCCATATCTTATCCCAAATAAAGCAATATAATACACACAATCAGAGATGATTATCTTGATCAAATTGAAAATAGTGATACTTTTTTAGGAAGATAGTAGGATTTTTTTCCTGAGAGTTAACAGTATATATTTCCTTCTAAAACAGTTGTCAAAATTACAGTTTTCCATGGAAGATGCAATATATATTTATTCCTGAAACAACCAAATTTCCAACGCCAAATCAGACAAGCTAGGCTTTTTCCCTAGCAAAATTAGGCAACACTGCCTAATCAATGAGGAGAAGGCAATGGCAAGCCACTCCAGTACTATTGCCTAGAAAATCCCATGGATGGAGGAGCCTGGTAGGCTGTAGTCCATGGGGTTGCTAAGGGTTTCACACGACTGAGCGCCTTCACTTTCACTTTTCACTTTCACACATTGGAGAAGGAAATGGCAACCCACTCCAGTGTTCTTGCTTGGAGAATCCCAGGGACAGGGGAGCCTGGTGGGCTTCCGTCTATGGGGTCACACAGAGTCGGACACGACTGAAGTGACTTAGTAGCAGCAGCAGCAGCAGCCTAATCAATGACGCTGAGTTCATTGAGAATGGGACTTTTCCATTCTCCCACAGTCCAGTGGCTGGGTTTTTTGTTTTTTTGCAGGGAATAATGGCAGCAGCTAATATTTCTTAGAAGTAATAATTCTCTCAATCATGCTACTCCTTGAAGATGGGCATGAATTTAAGCAAACTCCGGGAGACAGTGGAGGAAAGAGGAATTTGGTGTCCTATAGCCCACGGGGTCGCACAGTGTCAGGCACTACTCTGCGACTGAACAAAACAACAACCCCTTGAGGATACTCCAGTAGAGAAACGCTGTCCTCCTCATCAGCAGTTCGGAACTCCTTTCTCTGCGCCGGCGGTGAAGCTAACCAAAGACTGAGAATAGGCAACTCACCGAAACAGACTTACCAGCTGACCTCCAATGAAGACGACAGCCGTCCTTCTACTGGCAGGAAGAGAAACGCAAATCCTCCTCCAAGACAGGAGCCACCTTTCTGTTTCTGCTTACCAAAACAGCAGTATGCAGGGTTTGCTGGGATGCAGTAACACACATTGCTAGGAGGCACATAAATTGGTACAAAGCTTGCTGAGGGCAAATTAGCAAGAAAACATGAAAACTTTAAAAATGTGCATAACTTTTTATCCAGTAAGTCCAAACCTACCATTTTATTCCATCTCCCTCAAAATTATAGATGTAAAAATAACCTATCTTACAAATATATTTATTTTCTATTGCTGTGTAACAAATTAACAGACGTTTAGTAGCTTAAAACAATATCCATTTATTATCTCACAGAACTAGCCAGAAGTCCAGGTGGGCTTAACTGAGTCCTCTGCTTAGGGTCTTAGAGGGCTGAAATCAAGATTCCAGTCAGGCTGGGCTCTATCTAGAAGCTGGGGGAGAATTTGCTTCCAAGTTCATTCAGGTTATTTCTGGGCTTCCCTGATAGCTCAGTTGGTAAAGAATCTGCCTGCAATGCAGGAGACCCTGGTGTGATTCCTGAGTTGGGAAGATCGCTGGAGAAGGGATAGGCTACCCACTCCAGTATTCATGGGCCTCCCTTGTGGCTCAGCTGGTAAAGGACTTAGACTTCTGTGGTGGTAGGACTGAGGTCCCTGGGTTTTTGTTGACTGTCAGCAGAGATTACCCTTAGTTCTTGGAGGCCTCTCTCAGGTACTGGCCTGGGGTCCTCTTTATTTCAGCAACAGGGAACTTTTCTCACGTCAAATCTCTCTCAAGCTTCAGATCTCTCTAATTTCCTCTGCTGCCATCAGCTAGAGAAAACTCTAAGCATTTAAAAGGTTCATGTAACCCAGTTAAACTTAAAGGCTTTTGGACTGCAAAGGAAACCATCGACAAAATGAAAAGACAGTTTACTTGTAAATGATGTGACCAAGAAGGGGATAATATCCAAACTATATAGATAGCCTATACAACTCAATATCAAAAACCAAACAACCCAATTAAAAATAGGCTGAAGATCTGATTAGACATTTTTCCAAAGAAGATACACAGACGGCCAACAGGCACAAAAAATGATGCTCAACATCAGAATCCTCAGGAAAATGCAAATCGAAACCACAACAGGATACCACCTCACACCTGTCAGAAAGGCTGTCATCAAAAACAATAACAAACGTTGGCAACCATGTGGAGAAAGGAAACTTTGAACACTGCTGGCAGAAATGTAAACTGGTGCAACAATATGGAAAATAGTATGGAGGTTCTTCAAAAAACTAGAAATAAACTACCATATGATCCAGCAATCCAGTGCTAGGTATATATATATGTGAAGAAAACAAAAACATTAATTTGAAAAGATACACACACCCCACTGTTAACAACAGCATCACTTACAATAGCCAGGATATGGAAGTAACCTAAGTGTCTATCAACAGGTGAATGGATAAAGATGTTGTATAAAGACCTAATAGAATATTGCTCAGCCACAAAAAAGAACGAAATTTTGCCATTTGGAAAAACCTGGACGGACCTAGGGGGTATTATGCTTTGTGAAATAAATCAGGGAAAGACAGACACTCTGTTAACACTTTCATGCAGAATCTAAAACAAAGCAATGTATGTAACAAAACAGAGGCAGACTCACAGACACAGAGAACATCCTGGTGATCACCAGTGAGGAGAGGGAAGGGGCAGGCGAGACAGGCGTCTGCGGGTAAGAGACACAAACCGCTGTGTACAAAACCAACAAGCAACAGGGGCACACTGTACAGCACAGGAAAATGTGGCTATTATTGTGCAATAACTTTAAATGGAGTATAATCTACAGAAATACTGAATCACTATTTTGTACGTTTGAAACTAATATTGCAAATCAATGATGCTTCAATAAAATAAATAAAATATAAGATTCATGTAGTCAGTTTAGGACTAGCCAGACTAACTTCGTTTTGAGTAACTCAAAGTCAGAGTAGTTACTTCAATTACATCTGCAAAATTCCTCTTGCATATAATATAACATAATCATAGAATGATATCCTATCATGTTTGCAGAGGAAGGAATTATACAAGGTGACAATCATTGGAATTCATCTTAGAATTATACCACACAAGACTATTTCCTACATGGTTGTTTTATAGAGAAAACTTAAAGTTATCCAAATCTGTAAAAAAGGAATAGATAAATAACTTAAGGAATATCTACATGTTAAAATACTATTGAGAAGGAGAATGTTTAATGGTATGAGGGAAATTTCATAATATGTCAATATTAAGTGGGAAAAGCAAAATACAAAATTGCATGCCAACAAATACAACCTATCCTGAAAGTTCCTTGAGGGCAGAGGCTCATGGCTATTCCTGCAGTGCTTACTGCCCAGCTAACTGTAGGTTCCGAATAACAATTTGTTAAATAAATGAAGAAAAAATATTTGCATCAGATATTGACCAAAATGTTGATGTTAACTGTAAACAATGGAATTATAAGTTTTTTCCTTTGTAGTGAAAACAATTTCTACTTTATGCTCTACCCATTCTACTTTTCATGGGCTTATTAAATATTGCATTAATAAAGGGTTTACTTTCAGAGAATCACACTGTGCAATCAGTAACTAAATATGTCTTCATGAAAAGGAAGCTGTTGATAAAGAGTGATGAAATTACTGTGACACTACCAGAACTCCTCTAGAAAAGACCTAAAGGTGCCCCTTTCTTCTCTCTTTTGAGGAAATAACATTGATGAGCAGAATACAGTACTCAACATCGAAAGCAAAGAGAAAAGATTATGCCTACTGAATTCACTTGTAAAGGGAAAATAACAATATCCTTTAACCCACTGTCTGCTTTTCTTCCTGGTCAATAAATAAAAAACAGGCTGCTACAGTTCCCCCATAAGCCAAGCGAATAAATGGTGCCTGATTTTTCTAAAGCTGAATAATAGCCAATAGCAGAGCAAAGGTAAGTGATTAGATAAGCCTCCTGTCACAAGCATATATGGCAGGCAGCTATTCCCTTCTTGTTATACTTCTCCAAACACAATGCCAATTAAAATAGTAACCTTCTATTCTTCCCATGGAGAATGGTCAGGAAGAATTCCCCAAGCTGTAGGGGAACAGGGAGAGAGAAAGCAAGCCAGAGGGAGGGAGGGATCAAGGGAAAGGGGGAGGGAGGGAAGCAAAGAGTGAGAGAGAATCCATCTAGGCAGGAGTAGGTTTAAAATAGTCTTTCTAGTCAGCTTGAAAAAATGTCCCCAAACCCAAGAATAATAGCTACTACTTCCTTCTTCCCAAAGAAAGTGCATAGAGTTTCACTGTTTTCCATCACCAGCTGAAGTAATTTCCAGTGTGTCCTTCAGGGCTTCCTACTTTCTAATTTCCCTGGGGGTAGCAAAAATCATAGGAGGATTAATCCTGTGTATAGCCTTGCACAGCATAACACTATGTATTAATATAAGAACGGTGCACACTACCAGAATCACACTGGACCAGAGTACCTAAAATGATTCACAGCACCCTCACCAAGGAGAAGTTAGCATTAGTTCCAACCACATATGAATTTCTATCAAAACCAGCACCTGCCAAGAAAACGATCTAGCTAAGGACAAATAACCAAACCAAGTGTCTACCTTTTTAATATCAGAAATACTTCTGAGCCTAACGGTCTAATAGATAACTTTAGTTAAATGTCCCCAAACTCAAGAGACAGCTAGCAGGAATCCTTACAGCCCCAGCCAGCCCAAACAGTTAAGTACACATCCTTCTAGCAGCACTGATCACTTGTCACCCACCTCTTCCTAGTCATTCTTCTGAAACTCTAATCCTTGTACTTGCTACTAAGTTCCATTCTGTTCCTATATAATAAAAGCAGTAATCATTCTAGATGGGGATCCTTCTCTTATACTTGAGAAGACTAACAGGAATGCTTTGAACCGGAAAATCCACAGTAAACTGTAGAACTAAAGCTAAATGAATGAATACATATATTCATCCATTTCCCCTGGGGGAGGGCACGACAACCCACTCCAGTATTCTTGAATCTTTTGGAGAATCCCCATGGAGGAGGAGCCTGGCGGGCTACAGTCCAAGGGATAGTAAAGGGTCGGACACGACTGAAGCGATTCCACATGCAACCACAGATTTCTGTTTTGGGATTTCATTAGGGTTTTTGTCAGAGAAGGTGTCCTGGAAATCTCAGACAATAAATATTGGTATTTACTTTTGAAACACTTGTGGTGTATTCACTCTTCACAGATATGGGGTAGGTATTCGTACAGGGATGTATGGTTCACTATGCTGAAATTCCCTACAAATCCGGAGAGGCAGAATTCTGCCTTCGGGCACTTAGCCATTAAAAACGTCTTGTCAGCTAACGTGACAAGGCAGGTGAGAAGTATGGTCTAGAGGGGCAGATTCCACGGAGTGCGCTGGTACCTTTGGCATTTCTGCAAGTTACCGGCTGTCAAAGTAAAAGCAGTCTAGAACCTGGAAGGGAGACTAGCGCGGCTGGATCACCGGTCGGCACTGTATGCAAATAAGCTTCAGGTGTCTAGCACCACTGCTGAGCCGTGCTGTGCGGGGACAGGCAGAATAGCCTAGTGCAGGTTGGAGCCTTCACTTAGGAAACTACAACGGGATCCGAGAGGACTGTTCGGCGGTCTCTGTAGACAGGGCAGTGATCTATTAAGTAATGGGGCAAGCAAAGAAAGCAGAAACCGGTCGTCTGAGTAAAGAGGAGCAGGAGAGAAAAGTATCACGGATTCACTCTGCCAGCAAGCAGAGCAGAAAGTGATCACAAAGAGCAAATCATAACGCGGACCCGAACAAGGGAGTCTAGTCTGCTCGTCCAGAGGCGGGGGGGCGAGAGTGGACAGCCGCGGGCACTGGGGAAGGGGCGTGAGGCACCCGCGTCCCGTCTGCTCCCTGAACCCCGCGTTCCCGCCACCCTCTCCGCGCCCGCGGGGCTGGATAACCTTCTGCGTGCTCTCCGGCAGCCGAGAAAGCAGCTTAGGCTCTCCTGGGACTGCGAGGTGCCCTCCCGCCACCGGCTCACCCTCTGTTGGGGGAAAGCCTAACGCGTGAGGCCGGGGTGTATGAGTGAGAGAGTTATGCCAAGGGCTCCTGGACCTCCGACCTCTCCAGACCAGGCCCGCGCGCCCTGGGGCGAGCTCGGGCAGGTGCGTCCGGACCCGCGCTCACACCCCTCCGGCCGCAGCCAGAGAACTACCCGGGCAACGGCGCCGCTGAGTCCCGGATGTGGTTGCTAGGGCCGCAGTGGGCGGGGCGGGGCCCGCCCCGGAGAGCGGCCCTCGCGGGAGGTGCGCCGGCACCATCGAGACGTGGCCGGGCGGCCAGATTGAGGGAGAGAGAGGCCGTCCAGGGCCACGGACCAGCTGCTTCCGGCCCCTCACTTCCGGCTCCGCCGCTCCGGGTGCGGGAGCCGTGGGCCGCCGGTGGGGAGCCTGCCGGTCCGAGTGTCCTCGGAGGCGGGTGCGTGTGAGGCTGTGGCAGTTGCAGTTGCCTCCCGCCCCGGAGGAGCCGAGGTGCGCGGCGGGAGGGGAAGGAGGAAGGGGCCCAGGTCGCGTTTGCGCTCACTCCTGGCCAGGGCCGCGGCGACTCCAGGGAGCAGGGCAGGGCTAACCCTGGACGTGAGGCTGCCCGCTTCCCTGCAGACGCTGAGGGCGGAGCCGCCGGCCGCGAGGGAGGCGGGGGAGGGGTGCCGGGCCGGACGCGCTGCCTCCGGGGCTCGCTGTTCCGTGCTTCCGCAGGGCGCTCTGTCCTTAGACTGCGTGTGCCGTCGCGCTGTACCCAGGTGCTCGGCCTTGGGCTTCTGCCCCTTCGTCCCTCTTGTCACCTGAGTGTGCCCGAAACCGCCGGGTGGAGAGGAGGACCGGGCCTCCCAGCGCGGCCCCTCCCGGTGTGAGTGCGTTGCGTGGGGAAAGGGATTGCAGGATCCGGGTCTTTCCGACCTGAGTCTCCGAGGGGGCCGCCCTCGGGTTTGGCGGCCAGCCTGAACCCGGCGCCTCCTCTCTCCCGCAGCGACGGTCCCTGCTAGAGGCTCCTCCGGCGGCGGTGCAGGGAGGAGCCTTGCCTAGGAAACGTCCCAAGCCTGACTGCTGGCGAGGACGTCCAAGGAATGCTGGAGTTTGGGAAGGAAGTGTGCTGTCGTCTCGTCCGTTCTTCTTTGCCGAGTTACTACTGTTGACGTGTCTAGGAAAAAGGAAAGAAGCGGGTGGTGTTGCTTTTTTTTTTTTTAAGAACAGTTTCTAGACGCTTTTCCCTTTTACTTTATTTTATTATTACTTCTTTTGTGTTCCTATCCGCCCTCTTGAGCCCTTTGATCTCAAGAAGTTTGTAGTTTCCACTTCCTACACATCCTTTAACCACCCCCTTTTAGGATTTCTGTCCCCCTCCCTTCCTTTTCTCCTAGATTAAAGCATGTAATTTCTCTAAGTCGGTTCTTAAGGAAGAAAAAATGGAAGGGTTGAAGGACTTTTGTTAAACTTGTGCTTTCACCTGGCAAAAGTGGCAGGTGTGTGTGTGTTCCCGTGTGCTGTTTAATTAACCTCACCGGTGTGGGAATGTGCACAGGAATTGGTGATGTTAATTCCTTCCTGTGTTAAGGATGCAGAGTTGGCCGTTTTATTGCTGCTCTTTGGATTTGAAGACTACAGATTACACGTCAGTACTGTTTTAATCCCACTTTTGTTTTCCTTGGTCAACCCTCCCAGCCACCGGGTCTAACACTCCTTAGGTGAGAAAACAGCAAATATTTCTAGTCTTATTTTATTTTTTGGATTAAAATCTCTGCCTCACTTACTTTCCTTCTTTTTCAAATTGATAAATTAGTTTGCCTAAATCCTGGGTCATGCCTTAGGGAGTCCATGGTCTGTGACTTTCAGGGGACTTCCTCATCCCCACCCCCGAAATTATGGGCCAAGTTTTGTTTCAGTGCATTTTCTCCCCTCTGAAGAAAATTCTTAAATGAGATATATAACCTCCAGTAGGTTAAAAACCACTCCTTAGGCAGTGTCGAAGTTAATGAAAACCGTTTTTTTCTTTTTTTGTGTGTGGAGCTTTTTTTTTCTTTTCAAGCTCTACTTTGCTAGTTTGGGCACCATGGAGAGTGGAATGCAGAGATTTTAGCTTTATAGTGGTGAAATCTCTAGGTACTTCAGAATTTCAGTGTTTCTAAATTCCTTCCTAGACCTAGAGAAGGAAGTAAGGCTGCCTACTTATTTAGTTCTTGATTTGCGGTTTTGAGGTTTCTTTTTAGGGATAGCTATTTGTGGCCAATGTTGTAGAGATCCAGTGGATTTATAAATTGGTATGTTTATGATTATTGAATTCATATTAAATATCACCAACTCACTGTGTACAGCTCAGAGTCAAAGTTTAAACTTCTATTGTACTTTGTTTCATTTTCTTATTGTTCACTTAAGGTATCTTCTTTGGGCTTCCGCTTATTTCGAAGGGCGAAGCACGCTCCGGTGGTGTGGTCCCCAAGTCTTTGTCACGCTGCTGCTCATCTTGACACTCCTTTCTCTCCGTGTTACCTCTAGATGAAGAATTTAATGATAGTTCTCTTTTGTGAGTAAGTTAGTATCCTTCCAAACTTAATGTCAGTTTAGAGTGCATATTGAAATTTGCTGATTTGATGAAGTGTTTGTTGGTCAAGGGTTGACCTTCTAAAATATTTAACACCTATTTTATAGAATGTTTAAACTTGAAGAGAACTATACAGTTCATCTTAGTCCACATAGAGTGACAAGTGTCTTCTGCTGAAAAATTAATTTTCCCTCTTTCTAGCATCCTTACTTGGGGGGGCGACAGAAAACATAACTTTATGAAAAAAATCAATCATGCTAAATACGTTTCCTTCTAAGGTAATGAGGAAGCCAGAAGATTGATACCTGACATCATAACATTTGTTTGCTTACTGTGTGCCAGGCATTATGCTAAGTACTTTATGTGATTATCTCATCTCATCTAATCCTCAAAGCAGCCTTATAACTTGGCTAAACTTTTCATTTTTGTAGATTGAGAGGGCTTCTCAGGTGGTCCAGTGGTAAATAATCCACCTGCCAGTGCAGGAGATGTAATAGACACAATGCCGAGGTTGGAAAGATCCCCTGGAAGAGGGCGTGGCAACCCACACCAGTATTTCTGCCTGGAGGATTCCATGGAGAGAGAAGCCTGGTGGGCTACAGTCCATGGGGTTGCAAAGAGTCGGACACGACTGAGTGAGCACGCACACACAGATAAAGAAATTGGAACTAAACGATTAACTGAAGCGAATCTGCTCAGAATTACACTGGTGGAGGCAGGATGGAACCTGGGTTATCTGAATCCAGACTGAGCTACCGAATCGAGACAACTGCTACTCCAGACTGCGTCTCGCGTATTTTATTTACATCTTTTTTGGTACAAGTTGGAGGTATCTCACCTGATTTTCTCGCAGATATTAGGAAGGTGTCTCCTTTATTAATTTTCAATAATTGAACACCTGATTTCATATCACATCAAAAAGTATGACAAAAAGAAATGAATTTGGAGGAGGCCTACAGAGTGTTATTTGATAGTTTTCCTACCGGGTAGACACAAATCTGTGTGTGTGTGAGTGTGTGAGTTGACATGAGGAGTGGAAAATGTGAAAATACAGGCTTTAAGTCAGAGACTTAGCATTGTTAGAGTCTGGAGGTATAAATACATTCCAGAATGATGAATTTGGGAAGGGATAAGGAATAAATTCAGGATGGAGTAAGTACATTGAATAGGGAATTTAAGAGAATGTGGTTATGGATGAAAAACTAAAGATATATGTACAGACTGGAAAGAGTAGTTCCACCAAGTATGGATGACGATGACTTAGGGACTGTAACGGTCTAAAAGTCCGATATTCACCAGCATTAGTCCTGGGAAGTATGAAAAAAAGGACTATAAAACAAAGGAACTTGAAAACAGTCTGTTCTCTTTAGTGTCTCCTAACTTTAGCCAGTCATGGAAGCCACTGAATAGCTCTTACAAATCCTCAGCTGTTCTCTACAAAAGTACACATTTTCGTTTTCTCTTTCCTGTGTGACTTTTTCTTTCATCTTTCCTCCATCACTTCTAAACTTTTGCCTTAAAATAGTTATAGGCAGGTATTGCTGTAAATTGCCCGAATGTTTTGTGAAAATTTGGTAGCATCTCTGCCATATTGTCACCTGAGAGTTTTTGATTCATTTTTTGTGTATCTGTGTGGCGTTGGACTCGCAGCTCCTTGATGTTCAGGCTTGATCCTTTTTGATCCTTTGGGAGAACTGTGACACCACTGTCTTTGAAGCAGAATCGTAAGAAAGACAGAATTGGTGGTGAGACCTAAATCATCTAGAGGAAGGAAGCTGCCAGCTCCAACGTTCTGCCAACATGAGATCGTGTGTTATAGCAAGGTTTCCAAACTTTTCTGCATCGTGGCACACATAAAATGATTATTTGTATGGCAGACTCCCTGGTCATTGAAAGCTGAGGGGGCCAGGGAGTTGGGGGGGGTCAGTATTTCAGCACATCCCTGATTCATTCTTGGCATATTGGTTGGAAAAGCTTTGTCCAAGAGAAGAGGAATATGGCATTCTGATAAAATACTTTGTGAATTACCTAATACGGGATGGACCAGGAATTCATATCCCAGGTTGAAAGAGTCCCTTGGGGTTAAGCCAGGGGAATGTAACCTCTTGGATGGCTCTGTGTGTTGTTTCAGAGCTCTAGGATAGCACCAGGATATAGAAGTCCACACACCAACAGACACACACAACCACAGAACACACCACACACACCACTCACATACCACACACAAACACCACACACACACACACAAACCACACACAGACAACCCACACACAGCACACACACACCACACACACACACACACCACACAAGCCACTTGTTAAAAAGACCCTTTTCCCTGGGCAAGCTCTGAGTCAAGCTAAATATAAACAACTTTGCAAATGGGGAGGGGGTCTTCCAGGGAACCACTAGACAGGTCAAAGAGTGACAACTTTTTGAATAGGAGAGTTTGAAAGAGCTCCAGCTCCATTCTGCTCCATCCTGGGGCTGCCAAGATATTGGGTTTTTAACAGGAAGGCAGAGTGTTATTTTTCAAGGCTATCATAGAACTGGAGATTATAGCACCTTAACTGGGGCAAGCCAAAATGCAACAAAACTTACTGTTCTTATCAAGATTCAGTTATTTTTCTTGAATAAACACTCTGATTTGCTGCCAGCCTTTGGCTAATTTCCTGAGTTCTGAAAAAGTTGATTCTGACCACCGATTTTGCCAACATTCTCATGGCCTTTATGAAAGAGAGAATTCTCAGAGGTCCTTGCTCTGCTATCTTTGCTGGTGGGAGACCCAGAAAACTGATATTTAGATCCCATGTGAGCTCAGGAGAAAACCTGTCCATGTGGCCCTAAAGTTTCCTACCTACTGGCCACCCCTGGCCTTGGAGTAGCCAAACACTTAATCCTCCTGTTTGTGCCCCAGGCCAGACTCAACCAGGCATGATGAGGGTTCCCCTTCCGTCCAGGAGTAGGAGCCAGCACGGCTGGAAAACTTCTCAGGAACGCTCCCTGGTCAGGATGCCTCCTGGCCTCCTGAGACCTCTGCCCCCGCCTCCAGGGAGCCCCTCTGTGATGAAATAGAAGTGGACTCCCATCGAGTGAAAGTGTTAGTCGCTCAGTCGTGTCTGACTCTTTGTGACCCCGTAGACTATAGTCCGCCAGGCTTCTCTGTCCATGGGATTCTCCAGGCAAGAATACTCGAGTGGGTTGCCATGCCCTCCTCCAGGGGATCTTCCCACTGAGGAATCGAACCCGTGTCTCTTATATGTCCTGCACTGGCAGGTGGATTCTTTACCGCTAGTGGCGCCAGGGAAGCCCATAAATCTCCCTGCAGCTTCATCTGGGTGCTGTCGCTCTGAAAGACAGAAACAGTCACTTGGCCGTGGTTTATTCAGGAGCCCTGCCTCGCTCATCACTCATAACCCCTTTCAGTGGTTTTCCCTGCCAGCCCAGCCCAGCCCAGGCCCTGGGGTTCTGCTGTCTATGAGAAAGACACAGTGGGACCTGCCCTCGAGCACTGCTTTGCCAGAACAGAGCAAGCTAAGCTAAGAAAACCCGTTTCTGGGCCAGACGGGTGCAGGGCCAAATGCCTCAGACTTGGATTCCATAAATCAAATTTATGGGCCATGGACTTCTGTTGTTGTGTTACAAAACCAGCTTTCCTAGACACAGCTCTGAGGAACAGGGTGGGTCCCCACCATGAACTCTTGGGAAAATGAAGACAGAATGCACCAGGACAGAAAAGTAGATACAGATAAACTTTGAGTCTTTCTTGGTAAAGCAGAAGAGATGAAGTCCTCATAATGACTCCGAAGAAAGGATGCTCCCCCTCTGTGAGTTTCTTTTCCGGTCAGCAGCAGCAGAGGTCCAGAGGCGAAGAGGGAATGAATGGATCCGACAGGAGAGGGCCGCCCGAGTGTCCTTACTTTCCCCCCGGATGGAGGCGCTCCTCTCTCCTTCCCGGCCTCACTCCATCCTGAAGCTCCTCCTCGATCTGAGTTCTTCCTCACTTCCTCCAGGAAGCCTTCCCTGACTGCCTCCCCGTGTCACCCCATGGAGCAATCACAGCAAGGGCTGTAACTTGGCAGATTTCCCTTCCCGTCTTCTAAGGACTGTGCCCGTCTGAGTCCCAGCGGCTTCCCCAGGGCCCAGCGTGTTGCTCACCACATGATAGGGGCCCCGATAGAATGAATGAAGTGAGCTTCAGGGGCTGGTAGGAAACGCAGGCTGGTTTGAACTTAGCCCTGATTCTTAAAAAAAGCACCGTACCTGTCAGACCAAGACAAGCAGCATCCCCCGATCCCGTGCTCCCTGCGCTAAGACAGGAAGCCTGTGCCCCCAGCACCCACTGCCTCGTCTCCTTCCCCGCCAGCCTGCTGGGACACGCAGAAGGGCAGCCTGGTGGCAGAGCTGTCCACCATCGAGTTCAGCCACCGAGACCCAATGTATGGCACCATCTGGCTGCAGTCGAAGACGGGCATGGAGTGTTTCTCGGAGTCCTCGGATGGGCAGGTACGAGCAGCCAGGCGCTGGAGGGGCAGGGAGTGGGGAGCAGCAGCGGTCACAGGGTCCCCCACCGGGATGTTTCCTTTTGCGTTTCATGGTAAAATTGAACAGTAGGTAATAGATGCGTGTGGAACACAAGCCTAAAGGTACAGAAGGGCAGGCGGTGAAGCCGGTCCTCCCCCCCTGCCTTCAGCCTCTCCGTCTGCCTCCAGGGTCAGCGTCCGCATACAAAGCAGACGCGTGGGTCTTTGCACTCTTCCTACGCACCTTGCACGTTGATTTGCACTTGATGTTTTTCATTCGGCATGTCTCAAAGATGATTTTTATATTTCAGAAAGTGCTGCCCCCTGCCTCTTAAGGACTTAATAAATTATGCTGCTGCTGCTACTAAGTCACTTCAGTCGTGTCCGACTCTGTGCGACCCCATAGACGGCGGCCCACAGTGTATTTACACTGGGATCTCCAGAACTAGAACATTTTCATCTTGCAAACAAACTCTGTAACTTTTAATCAACAAACTCCCCATCTTCCTTTCCGTCAGTCCCATCGGACTCCCCATCTTCCCTTCCCTCAGCCCCTTCGACTTTCTGTCTCTATGAAGTTGAGTCCTCCGGGTTCCTCGTTCGTTTTGGTGAATTCTTACTGTGTGTCTTTTTGTGACGGGCTCTTTTCGCTTAGCACGATGCTCTCACGGTTTATCCACAATGGGGCACATGGCAGAATTTTTCTTTTTTTTTTTCTGAGGCCAAATAGAACCACATTGTATGAACAGACTGGGGTTCCCTGGCATCTCAGATGGTGAAGACTTCCTGCAGTGCAGCAGACCCGGGTTCAATCCCTGAGTCAGGCAGACTCCCTGGAGAAGGGAATGTCATCCCACTCCAGTCTTCTTGCCTGGAGAAGCCCATGGACAGAGGGGCCTGGCTGGTACAGTCCATGGGGTCACAAAGTCGGACACGACTGAGCGACCAACACACACGTGAACAGACCACATTTTGGTTTTCCATTCATGTGGACACTTGGGTGGTTTTTACCTCTTAGCTGTTGTGAGTAAAGATGCTCTGGAGGGCCTTCCCTGGTGGTGCAGTGACTCAGACTCTGAACTCCCAATGCAGAAGCCCGGGCTCAATCCATGGTCAGGGAACTGGATCCTGCATGCCCCAACGAAGACCCAGCACAGCCAAATACTTTTTGAAAAGCAAAGCAAAAAGCAAACAAAAAACTTGAGCAGCAGTCACTAGACGTGGGTGTACGGTGAAGCCCACGTTTGCAGTGAGCAGTCGCTGGAGGCTGGAGGGGCTCTTCTCGACTCCTGGGCCACCGCATTCATTCAGTCATTTCCTTTGTGTGTGAACAGACGTTCAGGATCTCTTTCTGGCAGAATGCTTAGTGCACACGTGATGCCGCTTGCAGGGCTGGTGATACAGCTCTAGGGAACAGATGACTGGGGGGGGCTTCATTGCTCCTGAGGCCCTTGAACGGGTGCTAAAGAAGGGTGGGATCTGTTCAAGCTGATCAAGCGTGGGGGCAGCCCCCCAAAGGGGGCGGGGTACAGCTCAGGCAGAGGCTTGAAAGGCAAGGCACTTTTGGCACCTTTGGGCCCCCGCCCCGCGGGTCCCACCGCTCTGACCCCACAAAGCCACTCTCCCTGCCTGCTTATCCCTGAGCTGACGTTTCAGGGAGCCTTCCACTCACGCGTCACCCCCTCCACAGCCAACCAAGTTCATGGTGGGCACCGAGCAAGGCGTCGTCATCTCCTGCAACCGCAAGGGCAAGACGCCTGCCGAGATGATCGTGTACACCTTCTCAGGCCACCATGGCCCCATCTACGCCCTGCAGAGAAACCCGTTCTACCCAAAGAACTTCCTGACCGTCGGTGACTGGACCGCCTGCATCTGGTCAGAGGACACCCGGGAGTCATCCATCATGTGGACCAAGTGAGGGGGAGATTGGGGCGGGAGAGGGGTGCCGGGGCTGGAGGAGACGGGGGGCCCGGCCCAGTCCAGGGGGCTCTGCGCCTCTGTGCCTCCACCCATAAAAACGGAGAAGACGTTTCTCTCCAAACATCCAAGCTAATGCTGGGAAATAGATTGATTCAGCGACTTCAGAAAGGCAGTAAGCTTCAAACTGCCCGTTCATCTGTTGATGGACACTGAGGTTGCTTCCATATCTTGACAATTGTGACTAATGTGGCACTGAACATGTTAGGGGGTCAGGTGTCTCTTAAAGATCCTGACTTCAATTCCTTTGGATAAAGACCCAGGAGTGGGGGGCTTCCCTGGCAGTCCAGTGGTTAAGACTGCATTCAGTGCAGGGGATGTGGGTTCGACCCCTGGTCAGGGAACTAAGATCCCACATGCCTCGCAGCCGAAAGAGGAGAAAGACCCAGAAACAGGACTGAGGACCTTCCGTACTGTTTTCCATGGTGGTCGCACCGGTTTGCATTCCCACCAGCAGTACACAGGGTTCCCGTTTCTCCACATGCTCACCCACACTCATCTCTGGGTTTTCTAATAATTCAGCCGTCCTCACGGGTGTGCGGTGATATCTCATTGGTTTTGGTTATCTTTCTCTGATGATTAGTGACTTCGGGCATCTTTTCACGTACCTGTCAGCTGTTTGTTTGTCGTCTTTGAAGAAACGTCTGTCCATGTCCTTTGCCCGCTTTTTTAATTGGGTTATTTGGTTTGGTTTGGTTGTGCCACTGAGTTGTATGAGTGCCTTATATATTTGGGGTGTTAAACCTTTATCAGATATCTGGTTTGCAGATATTTTCCCCCATTCCTTAGGTTGCCTTTTCATTCTGTTGACTGTTTCCTTCGCTCTGCAGGAGCTTTTTAAGTAGATACAATCCCACATACTTACTTTTGCTTTTGTTTCTTATGCTTTTGGTGCCAAATCCAAAAATTCCTTGCCAAGGCCACTGTCAAGTAACTTTTCCTCTCTGTTTTCTTCTGGAAGCTTTATGGTTTCAGATCATATTAAGTCTTTAGTTCGTTGTGAGTTCGGTTTTGTATATAACACAAGGGTCCAGATTCATTTTTTGCTGTAGACATCTTTGAAAATCGAGGTTAAATCAAGTAGACAGTATAGCCCTCTCTTTATCTGAATAGTGTGAACATTTCTGGGCAAATTTTCCTTCCTCCGACTCCTTTTCAAGTGAGTCTCATGGCTGGGGGACCAGGCCCAGGCCTGTGCCCTTGAGTTAGGCATAGAGAAATATCAGAGCCAGTTTACGGTGCAAACTGTGAACTGAGGGTGGTAAGGCTGGCGTGGCTAGAAGTCAGACACCAGGAAGAACTTCCAGGCTGAGACCGAGGAGCCGGGAAGGGGTGGATGAGCAGGGTCTCGGCTCAGCAGGCTCTCCCTGCGTCCCAGTCCCTCCCACAGTCCCTGACCGGAGGTCCCGGCTCCCTGCAGGTATCACATGGCTTATCTCATTGATGGCGCCTGGAGCCCTGTGAGGCCAGCAGTTTTCTTCACCACCAAGATGGACGGGACCTTAGACATCTGGGACTTTGTGTTCAAGCAGTGCGACCCTACCTTCAGCCTGAAGGTCACGTGCACCCCGCTCCCGGTGCATCCACACCCTCAGAAGCCTGGCCTTTCCTCTCGCCAGGCCCGTTCCTTCTGAAGCCTGGGCCCAGGCTCCCTGCAGCTGACCCTCCCAGCTGAGCCAGCCTTATCTTATCAGGAGAGGTGGGGCAGAGACCTGCAGGCTCGGGCCCTGGGAAAGAGCAGGGCTGGGGAAACTGCAGAATGAAAGGGGCGCGCGCTGGAGGGCCTTCCCTGGCAGTCCAGTGGTCAAGACTCTGCCCTCCAATGCAGGGGGCACAGGTTCGATCCCTGGTCGGGAAACTAGGATCCACATGCCTATCTGTGTGACCGTTTAAAAAGAAAAAAGGAAAGAAAGTGAGGCTGGACTGAAGGGGTGGGCGTGGTGGCTGGGGTAAGGTGGGAGATGAGGCTGGAGTGAAGGGTCTTGCAACCGACCTTAGGGTGTGGACCCCCTCCTGTGGGTTGAGGCTGGAGACCCCCTCGGTCGGGGAAGTCCCTAGGGGTGTTTGAATGGGGCTGCCAGCCTAAGCCTCCCCAAGAACCAGATGACTAGACGAGCAGAGGGTGATGTGGCTCCCCCGGGTCTGTCCGGCCCTCCAACAGGTCTGTGATGAAGCCCTCTTCCGCCTCCGGGTGCAAGACAACGGGTGCTTCATCGCCTGCGGCTCCCAGCTGGGGACGACCACCCTGCTGGAGGTCTCGAGTGGGCTGTGCACCCTCCAGAGAAATGAGAGGAACACGGCCTCCTCGGTAGGTGCGTGTCCCTGGCGAAGCGGGCACACCGTCTCCGGTCCTGGCCTGGCCGCCTGGCCGAGCAGGCCGGTCAGCGAAGGGCAGATGCACTGCCACCGCCTCCTGGGAAGCAGGTGGACGTTCGGGGGTGGTGGGGGTTGGTCAGGGAACCGGCCTGAGAAATGGGTGTTGGCCGGGTCTGAACCCGCCCAGGCTTCATCGCTCAGGAAGCCCTGCGGCTCTGGGCAAGTCTCTTGACTTCTCCAGGCTTTGGTTTTCTTCAGCTGCAGATCCAAGCGGCGTGACTCGGTCATTTTGTCTAGTTGTAAACAGTATACAGTTAGGGCTTCCCTGGTGGCTCAGATGGTAAAGCGTCTGCCTGCAGTGCGGGAGACCTGGGTTCGATCCCTGGGTCAGGAAGATCCCCTGGAGAAGGAAATGGCAACCCACTCCTGTGTTCTTGCCCGGAGAATCCCATGGACAGAGGAGCCCGGTGGGCTCCAGTCCATGGGGTCGCAAAGAGTCGGACATAACTTAGCAACTAAACCACCAAGCAACAAGGATTTCCTTTATAGCACAGAAACCATATTAAATATCTTACTAAAAAAAAGAAAGTGCTGGTACCTCCTCTTCCAGGAAGCCCTCCTGTAGTGGAAAAGCTGGATCGTGTGCCCCTTGTCTGCACTCTGCCTGCCTCCCGGAGCCCAGCGCTTGTTATTAAAATGGTCTGTTCCCCACTGTACTCTGAATGTCAGGCAGGAAATTACATCTGTCTCTGACCCGGAGGGTATCACTTAATGCCTGGGTTACATGCAAGGTGCCCAGCAGTTGTGGCCACTCGGCCTGACCTCCCTGTGCTGCCTCCGTGGCAGCCACGAGCACCCCACCCTCACCCCAGCCCTCTGCAGCTCAGCTCCAGTTCGCCTGGCCGAGGGGCACAAAAGCTCCATTGTGTGCCCGAGTGGACAGGGAAGGCGGTGATGTTCTGAAGAGTGGGGTGCGGGCTGGGGTCCAGACAGATGGAGACCCAGACAAAACCCTCTTTTAAGAGGGGCTCGTGGCAGCCGTGCTGACAACGTCCTGATTCAGGAGGCGGGATGTCAAAGGAACCAGATGCCCACGGTGCCCATGAACTTGGCAGTGCCCAGAGGTCATCTGAAGGTGATCAGTGGGTGATGGGCATCCGTGCAGGCTGCTCACCCTCCCCTGCACTGAAAGCCCCCAGAGGGTGCCCCTTGGGCCGCTGGCGCTGCCGGTGTGCCCAGGAGCTCTGACACCAAGGGTGAGAGCCGTGCAGCTGGTCAGGTTCCCTTGCATCCCTCTTCTGGGACCCACGCCTGGGGACTTGTGGGCGGATATTTCTTCGTTTGGGTCTGACACTTGATCAGGGCTCCTGCTGCTGGTATTAGGGCCCGAGTCAGGAACTGGACACTGGGAGAGACTTACACGGCCCTGGGGCTGAAGCCCGGAGGCGGTGGCTGGAGACAGGTGTGCACGCCAGGTACACTGCAGGCCCCAGCGCCCTGCACTCAGCTCACTGTGGCCACCCAGCGTTTAGCCGCCTGTGAGGGGGGCCCGGGGCAGTGACCTCCTTTCCCTGCACAGAGCCCCAGCCCAGCCTGTCTGGGGCATCCCCTCTCGTGGCTCCCCTGGAATCCCACCTGACTGGTTAAAACCTCAGCGTGAGGGTCCCGGTTTCGGGCCTCCTAGGAAGCTGTCTTACCTCTTCCTTCTTCCCTCCACTGAAGATCTCAGAGAAGGGCCCTGCTGGGACCTGGGGAAGCAGGGATGGTGGTGGTGGTCTTAGACCAGTTTAGATGCAGTGAGCACCGGTGTGTACCTACTGGGAGAAGCCTGGTGGGAGCTTCAAAGCTTAGGTCCTCCCAGCACCAGGGGCTCCTGCATCCTGGTGCCAGATGGGGGTGCAAGAGGGACCCCTATACATCTCCTGAGTCCACGGTACTGGACCGGGTTCCCAAACCAGCCTCCTCTGTCTGCCCCCCAGTGGCCACCCTCCCGCCTCGTCTCCTCTCAAGCTCTCTTTGGGCCGTCACTGGCCCTGACTCCCCTGCTGACCCCGGAAAGGAGCTCTGAGACCCGGGGGTGCTCCCAGGGCAGCCCGTCCGCTCAGCGTCTTGTCCTGTGGTGGGACTCGCTTGGCCTTGACCCTGGTGCTCCCGGACACCGAGTCTCCTCTGGCCCCTCCCGCTCCTCCCCGCATCCTGAGTGGGGGGTGAGGCCAGTGGTGAGGGTGGGCATCGGGGCGGGCCTGGGGCTCCCGGGTGACTGGCCGCCTCCCCTTGGGACCTTTGCAGATGGTGGTTCTCATGCACCCAATGGAGGGTCCGGATGACATCCTGCGGGCGCACCGCTCCCAGGAGAAGTCCTACCTGTTGGACATGGCCTTTGACTTCACTGCCAGCCAGGTGAGGGGGCGCCTGGGCCTGGGGACACACAGGATCCCCTCTCTGCCCTCTGACCGACTTGGGAGGGAGCCCTTAGGGGACCCCGGTCCCGAGCCCCAGGCGTCGCTCCATCACTCGCTCTCTCACTGCCGTATCCCCACATGCACAGGCGTGTGTGAGCCTGCGTGGCGCATACAGAGCCTTCTGCGTGGACACACCGTGGTCAGCACACAGATGCCACCCTCCACGGGGACCCACACAGCCCTCCCCACAGGTGGCCCCTAGGGGAGCTGCGGGAAGGTGCTTGAAGCCCACCTGGTGCTGGGAGGGGCACCTCGGGGAAGCTGACACCTTCCCAGGGACCCCGTCTCACCCATCTGCGGATGCTCCAAGGAGCAGGTGTGAGGCGTCCTCTGGGCTGGGGGCCGGGAGCCAGCTGCCGGTGGGCAGGGTCTCAGGTGTCCTGAGCACTCTTGCAGGCTGGCATTTCCTGCCCCCCAACCCGTGGGGGGGAAACGGAGACACCCATCCCCCCTTCCCACCCCCTCTTCTCAGGGCCCAAGGGCTCCAGGGAGGAAACTGCCTCTGTCGGGGGTCAGGGTGGTCCCGTGGGCCTGTGGGCTCTGCCGTGGCCGTGCCCCGGGCGCTAGGAGCCTCACTGAAGGCGTCATCTCAGGCTCCAATGCCACCATCTTTGCCTACGGACCCACAGGTGAGGGCGAGTGCCCCCGAGAATCAAGCTCCTCACCCTCCGCCTCCGAGCTCATCTGGCCCAGGCCGGAGCAGGAATCCAGGATGTGGCCGATTGAAACTGCCCTCTCCCAGAGCCCTTTGGACCCAAAGCCCCATCCCCAGCCAAGGATGCCGTCTTCTCCCCTCTCCCACCTCCTGGGCACCTGCGAGGCTCCAGCCCTGAGGACAGACCCAGGGTTGCCAGGGGTCCCCGCTCTGCCCGTCTCCGTCCTGCTCACCCCCGCCCCCTGCTCCGCCCCAGGCTGCGGGAGAACCTCCACCATGCTGGGCACGGACCACGAGCCCGGCATCCACGTTCGGACCCTCAGCGACCGCTTCCGTGCCATCGAGGAGACCAGCGACGACATGGAAAACCAGGTGTCCACGTCCTACCTGGAGGTGAGCCCTCGGTCCTCCCTGTCCTGTGGGCTTGGGCCAGGAGGTCCACAGGACCGGGCTGGTTTGCCTCCCGGGGGTCAGGTCAGGGGGCAGTCTCCTGGGGGTGCTCATCACCGCTGCTCTCCCATGCGCGTGTGGTCGGCCTCATTTTATAAAAGCTCAGGTTCAGAGAGCCTAGGAACTAGACAGTCAGAGTCCCGAGGTCACACAGCAAGCGGGGGAACAGGAATTCAAACTCACGACCCTGGGGCTTTAGAGTCTAGCCCTGCGCACTTGGCTACTCCAAAGTGACCTGGTCACTGAGCACCTCAGCCACCCTCCCAGAGGCCATCCTCTGGACCCACTCCTTCGCTTCCCTGGTGGCTCAGATGGTAAAGAATCTGCCGGCAATGCAGGAGACCAGGGTTCGATCCCTGGCTTGGGAAGATCCCCTGGAGAAGGAAATGGCAACCCACTCCAGTCTTGCCTGGAGAATCCCATGGACAGAGGAGCCTGGCAGGCTACAGTCCAAGGGGTCGCAGAGAGTCGGACACGACTGAGCCGACCCTATTTGCTTTGCCAGGGTACCTGCAGGCACTCTGTATATGTAGGTACAGGTGAGAACGTTACATACACGGACAGGCTTAGACCTGCCAGCCTTCTCCACCTTGACACAGCCCCCGATGCCCACCTTTGGGAGTGCTATCACTGGGCAATAGCAGATCAGCGGGGGTGGGGACCCACAGAGGCCAGAAGCGGCGGGAGAGCCACTGGGCTAGGCTCCATCTGGCTCCTGGCCTCCCTGGCACCCTCTGGAAGCTGATAATCTCCTGGGTGACAGCTCAGGAAGGGCAGGGAGGCATTGCTGCCAGCACCTGCTCCAGCCAGCGTCGTGTTGACTTAGCCAGCAAGATGCACTTCGGGGGCCGTGGTTGGCGAGGCTGGGTGAAGGTACCATAAGGGTTGCCTAGTAACCACCAGGGCTTGGCCGTGGGTTAGGTCCCATGCTCTGCCCGGTGCCTGGCCGGCCTGCTACCTTCTGTGCTGTTGGCTCTGGCAGCCCAGTGTCTCCCCCCTGGATGCTGAAGCCCCCTTACGCCCACCCCATAGGAAGGAAGGAGAGGGGTCATCTCCTTAACCCCGGGTTTCCTGAGAGGAGCCTGGAGCTCTCGGGAGGGATGGAGAGCCCAGCTGTTTCCTGAACCTCCTGCTCTTGGTCTCCCGTTAATGTCTGTCCCCTGACCCTTCCAACCGGTCCCATCAGATCTACAATGAGATGATCCGGGACCTGCTGAACCCTGCCTTGGGGTACCTGGAGCTGGGGGAAGACTCCAGGGGAGTGATCCAGGTGGCCGGAATCACCGAGGTCTGCACTATCAATGCCAAAGAGGCGAATCTTGTGCAGCCAGCAGGGTCGTGGAGGACACTAACCTCTGTGTGTGTGTGTTTGGGGTGTGACCAGAGGCAGCAGGGCTCTGCACCCGGGGAGCCGCTGCGGCTCAGCTGGGCTGGAGCTGGGGCAGGCACAGAGGACCTGGATGACACACCCGCGGCCACGCTGACCCTGGGGACCGGCCAGGCACCCCGCCTTCCAGTTGACAGACAGGCCCTGACCTCTCGGCCCCCACAGCACACGGGGAGGCTGACCCAGCCCTGCCTTGGGCCCCTTCCCAACCTCGCAGAGGCAGGACTGGGGAGCGTGCCCACGGGCCCCCAGGAGTGGCCTCCCTACTCTCTGCCCCGCCCTCCCAGATCATGGAGCTGCTGATGAGGGGGAACCGGCAGAGGACCCAGGAGTCCACGGCCGCCAACCAGGGGTCCTTGTGCTCCCACGCCGTGCTCCAGGTGGCCATGCGTCAGCGCAGCCGCGTCAGGGACATCCTACAGGAGGTGCGGCAGGGCCGCCTCTTCATGATCAATCTGGCTGGCTCTGAGCGGGCCTCCTAGGTGAGGCCGGCTCCCCCTGGGGCTGAGGGCAGAGCTTGGGGGGCCGGGCAGGGTGGCTGGCCCACCCCGCTCCGCAAGGGGCGGAGTGGGGACTGTCTCAGGGAGGGCGGGAGTTGGGGTGCTCCGGAGGGGAGGGCAGTGAGGGATGGCACAGAGGACAGGAAGGATGGCTGGGCTGGGCTGGGGTCCTGGGCTGGGCTGGGGTACCCCAGGGAGACCCCCCCAGGGGCTGTTTGTGGGAAGGGGCCTGGGAGTGTGAGGGTCTCTCCAGGGAAGGAAACAGTGCGTGTCCCGGAGGACGTGGGGAAACAGCCAGGAGAATGAATGGGCCCGGTGAGGAGCTGGGGCCCCACGGAGACGATGTCCCCTGATGGGGGGACCCTGCCCACCACATCAGGGAGAGAAAAGGGCCCGCCACCCACTTGTCAGTGTTCGTCCCCCTCCATCGCTGTCTGCCCAGCCCTGCCACCCAGACCTGGGCCCAGGCCCCCTCTTGTGGGCAAATTCAGAAGTTTCGTAGTCTCCTGCATCCATGGGCATCTCACCGTTAGCACTGAAGCAAATGCAAGCACCAGGGAGAAGTAACAAGGGCTTCGTGCTGGAACACGTGTGGTTGGTTTCAACAGGGTGGAGCCGGAGAAACACGTTCTCTTTCCATAAAGGCCTGAGGGCTTCCTGGAGGAAGGGGGCGGGCAGCAGCCAGTGGGGAGAGGGTGTGCCCTGCAGCCACCGGGTTCCAGCTTCAGCAGGCTGGGCAGAGACGTCTCCCGAGGGTGGCAGAGCCTCCTGGGACTTGGTCCTGTCCTGTTCTCACATCCATTCACACACAAATCCATGCATTTCCTAACGCACAGGCTTCCTTTTATATATATATATCTTTCAGTCAGTTCAGTTCAGTTCAGTCGTGTCCAACTCTCCACGACCCCATGAATCACAGCACGCCAGGCCTCCCTGTCCATCACCAACTCCCGGAGTACACTCAAACTCATGTCCACAGAGTCGGTGATGCCATCCAGCCATCTCATTCTCGGTCGTCCCCTTCTCCTCCCGCCCCCAACCTTTCCCAGCATCAGAGTCTTTTCCAGTGAGTCAACTCGTCCGCATGAGGTGGCCAAAGTATTGCAGCTTCAGCTTTAGCATCCGTCCCTCCAATGAACATCCAGGATTGATCTCCTCTAGCATGGACTGGTTGGATCTCCTTGCAGTTTATTTATTTATTTATGTATTAGCTGCTTTGGGTCTTAGTTACGGCACATGGAATCTTTAGTTGCAGCATTCAAACTCTTAACTGTGGCATGTGGGACCTAGTTCCCTAACCAGGGATCGAACACAGGCCCCCTGCATGGGGCGCGTGGAGCCTTAGCCCCTGGACGACCAGGGGGTTCCTCACACACCTTATACACGTGTACACGCGGTCCCATATACACATGCAGTTCACACGCCCCTCCCCGCATACACACAAACTTCCGTCCTTCCCCTCTGGAGCCTGGCTCTCTCTAGAGTGGGGAGCCCACGGCTGTGCCGGCTCCCAGCTGAGCTGCCTGGGAAGTCTCGACCTCCCTCCATCTCGCCCTCGGAGCTGCCCTTAACTGTGCCAGCGGGTCAGTCCCCAGGGAGACGAAGAGCCAGGCTCTCAGCCCTCCTTGGGAGCCTCCTGTCCCCTGCTCTTGTCCAGCGTGCATGCTCAGTTGCTTCAGTCGTGTCCAAGTCTGTGGCCCCATGGAGTGTAGCCTGCCAGGCTCCTCTGTCCATGGGATTTTCCAGGCAAGGGTCCTGGAGTGGGTTGCCATGCCCTCCTCCAGAGAATCTTCTAGACCCAGGGATCGAACCGGCATTTCCTGTGTCTCCTGCGTTGCCAGGCAGGTTCTTTACCACCAGCACCCACCTAGGAAGCCCCACTGTTGTCCAGAGACCCTCTCGTTCTCTGACCTGGAATGCCCTCCCTGGGCAGAGGGCAGACCAGGTCCTCAGCGTCTCTTCCTTGTAGAGCCCTGGGGGACGGGGAGGGGTTTACAACCCAGTATGGCCTGGGGTGGGGAGTCATACCTTCGCTCGCCCCCCAGACACAGAACCGTGGGCAGTGCGTGAAAGAGGGGGCCCACATCAACCGCTCGCTGCTGGCCCTGGGCAACTGCATCAACACGCTGAGCGACAAGAGTACCAACAAGTACATCAGCGATCCCGACAGCAAGCTCCCCCGCCTCCTGAAGGTACCAGCTGCCACCGGGCCTGGGCCCTGGGCCCCCAGGGTGGGGCTGCCAGCTTCGCAGACGAAAAGACAGGATACCCAGCTGCATGTGAACATCCGGTTTGGGTATCATAGTGTATGTCCCATGCCATCTTTGGGACATACTTATGCTTTAAAAAAAGCTCACTCATTTATCCCAATTTCAGATCTAAACTGGGTGTCCTGTATGTTAGGGCTTCCCAGGTGGTTCAATGGGTTAAAAAAAAAAAAAATCTTCCTGCAATGCAGGGGATGCAGGAGACGTGGGTTTGATTCCTGGGTTGGGGATCGTCCCCTGGAGGAGGGCTTGGCAACCCCCGCCGGAACTCTTGCCTGGAGAATCCCATGGACAGAGGAGCCAGTCCACGGGGTCTGGAAGAGTCGCACATGGCTGAAGCGACCGAGCATGTGCTCGCAGGCCCCTGTTTGTGAACAGCAGGGAGGGAAAGAGGTTGCATCTGAGCATCTGACTGCTCCCCTCCCACCAGCCCCAGGGCTGTGGGTTTGAGGGAACTGGGAGTCATCTGGATTTGGGGGTTCAGGTGGACAGTCAGTCTCGTGGCTCCCAGAGGCTGCTATTGTGGGGTTGGGAGCACGCTCCTGGCTGGGCTCTGAATGCAGTCCTTCACCCCCGGCCACACCCAGCTCCTTTTTGGAGAGGAGGGAGCCATTCTGTATGACTTGTGGAATCTTAATTTCCCAACCAGGGATTGAACCTCGGGTCCTCAGCAGTGAAAGCATGGAGTCCTAACCGCTGGACAGCCAGGGAATTCTCCGCAGTTGTTTCTATCGGGTCAGCGTATCTGAGTTGGGGAGTCATTATTTCCATTTGCAGACAAGGAAACTGAGGCACTGGGAGGCTAAGTAACCTCCCCAAGGGCTCACGCCAGTAAGTGCTGGACGTGGGGCCCCAGCAGAGGTCTGGCTGGGCTGATGGCAGAGTTGCAGGTGACCTGCACCTACAGGCTGGGGGTACGAAAGCCGGCTCCTGCCACCTAGACACCCGAGGGAGCCGAGGGTTAGGGAGGTGAAGGAGCTTGCTTGAAGTCACTCAGCTGGTCACTGCCGCGCCCGAGGGCTTTGCCCCCGGGCTCCGGTAGCCCCGTACTCTCTCCATTGAAGAGGGCAGGGCAAGCCCGGGGCAAGGGAGGCAGCGGCCACAGGCCCAGTTCACTCCATCACCAGCCTCTCTCCAGCCAAGACAATGGCGCCTTCCATTGTCAGCAAAGGGGGTGACCTGGAAGGCCCAAGA
Organism: Moschus berezovskii; assembly: GCF_049115385.1. Taxonomy (NCBI): domain Eukaryota; kingdom Metazoa; phylum Chordata; class Mammalia; order Artiodactyla; family Moschidae; genus Moschus; species Moschus berezovskii. The sequence continues at coordinate 7,566,915 of NC_142478.1, read as the reverse complement.
GATGGCGGAGAAGCCCAGGACCCCTCAGAGCTCTTCCCGCTCTGGTTCCAACCAACGTTTCCTCATCCTCATGTATATGAGGCGGGGAGAAGGAGAGCTGGGAGACCCGGACTCAGATGCTGGAAATTTTCAAGCACCAACTTTGGAGATGAAACTGGGAGAGGGAAGCAGTGGGGAGACGGCAGAGGGGTGGGGAGGGGCCGCGGGGTGCTCGGCTCCCGCACCCGTGCATGTGTGAGAGAGAGCACACCCATGAGGGCATCACGGGGGAGCAGGTCCAGGGAGGCGGCCCCTGCTGACCGCCGCCCCCCCCTCCCCCCGGCCCGTCCAGGACTCCCTGGGGGGAAACAGCCGCACCGTGATGATCACCCACATCAGCCCTGCGAGCAGCGCCTCAAAGGAGTCCCGGAACACCCTGACCTCCGCGGGCCAGGCCAAGAACATCAACGTGGGTGAGGGGGCCCCTGCTGTGTGCCCCCAGGACTTGCCTTTCTGGGCCAAGATTCAAGCCCCCTGGACTGATTCCAGGTCCTGCCACCCCCCAGCCCCCCAAACACACACACTGGACCGAGCCACCCTGCTCTGTCCCCCCGTAACTTGCCAGGGAGCCCACAGCTTCTGAGGGTCCCCTTCTTTTTCTAACTTGATCTGGCCATGATCAGCCCTTGTTGTTGGGTGCGGGCTTTCTCTGCTTGCGGCGAACCAGGGGCTCCTCCCGAGTTCACAGAGGTGAGTGGTGGATTCTCTTGTTGTGCGACACGGGCTGTGGGGCGTGTGGGCTCAGTAAGGGTGGCTGTACGGGCTTAGTGGCCCCGTGGCATGTGAGAGCGTCCCAGACCAGACACTGGACCCACGTGCCCTGCATGGGCAGGCAGACGCTTGACCATCGGACCACCAGGGAAGTCCCTGTGCTCCTCCGGTTCAGAGTCCGTGCTCATCGCCAAGGCCTGGCGGCCAGCCCCTTCCTGCTTCCTCTTAAGAGGCGCTCCTTCAGACCTTTACTCCCAACTGTGACAATGTTGGTGACTTATGAGTGCTTCTACTGTGAACCCTTATCAGTTCATCTCATGTGATCCTCAAGCGAGGCAGGCGTTACTTCTGTCCTCGCTTTACAGTTGAGGACAGTGAGGCTGGAGGGAGCTAAGTGGCTTCCCAGTTGGGTAGGAGTGGCACTGAGGTCTGCCCAGTCACCTTTTCTGGTCAGTGTGTGAGAATCCTGGCTCTCTATGAGGTCACCTGGGCCCACCCGTGTCAAAGAGTCTAAGAACCTAACCAACATTCTCCTAACACTTCAGTTGTCCGGTGACTGTTTCAGGAGCTGGATGCGTTCTCTCTGCTCTCTCCATTAAGGAACTTAATGGTGGGAAGAGACCCTTAAAAGAGCGAATTGATAGTTCAGAGTGTTATTAATAGCAGGAAATCACACCAACAGCAGGGAGGCCAGTGGGATTCCCACGATCCTCTTTAGAGCCGGTGAGTGGGACTCTGAAGGATGAAGAGGAGACTCCAGAAGGGAGGGAGCAGTAAGGACAGAGGCTCCTAAGGCAGGGAGGAGGAGGTGTCTGCGGCGCAGGTGGGGCGAGGGGATCGGTTCCTCGGCTGAGTGAGCTGAATGAGAGAGAGCAGTGCGCCTTCAGCACCAGATGAGGACTCAGGGCGTTCCCCCAGCAGTCGGGAGCCAACGAAGGTTGAGTGACGCAGAGGCCGGGGCTGGGGCCGGGGGCACAACTTTAGGAGTATGCCTCTGGTGGAGGCATGTAGTTTGATAGGTTGTAGGGTTGCAGGCAGGGCTTCCCTGGTGGCTCAAGTGATAAAGAATCTGCCTGCAATGCGGGAGACCTGGGTTCAATCTCTGGGTTGGGACGATCCCCCGAGAAGGGCATGGCAACCCACTCCAGTGTTGGGCTTCCCTGCTGGCTCAGATGGTAAAGACGACGCCCACAATGAGGGAGACCTGGGTTCAACCCCGGGGTTGGGGAGATCCCCTGAAGGAGGGCATGGCAACCCACTCCAGCATTCTTGCCTGGAGAATTCCCATGGACAGAGGAGCCTGGCGGGCCGTAGTCCATGGGGTCACAAAGAGTCAGACACAACTGAGCGACTAAGCACAGCAGAGTCGGAGGCAAAGAGGTCATTCCTGTCATCCAGGAGACAGGAAAAGAGGGTCCCCGAGGCCAGGCCCTGGCCTCCAGGTGACTGTAGCCCGCCCCCTCCCCAGGTGAAGCAGAACCTGCTCGGCGTCTCCTACCGCATCGCCCAGGACACGAACATCATCGCTGACCTGCGGGGCGAGATCCAGAGGCTCAAATGCAAGATCGAGGAGAAGGGCGGGCGGAGCCCGGACCGAGCCCAGTGGAGCGGGGCGACATCCGCCACATCCAGGGTGCGTGCGTGCGTGAGGGGGAGCCCGTCTCCCGAAGCCCCTCCAGGCTGCCTCGGGGTGCTGTGTGGTCAGACAGCGCTGGCTTCAAAGCCGGGCTCTTTCTGACTGAGCAGCCTTTAAGCCTTCCGTCCTTCAGCTGTCAAACAGAATCGCGATCTCTGCCTCAGAGACCTGACCCCAGAACTGGGTGGTATCAGAGTGAGAGCCACCTGGGCGTTTAGCTGTGTGCAGCCTTCACTCTGGGGACTGCAGTGAGGGCTGTGAGACTGCGCCCGGCATCACCAGAAGGGATACGGTTCCCTTACAGATTTTCTGTACTTGCTTTGACGATTTTGCAGCACATGGCAGTAAAGTGTCTAAGGGGTGCCTTTTACTAGTTGACAGAAAGGCGCTCTAAAGGCTGGCGGAAGCCCAGTTCATACAGGGAGGCTGGGAGTCACCTTTGGGTCACCGCCTGAAGACAGTGTAGAAGTGGGATGTGGGAGGTGGTAATCTAGGAGGTCTTCCTGGAGGAAGTGGTTACACGGAAGTCTTTCGGGGAGAAAGAGAGAAGGGAGGGCCCAGGCGGACCCAGACTTTCCTGGCCTGACCGTTCCTCCTCCGATGACCTCTCCCACTTCCCATTCAACTGGCAGCCGAGGTCCAGCTGCACAGCGGGTGGGGTGAACACGCTGCGATGGAACACCTTCGTGAGCAGCTGATCAGCACCTTCCAGGAGCAAATGGACATTCGGAGACGCCTGCTGGAGCTGGAGAACCGTGGCATGGAGCTGCAGATGGACACCTCCCGCCACCTGCTCACCATCGCCGGGTAAGCACCGCTGGCCTGGGATGGGAGCCGGGAGCTGGAGCCGCACCTTGTGCCCCCCCACCCCCATGGCCTGAATCCCCCGTCTCCTTTGGGGTTGGGGCTGTGGCAGCTGGAAGCACAAGAATTCAGGCCAGGCACTCAAGTGGCGGGAGGAGCGTCGGAAGGAGTCCTTCGCTAAGGATGCCATCGGGAAGGACTTGGGCACCGGGGATGGCCAGCCAGACATCAGGGAGCCTGCCGAGGTGGTGTCCGCCCGCAAAAGCATCGCTACCTTGCTAACGGAGCGGAAGAAGCTGCGAAAGCAGAAGGTCCCTGGGGCTCGGGGGGGCTGGGCAAGGGGGGGTTGAGAGACTCAGCAGGAAGGGGCTGGGGGAGGCTTGTGGGAGGCGTGAAACCTGGGCTCTCAGGCCACAAATCCCCTGTGACTCTGAGTCTCTCTCACATCTGAGGGCTTCCCTGGTGGCTCAGATGGTAAAGAATACGCCTGCAATGCGGGAGATGCCGGTTCGATCTCTGGGTCGGGAAGATCCCCTGGAGTAGGAAGTGGCTGCCCACTCCAGTATTCTTGCCCGGAGAATCCCCACGGACAGAGGAGCCTGGCGGGTTGCAGAGTCGGACACCAGCGAGGGACTGACGCTGTGTGCGTGTGCTCAGTTGGGTCTGACTCTTTCCTACCCCATGGGCTACATAGCCCGCCAGCCTCCTCTGTCCATGGGATTCCCCAGTCAAGCACTCATCTTTAAAATGGGAGTGGTCAACCCTAGTGGGGTTGATGAGAAGATTAAGTAAATCCTTTCCCATAGTAAAGACTCAGAAAACGGGTAGCCAGCATTCTAATTAGGATTTTCCAGATCACCCTTCTCTGTTCTGGAGCATAGCCATACCAGGGGGCTTCAGGGTCCACCAGTCCAGAGGGCATCAGGTGAGCTGGGGTTGAGCTGGTCCACGGAGCTCATTTCCCTGGATTCCCTGGTGGCTCAGATGGTAAAGGGTCTGCCTGCCAATGCGGGAGACCGAGGTTTGATCCCTGGGTCGGGAAGATCCCTTGGAGAAGGAAATGGCAGCCCACTCCAGTATCCTTGCCTGGAGAATCCCATGGGAGAAGGAGCCTGGCGGGCTGCGGTCCAGGGGACCGCACAGAGTCGGGCAGAACTGAACGACTTCCCTGCACGGAGCCTGTGTCAGGGATGGATTGCAAGAAGGTAGGCACAGAGGGGTCACCCAGGAGCAGTCCCCAGTTGCAGAGTTCAAGACACAGCTTCTAAAAGCAGGCCTCGGAGTGAGGCTTCAGCCAGCCGCCCAGCGTCCGGGGACTTCTAGGGCCGAGGACCCGCTCTGCGGCCACCTGGTGCTGACGGCCCAATGGGCTCCCCAGCTGGCGCTGGAGCAGCGGTGCCGGGAGCTGCGTGCGCGGGGCCGCCGCCTGGAGGAGACGCTGCCGCAGCGCGTCAGCTCGAAGCAGCAGCGCGAGGCGCTCGGCCTGCTCTGCCGCGTGCATGAGCTGGAGCTGCGGAACGCTGAGATGCAGCCGCACGCCCTGCTCCGCACCAGCGCGCTCCGCCATTGCCGCGAGGTCCTGCGCCACCTGGAGCAGCGCCGCAACCTCTGCGAAAAGATCATCCGCGCCCAGCAGCAGCTCATCAAGGGTAGGGGCCCCGGCCCGCGCGTCCGACCTGCTGAGGGCCCGAGGGCGCGCGCTGAGCCCTGCCTCTCCGCTCCCCCACCGCAGACTGCAACCTGGCCGTCCCACAGCACCTGAAGGAGCTGTACGAAGCGTACCTGCGGGAGCAGGAGGAGGGCAGCCTGGAGCGCGCCACCATGATGGACCGCCTGGCCTCTCAGGCCCTGCAGGTGGGTGCCCGGGCCAGACCATGCGCACATGACTAAGGGCGGGGCTGAGGACCAGGGCGGCGCCTGCCAGCACCTAGTGTGGCCTCTGACCCGGCTGGCTGGTCCCCAGAAAGCTGGCTCCTCCTCCTGCTGCTTATCCGACCCAAAGCCTCGCCAGGCTCCCCTCCTGCGGTGTTCTTCTCCGGCACGTGTCCCCATCCAGGGTCTAAGGATCAGGGTTGGACATCTGAGATAGCACTAAGGGCCCCAGATGCCCTCCCAGGAGACCAGGCCACCCGGCGGTGCTACTGGGGATGCCTCGCAGACCACAGCTGGCCCCTGGGACTCAGAACACGAGCCCCCCTATCTCCTGGGGCTCCCAGCCCAGATTACAGCCCCAGACTCCCTGTGTGCCTGTGTTAGGCAGGCTGTTTACTCAGTCTGAGACAAGTCTTCCGACTCCCTCTCCCTCCTTTCCCCTCCCCAGGACAGCACCTGGCCCAAGATTAGCCCCCCAGGAACCGTGCCGACCTCGGGGGAGTCTGACCTAGAAAATGTCAAGATGGCGACCTCCGAGTCCCCCCACCAGCACAGAAGCTTCCTCCCTCTGCTCAGCACTGAGAGGTGAGCCTGAGGACCACTTCCGGCCGTCCAACCCGCCGGAGACACCGGGCCGTGTCTCAGAGATGCCATCCCAGACCTGGCTTCCCAGGGAGGATGGAGCAGGAACGGCAGGCGGGGCGGGGGCACAGGTCTGAAGCCGTACTTTGGGGTCCTCGTTCCCACAATGCAACAGTTCTCAGGAGGGGTGGGCATGGGCCTCCCGTGGTGCCAGCCTGGGCAACAGCTGCCCATCCTCCTCTGCTGACCTCAGTGAAGCCAAACACCTGTTGAAGGCCAGCTCCCGGGCCTGGCAAGCGAAGGGCTCCTTTGTGCCCACTCCACCCCGTATCCCGGCCAGCAACCTGGTGACACAGGAGGTGAGCAGCGGGCCCCACGGGCACCCCGGGCTCCCCTGATGTGGGTGGGAGTACCCCGGGGGGACACCCAATGGGTGGGATGGAACTTTTCCAAAACAGCCCTCTGAGGACAAAGGGTCCCTGCTGGGCCCATTGGCTTCTCTTCCCAACCCATTCATCTCACAGGCCACCACTCAGGTTGGTCCGAACGGCCAGATCAACTCCTCCCCTGAAAACAGAGAGAATCGGTCGAAGATCCCCTTGACCGGCAAAGGTGCGTCCCCTGTCTCCCCCCACCCCCTCATCAGCCTGTGCCTGGAATCATCTCAACAGCTCAGAGCACCCAGCACAAAGCCCCTTCCTTCCCTCTCCGCTGCTGAACACACCCAGGCGTCATTCTAGAAAGACAGGCACCGGTGCCCAGAGAAGAGTACCCACCTGCTGTGTCCACACACAGCAGGGGACACAGTCAGAAGCCAGAATGGGGAACACGTGGCACTTGGGATCACGCCCCCTCCACTTGCCACTCGGAAATAATTGTAAGAGCAGGTGGAGTCCGAGCCCTCCCTACCCTGTGGCCACAGGCGACCCCCATTATCTCAGCAATCCACCCTCAGAACCTGGGACTTCCTGGCGGTCCAGTGGTTAAGACTCAGCACTTCCACTGCAGCGGGTGAAGGTTCAATCCCGTCAGGGAACCAAGATCCCGTATGCCGTGTGTCATGGTCCAAAAAATACAATCTTCACAACCCACTGGGGTTAGTTTTACCATCGTCAGTTTACAGGTGAAAAGAAGGCTCAGAAACTTGCCCAAAGTTTCTCAAACAGCAAGCAAGTTGGGGTGAGCTGCAGCAAAGAAAGGGGTGTTGGAGGTGCAGGAGCGGGAGGAAAATGTGGCCTTGACCCCGGGCTGGGTGCCCCTCTGTCCCACCGCAGGGAAGAAGGAGACCCTGACCGACACCAAGGGCAGCTCCGTGAAGGCTGCCCGGCAGCGCTTGCCGGCCCTTGGGGCCGAGGGGCGCCAACTGCTGGCACCCACCATGAGGCACAGCAGCCTGTCCCTGCACTCGCTGGGCGACACTGATGACATGCGGCTGCCCGAACTGCTGGCCTGCAAGCGGCCGCCCAGCCCCACCCCCCAGCGCAGTGACAGTGAGGACAGCCTGTCCAGCATCACGGGCGAGGCGCCATCCCAGGCGGTCGAGCGTCATGGCGATGGCCCTTGTCCTGCACTGCAAGGCCAGAACAAAAGCCTCTGCAGGAAACGGGAGGAGTCCCTGGAGGCAAAGAGGAAGCGGAAGTCCCAGTCCTGTGAAGTCACAGGACAAGGGGTGAGCCTAGGGGGACAGGAGCTGGGGGTGTCAGGGCCCCCTCCTTGCCGGGTTCCGAAGGCTGGGCTCCTCCAGAGGCCTCAGGGTAACCCTGGCTGTGCACCACTCTCCATGGAGTGTCCCCCAAGTGAACCTAACATCTCCTTGTATCAGACCCCCACGCAGATCCCAGCTCATCCGGCTCTCCAGCCAGCACTGCTCTCCCGCCCCAAGATGCACGTTGCTGGGCTCCGTCCTGTGGAGAATCACATGTCAGACCAGAGGATGCCAGTGGTTGGGCAGCGAACCCCTACCATCCGGCCCCTGGGAAAGGCCACGCTACCTATGTCCAAGGTCAAACTCCCTCCATGCCAGAACTTGGGTGAGTACCAAGAAGTGTGGAGGGGAATAGCAATGGGGAGAGGGGAGCCCTTGGCCAGGCCAGGGAGGAGGCTGGTTGAGCTCCCTGCCCCTATGACTGCCCCTTGCTGGAAACAGGGTTCCTGAAGACTGTTGGTGGGACTGGCCTCTTGGGGGGTGCCCCTGGGGAGTTCAGAGCCACTGGGGTGATGACGGGGCATGGAGAGGCATGCCTTAAAGCACAGCTCCTGGCCCCTCCCCGTTGCAGGCCCCGAGGACCCCTCCCCCCTCGCTGCCCCCTCCAAGCCACTGGATGTTTCCGGACGGGTTATTCGGATGCCCCGCCTGCCCTATGGCACAAATACCGAAGGCAAAAATGGGCGCTTCTAGCACAACTGAGGGGCCCTGCCTGGATCCGGCCCTCCTGCCCGCCAAGACTTGATAGGGTGTGGCAGGAAAGGGAGACGGAGTCTGGGCAGATGGGGAAGACCTGGCGTCAGGAGCGCGGGATCTCAGAAGGCTGGGGCCCTGGGACCCAGGAATTATGGGGGCGCCTGCCCCACACACTTCCGTGCCTTCAATGCTACCGGGTACCGGGAAGGGGAGCTGAGCCCAGGAGGCATGGCCTGGATGGCAGGACTCCCTGGCTTCCCAGCCCTGGATCTCAGGGCTCCCTGGGCAGAGACTCCTGTTGCTGAAACTCTCCTCTAAGATCTGCAGTCAGACTTGGCCTGAGGAATGGGGGGTGGGGTGGAGCAGGGAGGGACTGTTGGTGGGATAGGGCTCCTGGGCCCACATCTGGGACAAGGGCATGCTGGATGGTTGGGGAAGGGGCCGATGGGCATTTCCCCTACTGTGGCTGGGGGTGGGAAGGAATCTAGTTTTGTGACTGAGCAGTCGCTTCCTGCCCCCCAACTCCTTTTAAACAATAAAAATCCCATTTGAGTTTTGTTGGTTGTTGCGGAAACTAGACCTTGTCTGAAAGGTGGGGTGATCCTGACAGACGGGGCTTCCCTTCCCGGCGGTGCTAACGGTGAAGAACCTGCCTGCAGTGCAGGAGACGCAGGAGATGTGGGCTCGATCCCGGGGTCAGGAAGGTCCCCTGGAGGAAGAAAGGGCAGCCCCTCCAGGGTTCTCGCCTGAGGAGTCCCACGGGTAAAGGACTGGCAGGCTGCAGTCCATGGGGCCGCAAAGGGCCGGACCCGACTGAGCAAATGAGCACATCACTGACTAAGATCCAACCCAAGTCCCCTCCTCCCACCACACCCTCTTCCTCTCCGGCTGGTTGTACAGCACCAGTCAACCAACTCCTGGGGGAAAGCGCTTTTCCTCCGGACCCTGAGGTCTCTGCCCAGAGCCCCTCTCAGGAGAGGTCAGAGACTTAGGGTTGTGCTTACCCCTCCCACCCCAGGACGTCAGGGCTCAGAAACGGCCCAGCTGAGCCCCTCAGTCTCAGGTGAGAGAGCTCCCCCGAGGTGCCCCTGACCATCCCGATGCTTCTCCTGCCCTGTGGGGAAAGCGAATGAACGATGGGGGTCCTGACCTGTGGAGCCCTCCTTGGACTGCTTTTACCCCCAGAACTAGGTGGTCTAATCATCCCCTTGCCACTCCGAGCGCTGGTTTACTCTGCCAAGAGCACTGGCTTCCCACGCAGTGCTGGGTTTGGAATTTCTCTCGTTGTGAAGAACAGGAGCTACTTACTCTTCTTGCGTCGCGCCATTGTTAAAGATGCAGGCCTCTTAGGAGCTTTCTTAGATCCGTGGCTATGATCCATCAAAACTATGATCCGTGGCATAGATGCGTCAGACCTCGCCTGGTCTGACACTGTGTGTGTCTTCTAGAAGCAACGGGAACCAGGGTCCAAATACATGCCTCCCAGGAGGCTGCCGAGAGACGACTTAGACCTGCTCCGTCCATGGCGTGGCCACTGGTCACGTGTGGCTGTTGGAACAAAGGCTATGAGGGACTTCCCTGGCAGTCCAGTGGTTCAGACTCTGCACTTTTGCTGCAGGGGTGCAGTTCAACCCCTGGTTGAGGACGATCCCGCATGGCCCACAGCAAAAGATGAAGTCACTGAAAGGGGGGCACATGTATGTGATTAACTGCGTGGCTTTACTGTTCGCCGGAAACGGTCACACCGTGGTAGAGCAGCTGCGCTCCCGTGCACGGTAAACAGTAAGTTAAAACTAAGATAAAGGGTCCATATTGTACAACATGAGTATGGCCAGTATTTTATAGTAACTATACAGAGAGTGTAACCTTTAAAAATTGTGAGTCATTTTTACACGCCTGTGACTTACATAATATTGTATTGCAACTATGCTTCAATTCTAAAGGGAGAAAAGAAAGTAAAAGGAGAAATTCGCTTCCTCGGTTGTATCAGCCATGTTTCACGTTCTCAGCCACGCGTAGGTAGCGGCAGAGAGTGGTCAGTGCGTAGGTGGTCCGTGTCCATCGCTGCAGAAAGTTCTAGGAGACAGTGCTGGTTCAGACACTCAGCCGGGGGAGGGAGGGTGACTCCTTTGGCCAGGCACAGGCCGCGGTGCAGCCCCCTGAACCCCAAGGGCTGTCCACCGTGCACACTGGGTTCTTGCTGTCCGGGGCAGGGCTGGCCCCCGGTCTCATCAGCGTAGCCACCGGCTATGGGCAGTTAGTCCCTCGATCAGGCCAGCGGGCCAGGGGCCCCGGGCGGGCAGTGCTCCCCTGACCGCCCCTCCCGCTCCGCCCAGGTGGCTCTCCTACCGCCTGCTGTTCATCCTGGACCTGGTCCTCTCTGCCTCCTCGCCTGCCTGGGTCTGGCCAAGCGCTCAAGGTACCTCCTGGCCTTGTGAGTAGCCTGCCTCTGGGGCTGGGGGAAGAGCTGGCCAAGCGTGGGGAGTGACGGTGCCACCGTCCAGAGGGATGAGGGCCTGGGGGGCCGGGGGCATGTGGGCAGCAGGGGCAGCCTGACACCGCCTCCCTCCCCCTCAGCACCCGGCCCGGGGGCGGGGTGGGGGCAGCAGCCACCGTCCTGCCATCTGGACACCAAGCCAGGGGCGGGTTTCCCCCCTCCAGCCCCTGCCTTCTGGGCCTGACTGTCCCGCAGCTGAGCTGTTAGAGCCGCTCACCTCGCGCCCTTGCTGCCATCTCTTCCCTTGGCGACCTGTGCCCCGGACATCGGTCCGTATCCCTCTGCCGACAGTCAGCGGGGCGGTGTCAGGGCCCAGGCTGGGGCTGCCCTGGGGGCCACTGAGAACCAGGGGGTACAAGGTCATAGCCGAGAGGAAGGGCCCCGAAGGCTGGGGGCTGGGCAGCCACCACGGGGCCCCCACCTGCCAGCCTCTGCCGGGACCCTGCCGGCGGCTGCTTCTCCTCTAGGATGCTCTGCTGCGGAGTGCTGGCCCTGCTCCTCAGCTGGACGTCCCCGGCTGCTGACGCTGCCAGGGCCGTGGTGAGTTGAGGGCCGTGGGGGTGCCGGGTGGTCCGCCCAGGTGGTCTTCGGTCTGGCGGTGCGTCGATGTGTCCCGTCCAGTGTCCCCAGGGCAGGGCCAGCTTCTGGTCTCAGTCCCTCACCAAGAATCCGAGAGTCTGGGACCTAAAGGGGCTTGGCTCATCCCTTTTGATGGGGACACAGGCCCCGGGAAAGGAAGAGGCTTGCCCCGGGGTCACGAGGCATTTGGGGGTAGAGCCAAGATAAGAGGCCTGAATCCTGATCCTTTACCCTCCTGCCACGGCCTGTACGGCCGGGGACGAGGGACCAGGGGCCTCCTCTGGGTGTGAAGCGCTGAGCCCAGATGGTGGGACAGGGCGGGTCTCGAGCCCCATCCCGGAAGCGCCCCTGGGCCTCAGTGCGCACTCCTGGGCCCTCCTCCCCGCGTCCAGAAAGCAGAAGGGGGCCTCCCGTCCCCTGCGCTTGGACTCACACACACTGTCCGGTTCACAGTGGTGTGTGTTTCCCCTTGTGGCACCTTGAAATGTTAAAAAAAGAACAAACAGAAACAGACACACACACAGGGTGTCTGGAGTGTGGGCGGAAGCCAGCTAGGCCGGTGCGCTCGGTCTCTGGTGGACCAAACGCTCCAGAGGAGCTGAGTGCACAGCGTTCATTCATTCATTTGACCTTCGGCTACGTGGCTCTCGGGGGTGTGGGTGCCTGGAGATGGACGAATCAGAAGAACGGGACGTTTCCTCTTAAGTTTCAGCTCATAGGCAGATCATCACAGCCCCATGTGGATCGACACAGTGGTGGTAGAGGCTGCGTGTCTGTGTGTGTTTGTGACAGAGGGGCAGATTTACGGGGATTTCAGAGAACCCCTTAGCTGACTTAAGGGCCACAGAGCAAACCTGTGACCTGCGTCCATTCTGCCCTTTCGATCTGGGAGAAAAAAGGCGGGGCGGGGAGGGGGGCTCCCACGGGAAGCCCTCTACCCAAATGCGTGCCTGGCCCAGTGATGGGGCCGGCTGGTGACCCTGACCTCCACGATGTCCCCAGAATGCATGGACCCTGGTGCTGCTTGTCTGAGTAGCTCTAGGCAGAGCTTGTCCAGAATGGGGAGGTGGGTCTCTGCTGCTTTGTCCCCCCTCCCCACACCACACAGTGAGTGAGCCCTGGGCAGGCAGGAGCCTACGTCCCCAGGGCTGGGGCCCCTCCAGGTACAGGGAAGAGCAGAGTAGGAGGTCTCAAGTGAAAGTCGCTCAGTCATGTCCACTCTTTGCAACCCTGTGGACGACTGTAGCCCGCCAGGTTCCTCAGTCCATGGGATTCTCCAGGCCAGGATATTGGAGTGGGTAGCCATTCCCTTCTCCAGGGGCTTTTCCCAACCCAGGGATTGAGTCCAGGTCTCCCGAATGGCAGGCGGATTCTTTACCGTCTGAGCCAGCGGGAGGGCCCAGGTCGCGGTCAAACGCATCCTGACATCATCTGGAGCTAGGCGGGCTGAACAGGGTCCAGGGAGGGTGGCTGCTGGCCGAGGCCACACGCACAGCTGCCTGGCAGACAGCCCCGCTTGTCCGGGGACAAGAGTGGGCCCAGGGAAGCTTGCCCACGGCGGGCCCTCCCTGGGTGCCTCCAGCTGGCCACCGTGGGCGCCCCTTGGGGAGCCTGCTCCTTCCCAGCGGGGTCTCCTCCCTCTCAGCAGGCTTCTGTGTTGCAGCTCCCAGCCGAGGGCACCCCGGGCGGCCAGGGAGCTGCAGAGAAAGGCCATCTCCCTAATTCGATTAATCAGGCCCTTGTGTGAGAGAGGGCGAGGGTGAGGCAGTGACTGGGCCTTTGCCGGGGCTGCGGCTCCTGCTGCATTTTAATAGGAAGTGGGGCAGAAGGAACCAGGCCCTCCGAGGCTGTTGTGGGGAGCTTTTGTGCGGCCACTGCCCCTGCCCGCCCAGCCTGTTTTTCTGGGGCTGCTCTTGTTTTTGAGAGCTGTGGGGCAGAGCACCAAAACTATGGCCTCACCTGCTCCCTCCCCTGTCCCCCCAGAAAGGGTCTCCAGGAAGGAGAACTGTCCCCCAAGAACGTGCTGGGGGCTTCCCTGGTGGTCCAGTGGCTGAGACTCCGAGCTCCCGGTGCAGGGGACCTGGGTTCGATCCCTGGTCAGGGAACTAGAACCCACACACACCGCAACTTGGAGTCCCCGAGCCCCAGCTAAAGATTGCGCGAACCGCAACTGAGACCCCGCACAGTCAAATGAATATTTTTTAGAAAGAACGTGATGAGGAGGCAGGTGGGAGCCAGGGAACTGAGCCCTGCCTGCTCGGCCACCCCGCTGTACAGTCCAGAGTGTGAGGCAGAGAGCAAAGCCAGCGCCCAAGGAGAAGGAGCGGGGAGAAGTGGCCTCTGCGAGAGGATGGCAGGTCACCCAGGTGCTCTGGCCACCGAGCATGCCCCCTCCCCGGCAGGGGGCCCCAGGAACGTTCCTGAAGTTCCCCAGGCCTCATTTCCTCCTGTGTAGGATGGGCAGGAGACCGGCACTTTCCGCGAAGGCTTGTTGCTGGGGCGAGACAGATCGGTGGCCCCGGGAGGCGTGTGGTCAGTGTCCATCGGTTTGCTGTTGTCGTTCAGTCGCTCAGTCGTGTCCGACTCTTTGCGACCCCACGGACTGCGGCGCGCCAGGCCTCCCTGCCCCTCACCATCTCCCGGAGTTCGCCCAAGTTCATGTCCGTTGAGCTCGGTGATGCTATCCGACCGTCCCATCCTCTCCCGCCCTCTTCTCCTTTTGCCTTCAACCTTTCCCACTGGTCCGTTGGTTTCCTGCATGTTTATTCCCTTTCTAGGAGGGTCACGAGGTGACCTGAAAGGTGGGAGCCCCCCTCTACCCAGTGTCCCGCCGCACCCCCCCAGGCCAGATCTGCGGAGGGCCTGGCTCAGAGGGCGGCGTCCTCGCAGCCACCTCTTCCAGGGCGCAGACCTTCCGCCACTCGGCCCCGTGGGCCCTTGGTGGTGCCCCGGCATGGCCACAGCAGAGCCTGGAGCCTGCGTCCCCTCTCAGCCCTGTGCCCGTCCTGACCTCCCATCACAACAAGACCCGGACCCAAAAGCTCAGAGATGGACTCAGCACCTCTGTAACTCTTTAGGAAGAGATTCTGGGGCAGGCTTCATAGATGGACACCCCCCGGAGTGGGGGCGGGCTTGAGAGACTGGCAGACGAGGTTGTGGTGCAGATAACTCCAGAAAGTATCCCGTAGCATCCCCTTCCCTCACCTGGGTCCCTCCCGGGAGAGGCATTCAGAAATCAAAGGTAACAGCACAGAGTGCCTGCTGTCTGTCTGCCCGTCACTTTTCTGAGTACGCTGCGTGGATTGATTCATTAGGAGAAGAGAGTATCTCCTGTGTGATTGATGAAGACGCTGAGACCTAGGCTAAGCCTTTGTCTCTAAAGTTAAGAGAGCCAGGCAGGGGCAAAGCCAGGACCCACCCCAGGGAGGCTGGCCATTGACAGTTCTTGCCCAGCCGGGTCTGAGTTCCTGGGAGTGTGTGACTTTCCTCCACCTCTCCTGTTTCTCCCTGGCTCAGGGCACCAGCGACTTCTGCGCATCTCCAGACACCTTCATCCTGAACGTCACAGAGGGCCAGGTCCACCCCGGTAAGGATCTCAGCTGCTGTTTTCAGAGCCGCCTGGGATGCTCGGTCCAGGCCCGCGGTCAGCCAGACTGTGCCCCTGAGAAAAAATGAAAGCGTTAGGCGCTCAGTCATGTCCGACTCTGGGACCCCGTGGCCTGTAGCCCACCAGACTCCTCTGTCCATGGGATTCTCCAGGCAGGAATACTGGAGTGGGTAGCCATTCCCTTCTCCGGGGCTTCTTCCCCACCCAGGGCTCTCCCACACTGCAGGCGGATTCTTTGCCGTCTGAGCCACCAGGGAGGCCCCAGACGGTGCCCTACTTTCCCTGTCAGTCCTGTAGTCACCCAGAGCCACCCCATCACTGTCCTTCAGGTCCCGCCGAACCAATGGGCCGGGTCTTAGAAGCTGCCTCCTTCGGGAGCTCGGGGACGGGCCTGGCCACGGAGGATGGATGAGCACGGGTCACGTGTGAGCTTCTGCCTGACTCCAGTGGCTTTGCCTTGCAGAGGTGACCCGATACCACCTGTACTGCCGTCAGAGCACAAGCAGCCCCCTCCAGCAGGTACTGCTCCCCGGGCCCAGCTCTCACCCTGCCCCCAGCGCCCCCCAGTGGTCAGCCGCAGCACTGACCAGTAAGGTGGAGGTGCCTGGCTGTTCCTTGCTGCTTTGGGGTCCTGTGCAGGGGGCTCTTGGTCAGCTTGCATGCCCATCCATCACCCTGGATGCTGGTTTCCGTGCAGAGGTTGCGCTTAAGTCTGGGCGGGCCCCAGATTCTACATTTCTCACAAGCTCCCCGACCAGGCTGTCCCAGCAGGACACTTCGAGTAGCAGGAAGCAGGTGGACGGTGCAGCTCTCGGGAAGGCTGAGGGCTGAGGGAAAGTCTCCTGCCAGCCGGAAGGGCCGTCCCCGATCAGGGATGTGACTGCAGCTGCAGGGGAAGCAGGCAGCAGGGGGCTCCTGGGAGTAAACCTCAGGCGGGCTGCGGTCTCTCCCAGGCCCTGGCCGTCTTCCAGCGCTCGCTGAGCGCCATGCAGATCCAGGTGGCAGGACGGCTGCCGTTTGCCGCGTCCCGCTTCCCCACCGCAGAGGTGAGGCGGCCGGCCCTCCCCTTGGGGCCGGGCTGGGGAGAGAAAGCCGGTCCCCTCCCTGTGGCTTTAGAGGCCTCTCTGCCGAAGCTGCGTCTGCGGTTTCGTCCCTCACTCTCTGCCTCTCGGTCTGACCGCATGTCCGCCTCTTCCTGCTTCAGAAAGATCTGCTTGAAATCCCGCTCCTGCTGAACTCATCCGAGTCCGTCCTCCACCAGCAGACCGCCTTGTTGGACTGCCGGGGGCTGCACAAGGTGCGGGGTGGCCCTGGGGGGCAGGCGGAGGGCGAGGGGGGGTCACCCCAGCAGGCCACATCGTCCCAGGGAGAAGCCAGCAGAGGCTGGGAGAGTGATTGCCTGACTCAGGGGGATGGGAGGGAAGAGTGTCTGGCTTCTAGATTCTCTCCAGTGCTGAGCCGGGGAGACGCAAGCAGAGAAAGGTACCAGGGGTGGGGGTACGGAGAGTTGGGTCTGTTTCGGGGCACCCTGAGCTGCATGAGAAGGGCTGTTCCCTGGCGCACAGACCCCCAGCCATCTGGTCAGCCCATCCGGTTCCTGAGTCGCCAGTGGACACCCCGCCCTCATTGCCAGGGTCGTCTCTAGGAATCTGCAATATCAGACATCCATGCAGCGAGCATGCTGGGCGCATGTGAGCCCTCCTCGCCTCCAAAGCAGGAAGCCAGCCAGTGTATGTGGACAAGCTCTCACATCGCACGTGGATTCTGAGCGAACAGTCATGATGATCACGGCTGCAGTTTACTGAGTCCCTGGCTTCCACCTTGTTCTGCGCACTGTACATCCGATCTATCGTTTAGTCCTCACTGTCAGACGGTGAAATACCTGATATTTCATGAGAAATGTTGTAGATAGCAATTTGTGTGTGAATTTGGATGGATGGATGGATAGACAGATGGACAGATGTATATATCTTTTTATCTATGAAATTCATTTTCACACATTGGAGAAGGAAATGGCAACCCACTCCAGTGTTCTTGCCTGGAGAATCCCAGGGACGGGGGAGCCTGGTGGGCTTCCGTCTATGGGGTCACACAGAGTCGGACACGACTGAGGTGACTTAGCAGCAGCAGCAGCAGCTTACCGAAGATTCCAGAGCTGTCGAGTCATGCCTTGGGTTTCCAACCCTGGCAGCCTGACTTGAGAGCTGAGAGCAGGTGGTGGCCCCAGTACCCTTCCTTCCTCCCCCATCTCCACACCCCATCCCTCAGCGAGTGCTCACAACTGTACCCTCGGATCCACCCTGCTCCATCCGCTTCTGTCCCCCCCACAACCCCCGCCTTGGTCCAAGCACCACCCTGCTCCCCTGGGTGACAGCCGTGGCCTCCTAACCGGTCCCCGCTTTCTCCCACCCTCTTACCTTTCATATACAGCAGCCAGAGCAGCCTTTTAAAAACCGGATTGGATCACAGCCTTCCGTCCCCAAGCCCACCCATGTCTTCCCATCACCTTGGGTTATATTCAGGCTCCTCCTCAGCTGCACTGTGAGGTCCAGCATGACCTGGCGCCATCTTGTGTGTCCTCAACTGACCTCTCCGTCCTTCCTGAACACGCCGAGCCTGGCCCCTTTGCCTCAGAGGCTGCAGGCTCGCTCCGCTTCCCTGCTGTCCTGGCCTCAGATTAAATGCCCTCTGCCCTCTGACTCCCCCACCCGCAAGCTCGTCATCTGTCCTGTTCCGAGCCCAGCACACAGTCGGTATTTTCAGCAAATTGGTAGAGACAGAACCAAGAAGCGCCCCGTCGTGTCGGGGTCCCGAACGTGGACCCTTTGTGGGTATACACTGTGCCGGGGATGAGGGAGGGGAGCCCAGGCTGGGAGAGAGGGGCTTCCAGAGACCAGCTGGGACCCCCGGCAGTGCCGCTCTCCCCGTGCAGCTGCGTGTCCCTCTTCCTCCTCCAGGACTACCTGGACATGGCATCTGCTACGACGGCCTCGAGGGCCTGCTGTACCTCGGCCTCTTCTCCCTCCTGGCTGCCCTGACCTTTTCCGTCATGATCTGCCTGGGGCCGGGGGCATGGAAGCACTGTGCCACCAGGTGGGCTTCCTGGGGAAGGAGGCGGGAGGCTCTGCTCTCCCGCTGAGCTGAGAACTGAAAGCCTGGGGTGGAGAAGAGCAGCAGGGGGACCGGGCATTCAACCCCAACAGGCTGGCTGGCTTTCTGCTGCAGTGTCCCTGAAAGTCCAGGCAGGACTCCAGAAGGAGGTTGGAGGGGCCCAGAGCAGGACCAAGGATGACGAGGGCATCGTGCCACAGCCTGGCCTCCTTAGCTTCTCTCCTCTTCCTCTGCAGGACTTTGCGGGATGATGCTGCTGCAGGGAGGGGTGCCCCCAGAATCCCGGAAGGAACAGATTGTAGCGCTGTTGCCAGGGCACCTATAGTCTCATGGAGGAGACAGACAAGAGAGCATTTCAGTGTCTCGAGAGTAATCAGAAAAGGAGGCAGGGTAGGGAGGGTCAGTGTGCAGGTGGTCAGCAGGGTGGGCTGCCTGGAGGAGGTGGGTGTGCAGTTGGGAACGGGGCAGAGTAATATGTGTAAGGCAGGGCTGAAGACCATGCTTTCAGAGAACCTCAAGGAGACACCTGCAGCCAAGGGGGAGTCCTGGGAGGAAAGATTGGGAAGCGGGCCGGGACCCCACTGCCTGGCCCCCCCCACCCCCCAACCCTCACGGCCGTGTCCTGCGTGTCATCCTAGGGACAGGGACTATGACGACATCGACGACGACGACCCCTTCAACCCCAGGCCCGGCGCATCGCCGCCCACAACCCACCTCGGGGGCAGCTTCGCAGCTTCTGCAGCTACAGCAGCAGCCTGGGCAGCTGCACCGGGCCCAGACCATCTCCAACGCCCCCGTCTCAGAGTACATGTACGACGGGGCTCCCGGGGCCTCCCCACAACATGCCAGGCTGGGGCGGCGGTGCTTTTCCTGGCCTTCGGGGAGCTGGATCTGCGGGTGGGGGCATGTTTGGGTCCAGGGGACCAGGGCCGGGGAGGAAGGCGTCCGAGGCCAGCTGGTCCCCTGGCTGCAGTTGGGATGCCTGAGTGTGGGCCCTCCCCCAACCCCAGAGCATCTCGTGCTGGAAGAAGAGCCCCTGCAGGTGTCAGGTCCTTTGCCTCAAGCCGCGTTTCCCCTGGCCCCATCACCCGCTCTCTGCTGCTTCTCCCTCCCCTCTGTCTGTGGTCCCATCCCATCTCCCTTCTGCACACCCTGGGACCCTCCTGCAGAAACCCAGGCACACACCTGTGTTCCCGCCCTGAACGCTCCTCACCCCCGTCCACCCCTCAGGAACCAAGCCGCGCTGTTCCGCGGGAACCCGCGCTACGAGATCCTGCCGCTCATCGGAAGAGGATCCCCTCCACCCACGGTAAGCTGGGCTCCCCAGGCCAAGGCACAAACCCTGCAGGGGAGGGGGCCAGTTAAAGAGAAAGCTTCCTGGGGACCCAGTGGATCCCTCCCACAGAGGCAGAAAAGAACGAAACGGTTTTGTTATTGGATAAGCATTGAACCAGACTGCCAGGACGTCCCTGGAGGTCCAGTGGTTAAGACTCCGAGCTCCCACTGCAGAGGGTGCAGGTTCGATCCCTGATGGGGGAACTGAGATCCTGATGCCGCGTGGTGCAGCCAAAAAAAAAAAAACAGAAAACAAAGAAAAATCAGCCTGGCATTTATAAGAAAGAAGGGGGTCTGAGACAAGATTGGATGTCTGCATTCTTGAGCCAGGTGTCTGTCAGGGAAGGAGCTGTCGCCTTCACTGAGCTTCGCAAGGCATTTCACCTGGCCCATCCCGGTAGTTTGGAAGAAGCCATTCAGGTGGTGAACCTGGAGCCCTGGCGCCCCAAGGACACAAGACCCATGACATCGACTTGGCTTTGAGAACCAGCTCAGGGTGTCCAGCGAGTGCTGTTAGTGAAAAGCACAGCGCTGGACCCGGGAAAGAGAGCCGGGGACCCAGCCCATCTTCGGGAAGTGGGGTAATCTGCAGGGGGGAGACTCAGAAAGCTGCTGTAGTAAGTGCTGTACGGTGTGATGAGACCTAGAGGGAGGAACTGTTCTTCGGGGCCTGAGGAGGTGACCTTTCAGCCTTCCCTTGGAGCACTGGGTCTCCCTCACGGGCACTCGAGGTTGTTCCCCCAGAGGACGTCTGGCCACATCTCAAGGATCTTTGGGCTTCCCCCATGGCTCAGGTGGCAGAGATCCCGCCTGCCAAGGCAGGAGACATCAGAGACCTAGGTTCGATCCCTGGGTTGGGAAGATCCCCTGGAGGAGGAGATGGCAACCCACTCCCGTATTCTTGCTTGGAGAATCCCATGGACAAAAGAACCTGGTGGGTTACAGTCTATGGGGTCCCAAAGATTCGGACACAACTGAGCGACTGACATTTTCACTTCACCCTTAAAGGCATCTTTGGTTGTCACACCTGGCGGGGGGTGTTGGCTGCTCCCAGCCTCGAGCGGGTGGAGGCCAGGGGCGCTGCTGTGCACAGGCCAGCCCCCTGCACGCAGGATGATCGGCCTCAAGTGTCCACAGTGTCCTGCTCAAGCCGATCCTCTGACTCTCCTTGCCCGGCCCCATTATGGTTTCTAATTCTTTGTTATAAACTACTAACTTCCTGCTCTGTGCATCCATTCTTTCACAAGTCCTTTTGACTATCTTTATCATCACTACCCTGAACTCTACTCAGATAGACTGCCTATCTTCACTTAGTTCTCCTTCTGATGTTTTATCTTGTTACTTCATCTGGAACATGTTCCTCTGTTGCTTCATTTTGCCTAAATTTCTGTTTGTATTTTTATGTATCTGGTAGATTATTTATATTTCCCAACCTTAGAGAAGTGCGCTTTTGTACAAGATGTCCTATGCATCCAAGCAGCACACTTCCCTCTTGTCACGCAAACTATATGCTTTAGAAGTTTCCCCTATGAGGGCTATGCAGGTCCTTCTGTTGTGTTGGTCTGATTGTGTGGACAGTCTTGTAGACTTTATTGGTCCCTGGTCTGGTTGACTGCCAGGTCCTGCTTTGTGCAAAAGCTGCCAGGTGCTGGCTGACAGGGCCGGGTTACAAGGTGGCAGACTGCAAAACCCAGTGGATCCTGTGACTAATGCTGGACTACTGGCAGGCATAACGGGGTCATGGAGCCTGGCTCCAGAGCACAGGAATCGTAGAGTTTTTTTTGGATCACTGGTTGGTTACAGAGACATTCCTGACACAGTTTGGTACAGGGTCCAGGGTATCCTGAAGTTTGGGTTGGCCTGCTATTGGGTATGGCCAGGCCCCACTTGACCCCAGGGCAGGGTCTAACCTGCTGTGGCACACTGGGTACACATGCTGTGGGATTTTGGTTTCCTTGTAACCGTTGTCTGTCACCTGATGGATGGAGCTATGTCCTGGGCTCTCTAATTGGTAGGACCATGTCCAGTAGTGGCTGTGGGCTCCAGCAGTCTTCAGACAGCCTGTGGTAAATGGGTGGGGATGTATTCACTAATTAACCCAGTTAGTTTCTTGGCCTGAGGCATTTTCTCAGGTTCATAACATTGTACCAAGGGGGTGATCAAAACCATCCCTAAGAAAAAGAAAGACAAAAAGGCAAAATGGTTGTCTGAGGAGATCTTACAAAGAGCTGGGAAAAGAAGAGAAACAAAAGGCAAAGCAGAGAAAGGAAGATATATCTATCTGAATGCAGAGTTCCAAAGAATAGCAAGGAGAGATAAAGTCTTCCTAAGTGATCACTGCAATGAAATAGAGAAAAACAATGGAATGGGAAAAGGTAGAGATCTCTTCAAGAAAATGAGAGATACCAAGGGAATATTTCATGCAAAGATGGGCACAATAAAGGACAGAAATGGTATGGACCTAAAACAAGCATAAGATAGTAAGAAGAGGTGTCAAAAACACAGAACAATATAAAAAAGATATTAACGACCCAGATAACCAGATAACCAGGAAGATGTGATCACTCACCTAAAGCCAGACATCCTGGAGTGTGAAATCAAGTGGGCCGTAGGAAACATCACTATGAACAAAGCTAGTGGAGGTGATGGAATTCCAGTTGAGCTATTTTAAATCCTAAACGATGATGCTATGAAAGTGCTGCACTCAATATGCCAGCAAATTTGGAAAACTCAGCAGTGACCACAGTGCTGGAAAATGTCAGTTTTCATTCCAATCCCAAAGAAAGGGAATGCCAAAGAATGCTCAAACTACCATACAATTGCACTCATCTCACACTAAGAAAGTAATGCTCAAATTTCTCCAAGACAGGCTTCAACAGTATGTGAATCAATAACTTCTAGATCTTCAAGCTAGATTTAGAAAAGGCAGAGAAACCTGAGATCAAATTGCCAACCAACATCTACTGGATCATAGAAAAAAAAATGAAAAGCATCTACTGTTCTTTTACCGACTATGCTAAAGCATTTGACTGCATGGGTCACAACCAACTGTGGAAAAGTCTTAGACATGGAAATACCAAGTCACCTTAACTGCCTCCTGAGAAATCTGTATGCAGGCCAAGAAGCAACAGTTAGAAATGGACATGGAACAACAGACTGGTTCCAAATTGGGAAAGGAGTTTGTGAAGGCTGTATATTGTCACCTTGCTTATTTAACTTACATCATGAGAAATGCTGGACTGGATGAAGCACAAGGTAGAATCAAGATTGCTGAGAGAAACGTCAATAAACTCAGATATGCAGATAACACCACCCTTGTAGCAGAAAGCAAAGAGGAACTTGCTCTTGCTTCTTGAATAAAGTGAAATAGGAGACTGAAATAGCTGGCATAAAACTCAACATTCAAAAAACTAACATCATGGCCTCCAGTCCCATCACTTCATGGCAAATAGATGGGGAAACAATGGAAACAGTGACAGACATTATTTTCTTGGGCTCCAAAATCAGTGAGGATGGTGACTGTAGCCATGAAATTAAAAGACGCTTGCTCCTTGGAAAAAAATCTATAGCAAAACTAGACAGCATATTAAACAAGAGAGACAGTACTTTGCCCACAAAGGTCCGTCTAGTCAAAGCTATGCTTTTTCCAGTAGTCATGTATAGATGTGAGAGTTGACCATAATGAAATGTGAGTGCCAAAGAACTGATACTTTTTAACTGTTGTATTGGAGAAGACTCTTGAAAGTCCCTTGGCCTGCGAGGAGATTAAACCAGTCAGTAGTCCTAAAGGAAATCAGTCCTGAATATTCATTGGAAGGGCTGAAGCTGAAGCTCCAAAACTTTGGCCACCTGATGTGAAGAGTTGACTTATTGGAAAAGACCCTGATGCTGGGAAAGACTGCAGACTAGAGTAGAAGGGGATGACAGAGGATGAGATGGTGGGATGGCATCACCCACTCAATGGACATGAGTCTGAGCAAGCTCGGGGAGTTGGTGATGGACAGGGAAGCCTGGTGTGCTGCAGTGCACGGGGTTGCAATGACGGACATGACTGAGAAACTGCACTGATCTGAACTGCAGCACCCCAGCACTGCTGCCTACAGGCTGTTGGGCAGGGCCAAGTCTTGGAGTCAGTGAGCTAGAGCGAAGAGTCTACCCACCCACACCACTGTCCACATGGCAGAAGCAACTCCCATGAATGGCCGCTGACAGTGTCTATATCCTCGGGGTGCCACAGTCACCCCTTGCCTCTCTTAGAGATCCTCCAGGACTAGCAAGTCAGTTAGGCCCAGTTTCCTATCAAATTTCTGCTTTCGTTCTGGGTCCTAGAGAATGTGACAGAAAAGGTAATGGCAACCCACTCCAGAACTCTTGCCTGGAGAATCCCATGAACGGAGGAGCACAGTAGGTTGCAGTCCATGGGGTCGTTAAGAGTCAGACACGACTGAGCGACTTCACTTTCACACATTGGAAAAGGAAATGGCAACCCACTCCAGTGTTCTTGCCTGGAGAATCCCAGGGACGGGGGAGCCTGGTGGGCTGCCATCTATGGGGCCGCACAGAGTCGGACACGACTGAAGCAACTTGGCAGCAGCTTGGCAGAGTGTGTGAGATTTTGGGTGTGTCTTTTAAGTATGAAGTCTGTTTTCCTCCAATCCTGTGAGATTCCTGAAATTAAGCCTCACTGGTCTTCAAAGCAAAATGTCTGAGGACTCATCTCAGTGCAGGATCCCCAGACTGGAAAGCCCAATGTGGGATTTAGAACGCTCACTCCTGTAGGAGAACCTCTGCAATAAATTTGTTTTCCAGTTTGTGAGTCACCCACCCAGGTTTATGAGACTTGACTATATCGAGTCTGCCCTGCCTACTGGTCTCATTTTGGTTCCTTTTTTATGTCTTCAGTTGCAGATCTTTTCTATTAGGTTCCAGTCTTTTTCATCTATGATTGTCCTCCATAGAGTTGTGATTTTGCATATATACAATGGAATATTACTCAGCTATAAAAAAGAAACACATTTGAGTCAGTTCTAATGAGGTGGATGAAACTGGAGCCTATTATACAGAGTGAAGTAAGTCAGAAAGAAAAACACCAATACAGTATACTAACACATTTGTATAGGAGTTAGAAAGATGGTAACAGCGACCCTACATGCAAGACAGCAAAACAGACACAGATGTAAAGAACAGACTTTTGGACTCTGTGGAAGAAGGCGAGGGTGGGATGATTTGAGAGAATAGCACTGAAACATGTATATTACCATATGTGAAATAGATGACCAGTCCAAGTTCGATGCAGGAAACAGGGCACTCAAAGCCAGCACACTGGGACAATCCAAAGGGATGGGATTGGGAGGGAGGTAGATGGGGGTTTGGCACAGGGGGACACACATACACCCATGGTTGATTCATGTAAATATATGGCAAAACCACCACAATGTTGTAATTAGCTTCCGATTAAAATAAATTAATTAGAAAAATAGCTGTGATTTTGGTGTGCTTGTGAAGGGAGTTGAGCTCAGGGTTTTTCCACCCCTCTATCCTGGCCAACACCTTGGGGGTAGCCTTTTTACACGTATTTTTGATAAAGCTGTTAGTCTCTGCTTTCTTGGCATTTTGCAGTCTGATTTGTCAGTCATTAAGGGAATTCCCTGAGTGCTCGTGACCATTTGCAAAATAGAGCTTACTTCACCTTCCTCTCTCCCTTCTCTTATCTTCATTTCAGCTTTGTTATAACACTTATGTATTATATTCCCACCCTTAGCCCCACCTTTTAGTCCAAATCATTTCTTTTCCCAAAGTTTCCCTAGTCATATCCTCTAATAGATTCCTCTGGAAGCCTCAGGAGGATATTCCATGAGTGCCTAAAGTGGCTTTTTTCTCATACTGCCAAATGTTTGTTTGAGGATTTTTCAGTTTAAGATAGTGTGTAATTATTTTCTGCTACTTAGCATTTGTTTTTATTTTTCAGTAAATTTTCATCAGCTGAGATGTATACTCATTTCTTTTTTTTATGGTGGTTTTATGAAGTAGTAAACTGCTTTGATCTATTTACTTCACAGACAGGCTTGGCAATTTTGAATGATTTATAAGATTATGGGTTTAAGAATGCTCTCTGCTCTCAGTGTAGTGAAGTACAATTTCTTTAATGGATTTTTTGTGGGTGACAGCTGTGTGCTCCCTTTTCTTTTATGGTTATTTGTCTTATAGGATCCTGAATTTCACCTCTTGAATTTTTTTCCCCCTTTTACCATTCAGAATCCAAAGGACATGCCCCAGTTCCTTTTGACTTTCTTCTCCCAGAAGAGACTGCTTGTATATACCTGCATTTTTTTCAGTATTTTCACAGCTGAAGTAGACTGTGAGCTCACCCTTAAGCTTTATACTTCCAGATCCCTTTTGACCATTTTCTAGACCCTTTAACACATCCTTTGTCCTCCACAAAAGTTTGCATCAAAAATTAAAAAAATAACTACTGGAAGAACAAAGCTAGAGGCTTCAGGCTTCAAGCTATATTACAAAACTATAATGATCAAAACTGTATGGCACTGGTCTAAAATAGACATACAGACTAATGGAGCAGAATAAAGAACTGGGAAATAAATGCACACTTATATGGACAATCAGTTTACAACAAAGGAGCCTAGAATATACAACGGGAAAAGCACAGAGTCTTCAATAAGTATTGTTGGGAAAACTGGATAGCTACATGCAAAAGAATGAAACTGGACCCAACTTACACCTTACACAAAAATTAAATCAAAATGAATTAAAGACATTAAGGCCTAACACTCTAAAACCCTAAAAGGAATTATAGGTAATAAGCTACCTGATATCGATCTTGGTGATGAATTTTTTATATTTGACACCAAAGCCAAAGGCAAAGAAAGAACAAACAGTAGGGTTACATCAAACTAAAAAGTTTCTGCACAGCAAAGGAAATCATTAACAAAATGAAAAAGCAACCTACCAAATGGGAGAAAATGTTTACAAATCATATATTAATATATGATAAGGGGTTAGTATCCAAAATATATAAAGAACTCACATAACTCAATTGCAAAAAATTCCAGTTATAAATGGGCAAAATACTCATTTTTCTAAAGAACACATACATAAGGTCAGTAAGCACATGAAAAGATGCTCAATATAAAGTCATCAGGGAAGTACAAATCAAAACCACGATGAAGTATCACCTCATTCCTGTTAAAGTGGTTATCATCAAAAAGACAAGAAATAAATGTTGGTAAGGATGTGGAGAAAAGGACACATTTGTACATTGTTGGTGGCAGTGTACATTGATGCAGCCACTATGCAAAACAGTATGAATGTTTCTCAAAAAGTTAAAAATGTAATAACTACCACATGATGCAGTAATTCATCTTCTGGATATTTATCTGAAAGAAAAAAATGACTATCTGAAAAAGGTATCTGCACCCCGTGTTCACTGTAGCATTAGTTCAAGAGCCAGGACAGGAAAATACACTAAGTATCCAAAGATAGATGAATCGATAAGAAAATGTGTATGTGTATACAATGGAAAATTATTCAGCCATAAAGAAGGGAACTTTGCCATTTGTGACACTATGGATAGGATTTGAAGGCATTATGCCAAAGTGGAGTAAGTTAGAGAAACACTGTATGACCTCATGTGCGGACCTAAGAGCAACACAAAAATGTCAACTCACAGGTAGAGAGATCAGATTCAAGGGTCTGGGAGTCGGCAAAATAGGTAAAGGGAGTAAAAAAATACAAACTTCCAGCTATAAAAGAAATTAGTAATGGGATATAATGTAAAGCATGGTGGTTATAGTAATACTGCACATTTGAAAATCACTAAAAAATAGATCTTAAAAAGTTGTCATTGTAATCAGAAAAAAAAATGTCTACTTATGTGTGGTGATGGGTGTTAAGATTTATTTATATATACGAATACTGAATCATTGTTATATACCTGAAAATAATATAGTGTTATATGTGAAATACACCTTAATAAAAACTCTTCTGCAATTTGTCATCCATATTTAGTTTTACTTACAGGTAGTTTGAAAACTGTAGTGCTCTCTAGTTGTACTAAAGGTGTGGATCATCCATGGCTTTGCTTTAGATTATTCCATATAGTTTCCAGAAAATGTGTAAGAGAGATCTGGGTTTTGGTGCATTCCACTATCTTTAGGAAACTAGATTTCAATTATTTTTCCCCTTAGTCAACTGACTTTCAGTTCAGTTCAGTTCAGTCGCTCAGTCGTGTCTGACTCTCCGCAACCCCATGAATCACAGCACCCCAGGCCTCCCTGTCCATCACCAACTCCCGGAGTTCACTCAAACTCATGTCCATTGAGTCGGTGATGCCATCCAGCCATCTCATTCTCTGTCGTCCCCTTCTCCTCCCGCCCCCAATCCTTCCCAGCATCAGAGTCTTTCCCAGTGAGTCAACTCGTCGCATGAGGTGGCCAAAGTATTGGAGTTTCAGCTTTAGCATCAGTCCTTCCAATGAACACCCAGGACTGATCTCCTTTAGAGTGGACTGGTTGGATCTCCTTGCAGTCCAAGGGACTCTCAAGAGTCTTCTCCAGCACCACAGTTCAAAAGCATCAATTCTTCAGCGCTCAGCTTTCTTCACAGTCCAACTCTCACATCCATACATGACCACGGGAAAAACCATAGCCTTGACTAGACGAACTTTTGTTGGCAAAGCAATGTCTCTGCTTTTTAATATACTATCTAGGTTGGTCATAACTCCTTCCAAGCAGTAAGCTGACTTTAGTCAACCCCATAATCCAGGTGAGACGGTAACAGGCAGGAAGGCCAGGGGTCTCCAAAAGGAGGAAATAGCCTCCAAGTGTCAGACCTTTTTATCTCTCTTAAGCGGCAGGAGGAAACAACTATCGATATTTTTTTCTCTATACAAATTTCAAAGGAAGTTTCTCTTAAAATACTGTGTTGCCATAATGACACCTGGTTTCACCTGAAGTTAACTACTCTCAAATCTTGAGTTAACCAATGCATTTTTCTTATGGAAATGTTGGTCTTAAGTTATGTTAATGTACTACTCATTTACTCTATCTTCAAGTCGGTTCAGCCCAATGGCTCAGAACCTACCTGACAAACCAGTCTGTTATACTCAGATATTGTTTCCCTAATCTATGTAAAACTAAACTATTTGTTTGGCAATCTGCCCTTCTGCAAGATTTAAGTTAATCGTTTTATGGCCCAGGATGAATCGTCTGGTGTCAAAATTATCCCAAAATGCATCTTATGGGTGAGGGGCCTGGTGCCATTCTGAGCCTTAAGACATTCCTTTCTTTCATTAACAGACTGCTAGTGATTATATAACATTCAGCTGAAGACTAGCAGGGGGTACTCTTTCTGCCCCCTTCTGATGTCTATGTCAGAAGATGTCAATGTCAGAAGCTTTCTCTATCTCCTTTATACCTTAATATAACTTTATTACACAAAAGCTCTGAGCGATCAAGCCTCGTCTCTGGCCCCGGATTGAATTCTTCTCCTCCGGAGGCCAAGATCCTGGTGTCTTGGTGTTATTCTGCAACAACCTTTCACAGGAAACTGAGCAAAGGATGGGAGCATAGCAAAAAGAGTTCTTTAAACTATGAGATGCCATTTCAACTTGATAGCGGGGCTCCTGGGCTCATACCTGGTGATAAAGTAACACCTAATTCATGAGGGTCAATCTCTATTAAAGCCTTTGACTGTGTGGATCACAGCAAACTGTGGAAAATTCTGAAAGAGATGGGAATACCAGACCACCTGACCTGCCTCCTGGGAAACCTGTATGCAAGTCAGGAAGCAAAAGTTAGAACTGGACATGGAATAATAGACTGGTTCCAAATAGGAAAAGGAGTACATCAAGGCTGTACATTGTCACCCTGCTTATTTAACTTACATGCAGAGTACATCATGAGGAACGCTGGGCTGGAGGAAGCACAAGCTGGAATCAAGAATGCCAGGAAAAATGATAAATCAATAACCTCAGATACGCAGATGACACCACCCTTATGGCAGAAAGTGAAGAGGAACTAAAAAGCCTCTTGAAGAAAGTGAAAGAGGAGAGTGAAAAAGCTGGCTTAAAGCTCAACATTCAGAAAACTAAGATCATGGCAACCAGTCACATCACTTCATGGCAAATAGACGGGGAAACAGTGGCTGACTTTATTTTTTGGGGCTCCAAAATCACTGCAGATGGTGACTGCAGCCATGAAATTGATGCTTACTCCTTGGAAGGAAAGTTATGACCAATCTAGACAGCATATTAAAAAACAGAGACATTCCTTTGTTAACAAAGGCGCAGATATCTAGTGAAGGCCATGGTTTTTCCAGTGGTCATGTATGGATGTGAGAGTTGGACTACAAAGAAAGCTGAGCGCCGAAGAATTGACGCTTTTGAACTGTGGTGTTGGAGAAAACTCTTGAGAGTCCCTTGGACTGCAAGGAGATCAGTCCTGAATACTTATTGGAGGGACTGATGTTGAAGCTGAAACTCCAATACTTTGGCTACCTGATGCGAAGAGCTGACTCATTTGAAAAGACCCTGATGCTGGGAAAGATTGAGAGCAGGAGGAGAAGGGGATGAGAGAATGAGATGGTTGGATGGCATCACCGACTCAATGGACATGGGTTTGGGTGGACTCCAGGAGTTGTTGATGGACAGGGAAGCCTGGCATGCTGCAGTTCATGGGGTAGCAGAGTTGGAGGCGACTGAACTGACCTGAATCTCTATTAAACCTAATCACAAGCTAATTCTTTTTCAGGAAGAGAATTATTTGCCTAAGAAGATGCAACTTTGTTTCAAATCTTGGAGGTCTTTTTTTCACTGTTTTTCCTATCAGAGATTAGACACATTTCAAGTACACTGGACCCATTGAGTCAAAATTGGTGAAGTGCATAGCTGATTACATTGCTGCTTTTACCACATGTGTTTATTTTGCCTGAGATCCCTATTCAAAACCCATTAACTTCTGATCAGACAGTAAGTACACAAGTGTAGTTTTTCCTAATGTGTGTGTTTGGATTATGGTTCATTAAAGATCTTCATTTTGTTCCTGAGAAGTAATGTATCTTTTTACTTAAAAGAAATTTAGATAAAATATAGAAGAGACAGATAGACCAATTTATCATTGTACTGTATCTGGAGTGAAAGGAACTAGAAGTGTGATCTCATATGCCTTTCTCATAATCATTTATTTTGTAATCCTTCCACAGTTTAATATAAACACATACAAATGTTTTCTCCCTTTTTACCCAAAATACATCATAGTATCTTATACACATTATTTCTAAACCTCTTTTTCACATCACTTTCTATATTAGGAATAAAGAATATTATTTTGTACAACCTTTTCAGTTCAGTCGCTCAGTCATGTCTGACTCTTTGCAACCCTATGAACTGCAGCACGCCAGGCCTCCCTGTCCATCAGCAACTCCTGGAGTTTACCCAAACTCATGTCCATTGAGTCAGTGATGCCATCCAACCATCTCATCCTCTGTCGTCCCTTTATCGTCCTGTCTTCAATCTTTCCCAGCATCATTGTCTTTTAAAATGAGTCAGCTCTTCACATCAGGTAGCCAAAATATTGGAGTTTCAGCTTCAGCATCAGTCCTTCCAATGAACACCCAGGACCGATTTCCCTTAGGATGTACTGGTTGGATTTCCTTGCTGTCCAAGGGACTCTCAAGAGTCTTCTCCAACACCACAGTTCAAAAGCATCAATTCTTCTGCGGTCAGCCCTCTTTATAGTCCAACTCTTATTATGTACCAATAAATGCATTATTTAATCAGTCCCCTAATGAGAGCTTCCTTGATAACTTAGTTGGTAAAGAACCCGCCTGCAGCGCAGGAGACGCCGGTTCGATTCCTGGGTTGGGAAGATCTGCTAGAGAAGGGATAGGCTACCCACTCAAGAAGTCCCCTAATGAGGGCTTCCTTGATAACTTAGTTGGTAAAGAACCTGCCTGCAGCGCAGGAGACGCCGGTTCGATTCCTGGGTTGGGAAGATCTGCTAGAGAAGGGATAGGCTACCCACTCAAGTATTCAAGTATACCCACCAGGGCTTCTCTGGTGGCTCAGCTGGTAAAGATCCACCTGCAATGTGGGAGACCTGGGTTCAATCCGTGGGCTGGGAATATCCCCCTAGAGAAGGGAAAGGCTACCCACTCCAGTATTGTGGCCTTCAGAATTTCATGGACTGTATAGTCCTTGGGGTCGTAAAGAGTCGGACATGACTAAGCAACTTTCACTAGTGATGGGTATTACAGATACAAAATGTTTCAATGAATAGTTTTTCACATACTATTTCACACACATGTGCAAGTATATTCCTAAAGTAGGACTTCTGGATCAAAGGTTTAAGTATTTGTAATTTTGGATGATAGCTGAATAATTGCTCTCTACATGAAGTACACTAATTTATAATCTCACCTGCAATGTATGAGAATGCTCATTTTATTCAATGCTTCCAAAGGTTTATCAACCTTTTGAATTCCTTTAAATCTAACTTTTCAGACTGCATCTTTTTCTTATGAGATAAAGCACTTTTTCACATGTTTAAGGGCCAAGTTTCTGCCTTCAGACATTTTGCCCATTTTCCTCTTGAGTGGAAGTTCTTTTCATTGATATTTATAAATATTAGAGATTAGCACTTTATGAATCAATTCACAGTTATTTTTCAAGTTTTATCATTTGTCTTTTGACATAACCGATATCCTTTTCTTGCCACACAGGCTTTCCTTTTTAAATTGTACTTTCACCTTCTTCTATGATGGCCTTTAGATTGTGAGTCATAGTTAGGGAAAACTTTCCCACTCTTAATACTGTAAAAGGAAAACCAGAGAAGAGAGGTAAGGTTAAACTCTCTGTGTAACTTTTCTGATCTTTCTGCTTACCAGGGTTTTTATGCAAGCCAAGGGTCATAGCTACTGAGTACTTCATATTTCAGCCACAGGTCCTTGCACAAAGTTGCACAAAGAATTTGATCAACGGCTGTCTTTAGAAATGTTTCCCTGTCCAGTGAGTTGCATGACATAGCTAAGAAAGTTACCAATTAATAGTGGCTTGTGGTTAATAGCTTATTATAAAGCCTGTGCTATAAGAATTAAAGCAGCAAGTAATTAGTAGCTATGTTCACAAGCGAAATTTCATATGCAGTATGAACAAAATTAACTATTACATCAACCATTACAAGGTCAAACATTACATCACAGTGCTTGATATGAATGCGCTGATTTATATATTTCTGGTTAAAGGGAACAGAAAGAATGAGAAACCAGGACATTAAATGACTGCTATAATATAATTACACCTAAACAATACAGGGTACCACTTGAGTGTTTTCTACTTGGAAGTGTTTTACATTTGACGTAAAGTTACCATGATTATACAGATTTGAAATTATAGCTTCGAGAGATTAAAAATCATGTACAAACTCAGAGTTATTACTTGACTGTGGCAGAACTGGTAATCAAACCTGAGGCTTGTACATACCTGCCACACAGGTATGGCAGCTATGGCAGAACTGGTAATCAAAGGCCAAAGTTTGTATGTTTCCCACCATGTAACTATGGATCTCCAAATGCACTGTATGATTGGTAAACTCTCTTAATTGTGATGCACAGTTGATCCTTCAAGAACACAGGGGATTAGGAGTATCCACGTTTCAGTATCCATGGTTCCATACTGGCAGAGTCAACCAACCACAGATGATGTACTATAGCAGTACATATTTATTGAAAAAAAAATCACACATAAGTAAACACGCATTTTATTGTTCAAGGGTCAGCTGTATAATATTTTAAGTGAAAAAGTTACGTGGGAACTTGTCATTATATTTGGGCCATTCCAAACATTTCTATGAAAAACTGAATTAATTTGTCTGTTTATCTTCCAGAAGATAAACCCAAGTCACCTCTGCATCTCAAGGGTATTTCCATAGCCACTGACAAAATACTGTCTCTTTACTGAAGGAGTGATGTGAAGCTGTGAATCACAGAAGTTAAACTGTAAAATCAGATGTCAGAAAAAAATTAACACTAGTTAAGGATAATGTCTATGCTCATTTGAAAATCTAAGGCAACAACCTAGAGAATGTAGTAGGTATGGAATGAACCTTCTTTAGAGGATGAAAACAAGACTAATTTACTATCTCCAATAACTTCTGCTAAAATAACTTCAGTAGAATAAAACATATGCAGCTATTTAATATTCTACTTTTCAAAATCTTATATTCCATACAATGAGATGATTACCAAAGCTAGTATCTAGTATCTAACCAGTGCAAAGATTTTTGTCTCTTATTATCATTAGAAACTGATCACAAACTACTAAACAGCCCAAATGACCTGAGTTCATTAATTATTCATAAGAAAGAGGGGAAAACATCACTGGGTTCATCAACAAAATATTTCTACTGGTCCCTAAAAAGGACTTTCTTAGTATGTTTCACAAAACTATTAATTTTCTTCCTGCATTATCCTTTGCTTTGGTCCCAATGAAGACACTGAGCCTATGCATACCAAGTAGGGGAAACTGGTTTTTAGAAGGGCAGGACAATTGTGGGAAATAACCTTTCTGCACATACTAATACACAAGTGAGACACATGCATATTAGAAACACTATATATTTAATGTCAAAGAATTTGAATTCAAGGACAAAGATTAAACAACACATGATTTCAACAGTTAAAAACCGTAACACTTCTTACTCAACTATACACTGAATATCAAAAAAACAGAAGCGTAACTATAAAAACCTTGAATACATTAACAGCAAAATTATAATTTATTTCTATAACAAATAATTATTAACTAAAATATTTATAGTTATTTTCAAGGACCACAATGGTAGACTGCTTTTTCTTGAGTACTGCATAAAATTTGCATCTTAATCTTTTTGCCCTTCATTTCCTTTTACATAATAGTTAAGATGCTTCTGGTTATATAATTGTTCTAATCTCTGATACAGATAGTGATCCTTGGTAATCAAATCTAGTGAAACCATTGTCTGCAAGTGCTTTAATACTTGTGAAACTCTATTTAGTAAAGTTACAATGAAAAAAATTAATGTAAACTTCTGGGTTCTATTGACCACTCAAGAATCAGAAGTTATTTAAAATCCCAAAAGTTTAAAACGAACAGTAGTTTGTTATACCTTTATCAAGAGAAATCAGAGTAACTTTTTAACTGTGGCATTTTTACAAGTTTTACAACTGTAGGTTATTCGGATATTTACTATGACTGATGTTTACTATGTTGAATATATAATTTTCATTTTAAAACCAAATGTACAAACCCGATTCTAAAATAAAACAGTATTTTAATGTGCATGCTTTACAAAGAAACTTCCTGTTTACAGTATTTTCTTCAGAAGAATGAGGCCTGATTGGAGATATATAATCGCTGTCCAGCATGGCTGCCATTAGCAAGAGGTATCGTTGGTGACAAGGAATAGCTTGGATAAGAGTAAGGCCTTGAAGTATAAGGAAGCACGCTGGGAGTCCCAGAAGAGAGGGTAGCACTAACAGGGGAAAGACTATTTATTGAGCTGAGACGGAAATTGTAGTCTGTAAATAAATACATAACAATTAAGCTGCACAATCTTTATGGTTACAAACTTAAAGAGACAACGCATTGTAACTATAATCACAGTTTAACATAATGTTCTAAAACTTTCAAAATCCTGGTAATTTTATATTGCTGGTAAAGACTATTTCAGCATTCACTGCATTGCAAATCCTGACAGTTTCATCAGTCAGTATTATGTAAACTTTCACTGACACAATACTTCAGAAATCTTACTAGAATGCATTATTGGATATCCATTGTTTTGTGTCTTTATGATCACCAAAAAAGAGAACCTCAGATTTCTCTTACTCTATTCAGAATGAAGCTCCTTTAAAATCTGATATTCACACTAAGGGGTCAGTCATCCATGAAGAAAAGATATAAAACACTGAATTCATTATTTGCTTCTTTTTAAAAATTGTGTTAGGTATCAAACCAGCAGAAACAGTTACCCCTGGATTGCAAAAATTGTCTAATATTTCATTACTTAAATATTTAATATAAACAATTATACAACTCAACAAACGAACTTAATATCAGAATCCTACCAGTACCATAAAACAGTAAAATGAATCTTCATAAAATAAACATCAATAAAACATTATCAACTTACAATATCGAGAAATCCAAAAATTAAACCAAATTATTTTCTGAAAACCAGTATTTGAAATATTACTGTTCCAAAATAAACATTCATCTTATGTAGATGCAATTTCCTGCTTCATTAATTATAATGTTTAGAGATGTGTGTGACCATTAAAGACCAAATCTGTAAATCCTGTACTTTCCAAAAACTCAACTATGTTCTTTAGTGTAGAGTAAGTCAAAGAGTGTGAAAATGACTATAAAATGATTATTTATAAAAGGTATGGTACTTCTAGGCATGGAAGAAATTAGGTCATCTAATATATAGGTCAAGTTTTTTCTACATTTTCCTGGTACTATAAATGAGGTCTAAAAATGAACATTAACCTAGTATTGTCACGGAACTTAATAGTAAGCCAACAGGAATGAGATCAACTGCAGGGCAATAACCTCAAGAAACATCATAAAGAACCTAGTTAAGAAAAAAAATGGAAAAAATAAAAATCAGTTAAATGTAAGTTTAATTTCTAGCACTGTAAAACTAATTAGAATAATTTTTATAAACTTTTAATGGTACCCTGAGATCAATGAAAGCAGTTTGCTACAGGAAGACAAGTACCAAGGCATCCAGTTAAAAATATTTTCAATATTTGAAACTGGATAAGGAAGTAACCATTTGATACCATTTGCTTTCCTAATATCCAGGTATTATAGAATAAAGTAGCATAAATCCATGTATTATAGAATTTTTTTTTCTTTTAAGGGATCCTCTTTGCCTGAAGCATTACAATATTGAGTATAAATAGAAACCTTACTGTTTCTGATAATTCTAATATTTTTTTTAAAAGTTCTGATTCTCTCCTCTCATTCTAAAGATTATCACACAAATACAATCAATTCCTTATTAGCCATGTACATATAGTTCATGCTTTCAAGTTTTAACAGTGTGGTCATAGACAACACGATTTAAAAGAACAGATCTTTAAATAGTTATACTTTGTATATGGGGAAATGCAGTTTTCAGAGAAATCACTTTCACTTTGGGTTTATATCCATTCAAGATCTAATGCAGCCTGTTCATGGAATGTGGCTAAAAGAGAGATTTTCAGAGGATTTCACAAAGAAGATACAGACAACTGGCTACTTACAAAGTGTTCGTTAGGTCTGAAAAACTGCGTTTTTGAAATACCCCTACTGTAAACCTTCAATTTAAAAACACACTAATGACCACTGTAGTCTCACACTCTGAAGGAGAAGAAAATTATATAAAATTAAAAGGGCACTTTGATGGCTTTACTCATAGAGGATAAATAAAGAAAAAAAATTTCTCCCTAATACTACAAAGATTGGGAAATAAAAAGCTTCAGATGTTTACAAGCATTTCAAAAAGAAATTCTTTTGCAATCTAAAACTCTAAATATATTCAGAAAAACATCTGGGTGTCTAGAAAATGTAATACATACCAAATGAGATAATAATTGTGAGATAAATCTAGATGAACTGTATTTCCTCTAACATATAATTTATGTATAACAGACAACAGAACTCAGAAACATCACTGATTTCTATGAAACAACAAATTAACAAATGAATTAAAATTCCTAACATATATTTACTTGCCCACCTCTGCTTTTTCTTCCCAATGAACATCCTTAGCTCTTCAATCCCACTGTTTCTGCCTCAGACTGGGATATGGACTACCCTCCCCGCTTTGTCTGAAGGGAATGATACAGAGCCAATTTCAGAATTTGTTTTACACTGAGAATTATTCAACTGTCTTAACACTTTTAAAATTGAGATACAATTTACATGGGGCTTCTCTAATAGCTCAGCTGGTAAAGAATCCACCTGCAATGCGGGAGACCTGGGTTTGATCCCTGGGTTGGGAAGATCCCCTGGAGAAGGGAGAGGCTACCCACTCCAGTATTCTGGCCTGGAAAATTCCATGAACTGTATAGTCTAGGAGTTGCAAAGAGTCGGACACGACCGAGTGACTTTCACTTTCACAATTTACATACAATAAAATGCATACATCTTATGTGTTCATTATAATGAGTACTGCTAACTATAAAAACCTATGTAAACAACACCTAAAGCGAGATATAAAACATATCCTTCAATCTAGAAGATCCCATTATCCATTTCAGAGCCCTTCTATTGGAGGCAACCACTTTCTGATTTCTAGCATTATTAGCTTAGTTTTGCCCGTTCTTGGACTTTATATAAAATGAATTCTTAAGGTACTTTTTGTGTCTAGATTCATTCATGTTATATCAGTAGTCTGTTCATTCTTATTGTTGAGTAGTATTCCACTGTATGAATACACCACAATTTCTTTATTCATTTACCTGTTGATAAAAATTTGAGTTGTTTCTAACTTTGACTATTATGATTAAGCTATTATATACATTCTTATACAAGTTCTTTTGTGAATACATATTATCATTTATTTGGGGTAAATAATTAAGAGTAGAGTTGCTAGGTGATAGGGTAGAGACAGATACTGCTAAACAGTGCATTTACAGCAGTACACTCACATCGATAAAATATGAGCGCCAGCTGCTCCACACCTAACATTTGTTATTGCCAGAGCTTTTAATCACCACTATTTCAGTGGTATGAAATGATATCTCATTTTGGTTTTAATTTGTATTTCCCTTATGTATAATAAGATGGTAAAGAATCTGCCTGCAATGCAGGAGACCCAGGTTTGATCCCTGGGTTGGGAACATCCCCTGGAGAAGAAAATGGCAACCCACTCCAGTCTTCTTGCCTGGAGAATCCCCATGGACACAGGAGCCTAGTGGGTTATAGTCCACGGGGTTGCAAAGAGTCAGACACGACTGAGAGACTAACATTTTTACTTTCACAAAATTTCGTCATAAAACTTAGAGCTCTCCAGATAATCTGGGTTGCAGAAAACCTCACAGCCTGCTGAATGGAGGCTACACTCCTACTTGTTACGGCATGCAAGAGACTGGTGGAACACAACCAAGTTGTTTCAATTGCAGAAGTCAAGTTGCAAAGATCTGAGATGTGAAGGCTGGCTACAGGCATATTTCACTGCATACCGCATCTGAAAAGATTCTGTTATGATTTATGAGGGTCCTGGTTAGGTCTTGGTTATGATCCCAGTGACTTGCAATAAAAATGAACCCAAAGGCTTGAACTAGATATTTTACTAAAATGGTCACTTACTGATCATTCTTATTGCTTTTTTCTTCTGTTGATATCCATAAAGTTTTTTTACTAATTAAATTCTCTAAATCAAAATATTAAATAGGAATAGCTTAAATCCTCAGAAGTCTCTACCTTAAACCACCTCTTTCACTGAAGAATATTACCAAAAAAAGATGGCTGATCTTAGTGACTTTTCCATATTCCACACAGTTAAACAGAGAAAAAACAAGTTAAAAATTAGGCCTTCTAACTCCGAGGAAAGTACTATTTCCACCTGATCAAGCTCTTTTACTCTGACAATTTTCTCAAAACTGGGTTGACAGAAAGTGTTTCAAAAGGGTGTTTCAGGCAGGGTGAGAGACAGAGTGCTGAAGCTTCCCTGGTGGCTCAGTTGGTAAAGAATCTGCCCACAATGTGGGAGGACCCAAGTTTGATCCCTGGGTTGAGAAGATCTCATGTAGGGAATGGCAACGGACGCCAGTATTCTTGCATGGAGAATTTCACTGACCAGAGGATCTAGTGGACTACAGTCATGGGGTCACAAAGAGTCAGACATGATTGAGTGACTAACACTAAGTTACCCGGCTTCTGCTTGCACCTACCCACACCCTCATTTTGCACTTCAACACACTACTCTGCATTCCCTTGCTTTAAATGCTAAACTTTTATGCAATATTTCATTTAAGGAAAAGGCCCTTTTGTACAAAAAAATGTATGAGTAACTTGCTCTAATATAATGCTTTATTAGAGATATCATTGTAATCAAATCCTCTAAAATTCCATATTTATATGCTGAATGAAAACATTTTTACAGAATAAATTTGATTTATAGGCTTAACCTTAAGTGGATCCTTAATTCCAGAAGAATCTGAAGCTATGTCTTGAGTGAGCAGGACCGTGAGTAACAGCCATGGTGCCCGGGAGCAAGTGCAGAGCCTGGCAGAACATGTCCCACTTGCCTGCCAGTCCCACCTCTGCAGTGAACATACTGTGGCCTCCTACCCTTCTCTGTCCAGCATGAGGGACAAACGCCACCAACACGCTTCTCAGGGAAAACTAGGAAATAGGTTTACTGATTTATTCTATTTGTGTCTTGCTTTCCTGTTTCTCACATCTTGACGGAACATCACAGAATCGCTAGCTGCTTTTGTTTCATACAAAGGAGAAAGCCTTAATAGAGACTTTAAAGTGAGTTTCGAGAAAGTATCCTCTCATGTTAATCTTTTTCTTTTAGTTTCTAACCAGACACTCTTTAAATTCATTTTCCATTAGAAAGTAAATTCCTCGTAATTGGTTTCCTTGTTAGCTCTGTGAATTCTACCTTGATATCCCCATCCTCTTTTTGATGGTACCTTTTTAAAGCGTACGACTCAGCGATTTTTAGTACATGCACAAAGTTACGCAACCAAACACCACCATCCAGAACATTTTCAAGGCCTCAACAGAAACTCTGTATGTACCTATCAGCAGTCACTCCCCATTCCATCTCCTCCAGCCCCAGCAACCACTCACTTTGTTTCTACAGATTTGCCTATTATAGATTTTTCATATAAATGAAGTTACATAATTAAGGTGATCTTTCTTAACTAACTTAGCATGATTTTAAGGTTCATCCATGCAGTATGTATCAGAACTTTTTATCGCCATTGTATAGAGATAATGCATTTTGTTTATCCAAATTGTTTATCAATTTGTTTATCCATTTGTTTATCAATGGACATTCACCTTTCGCTTGTTAGGAATAATGCTGTTAAAGAGCACATGCACAAAATTTTGTGTGAACATATGTCTTCAGTTCTCTAGAGTGAATAACTAGGAATGGAATTACTGGGTCATTACTGGTAAACTCTATGTTTAACATCCTAAGGTACTGCCAATGATTTTCCAAGAAACTATATACCATTTTAACACTCCCAACAGCAATGTGAAGCACCTGATGTTTTGACCTGTGAAAAACATTTCCACCTTTAACATGTATTTTAAGCATTTCTTTAGATTTCTATGAGATCTCGGTCAAAATTTTGAAAAAATTTCATTTTACCATTTTTTATTTCAACTTCTAATATTCTAATAGCCATAATCAATAACTTTCTTTTACTGAACCACTGAATTTCATCTTTAAAATAGTTTTTTCTTACATTATACATATCTAGAATATTTTTAAAAGGCTGGGTTCAAACACAGACATTAAAATCATGTATGTTAGAAAACAACATTTACCGTTCATTATGCTGTATTTCTATCCTAGTACAGAAGACCAAGAGCTAACTGTAAAGCTGAGGAAAGCATTTTCAGAATTGGTAAATATTAAGCAACTATAACCTATGAGATATTTAAAAATCATTAACTAAATTTTTATGTGATATTTTTGGCTGGACTACATTAGGAGTATCAAGTTTACTGGTATTTTTACTTGATTTACTTTCCCTACTTCAAGTAAATTTTTTAAAAGTATTTTTATTTCCTACTTAATTTTTCCTATCAGGTGACTGACAGTAAAGGGCAAAGAGTACACATGCAATGAACAATGTGTTTCTCTAAGACTAGGCCCACAGAGTAACTGAGGTCGGGAGTTGGTGATGGACAGGGAGGCCTGGCGTGCTGTGATTCATGGGGTCGCAGAGAGTCGGACACGACTGAGCGACTGAACTGAACTGAACTGAACTGATAGGAAGGTTTGAACATGATAATCTTAGTAACAGGTGGCTGGGTAAGAAAGTTACTATCTATAACTGTTTCCTTATAAGCGTCTAGTTAATTAGTTTTCTGATTTTACTAGATGATTATATTTCTCAGATTCAATTTTGAGGGAAAATTATTTACTGCTGTTTTTAATTATTTTTTTAAATTACAGTCTAAGTCCCATATAATTTTGAAGATTTGGGTTTAAAATTCTTACTCTAAATTTGATATCATATTTCATAAACATTTTGTCAATTATCTGTATTATTATTAGGAAATTACAGCTGTTTCATTCTAAATTATCTAAAGATTATAACTGAAACCCCAAAACAAAGGTGTGAAATCCTCAAAATGCAAACTAATATCACTACAGTGAAAGCAATCCGTTTCAGTGCCTGCCTGGGAAAGAGGACCCAGAAGAATAAACGGATTATAGTAAAGGTGATGGAAATCTTCATTTTCTTGATTTCACAGATTTATAAAGCACAACTGACCAGAAGTGTACACTTTAAATATGAGCGTTTTATTGTATTTTAATTATACCTCAAAAAAGTTATAAAGAAATCCCAAGCATTTCTCTGGGTTAGTTTAAAAGTTTCCCAAACTACATCCCACACAATTCTTGTTGAAACAAGAATCCCTTGGGCCAAAAAACATCTTAGGAAAATTTTAGGAAAGATGGATCTAACAGCTAAACAAATTGTAGTATAGTTATTCAGGATGCTAATTGCAATAAATTATAACTTCCAAGGGGAGTATATATATAGTTCATGGTTCTTCCCAAACTTGACCACAGAAACAGCTGTATCACTGAACAACTGTGCAAATCAGTATAGGAAGAAACCTTTAATAAGACGACTATATAATGGGAAAACATTAAAAAGAAATCAGAAAAATTCTTAAAATATGTTCAATACAGCAAGTATAAACTCAAATGTCTTCAGAGGCAAATGTAAAAAACAAAACAAACAAAATTTGAGATCAAAAAGGACCAAATGTAAAATAAAAGCTGTCTAGCTATTTGTACTGAAGTGAAACCTAGCTGCTTTCCTATCAAAAAATTGAAGAGACCAAACAAATTCATTCTAGAACTTCCAGTATGCTACCTTTGTATTAAGAGATTTAATTATGTCAAATTCCTTTTAATTATAGTTTATATACCATTTAGAAAAAGAGGAATAAAAGAGCAGCCTATGAGAGGGAAAATTATGATTTGAGTTATAGCAAACTAGGCTTGTTAGGTGGCACTAGTGGTAAAGAACTCACTTGCCAATGCAGGAGACATAAAACAGGAGTTCGAACCCTGGGTTAGGAATCGAGGAGGAGGAGGGCATGGCAACACACCAGTACTCCTGTCTGAATCCGAGGTCCAGAGGAGCCTGGCAGGCTACAGTCCATAAGGTCACAAAGAGTCAGCCGTGACTAAAGCAACACCACACACACAAAACTAGGCCTCAGTACAGCTTCAACATTGTGGCTCACGACAAAACCTGTCTGGGCACAGCTCTAGGAAAGACAGCAGCTCTTCTCAAGTTTCATCTCCGTCAGTAAATTCAGTCCTCACACTTTAAAATTTGCACAAAAAAACTGTAGGGAAGGCAGTGCTGAGAACGGCATCACATATTTAAAAATTTAAACTAAGATTAAGATCTATACAAGTACTGTTTTAAACTTCCAACATAAATATATTGCTTGTATCTGAAGTATGCTGTTCTGTTCAGTTGCTAAATCATGTCCTACCCCATGGACTGTAGCACACTGGGTTCCTCTGTCCTTCACTGCCTCCCAGAGATTGTTCAAATTCATGTCCATTGAGTCGGTGAGCCTATCTAAATATCTCATCCTCTGCTGCACCTTTTTCCCCTTTCTCATTCTGCCTTCAATCTTTCCCAGAATCAAGGTCTTTTCCAGTGAGTCAGATCTTTCCATCAGGGGGCCAAAGTATCACAGCTTTACCACCAGCATCAGTCCTTCCAATGAATGATAGGGGTTGATTTCTTTAGGACTGACTGGTTTGATCTCCTGGGTGTCCAAGGGACTCTCAAGAGTCTTCTCCCGCATCATAATTCAAGAGCATCAATTCTTTGCACTCAACCTTCTTTATAGTCCAACTCTCATATCCGTAGGTGACTACGGGAAAAACCATAGCTCTGACCATATAGACCTTGTTAGCAAAGTGATGGCTTCTTTTTAATATACTGTCTAGGGGCTTCCCTGATAGCTCAGTTGATAAAGAATCTGCCTGCAATGCAAGAGATTCCTGGGTTGGGAAAATCTGCTAGAGAAGGAATAGGCTACCCAACCCAGCATTCTTGGACTTCCTTTGTGGTTCAGCTGGTAAAGAATTCACTTGCTTGAGGGAGACCTGTGCTCGATCCCTGGGTCTGGAAGATCCTCTGGATAAGGAAAAGACTACTGACTCCAGTATTCTGGACTGCAAAATGCCATGGACATGCACAGTCCATGGGGTCACAAGGAGTTGGACATGACTGAGAGGCTTTCACTTTCACTTAGGTTTCTCATAGCTTTCCTCCCAAGGAGCAAGCATATTTTAACTTCAAGGCTGCAGTCACTGTCCACAGATAAATTTGGAGCTCAAGAAAAGAAAATCTGTAACTGCTTCCACTTTTTCACCATTTCCCACAAAGTGACGGGATCAGATGCTGTGACCTTAGTTTTCTGAATGTTGAGTTAAGCCAGCTTTTTCACTCTCCTCTTTCACCCTTATCAAGAGGCTTGTTAGATTCTCTTCACTTTCTATCATGAGAGTGGTATCATTTGAATATCGGAGGTTCTTGATATTTCTCCTGGCAGTCTTGATTCTAGCTTGTGATTCATCCAGCCTGGAATTTCACATAGCGTACTCTGCATATATATAAGTTAAATAAGCAAGGGGACAATATCCAGCACTCCCATACTCTTTTTCCAGTTTTGAACCAGTCAGTTGTACTACATTTGGGTCTGTTATTCCATGACCTGCACACAGGTTTTCTTGCTTCTCAGGAGACAGGTGAGTGGTATGGTATTCTCATCTCCTGAAGAACTTTCCAGTTTGTTGTGATTCATACAGTGAAAAGCTTTAGACGTAGTCAATGAAGCAGAATCAGATGCTTTCCTGGAATTCCTTTGCTTTTTCTATGATACAATGAATGCTGGCAATTAAATCTCTGGTTCCTCTGCCTTTTCTAAAAGGCATCTGGAAGTTGTACATCTGGCTTGTACATCTGGAAGTTCTCAATGTGCATACTACTGAAGTCTATCCTGAAGAATTTTGAGCATTATCTTGCTAGTATATGAAATGAGTGCAATCGTATGGTAGTTTGAACATTCTCTGGCATTACCCTTCTTTGGGACTGGAATGAAAACTGACCTTTTTCAGTTCTGTGGCCACTGCTAAGTTTTCCAAATTTGCTGGCATATTCAGTGCAGTACTTTAACAACATCATCTTTTAGGATTTGAAATCGCTCATCAGAATTCCTTCATCTCCAC
Organism: Moschus berezovskii; assembly: GCF_049115385.1. Classification (NCBI taxonomy): domain Eukaryota; kingdom Metazoa; phylum Chordata; class Mammalia; order Artiodactyla; family Moschidae; genus Moschus; species Moschus berezovskii. The sequence goes on along the minus strand of NC_142478.1, from coordinate 7,522,233 downwards.
TAGCTTTGTTTATAGTAATGCTTCATAAAGCCCACTTCAATTCACACTCCAGATGTCTGGCTCTGGGTGAGCGACTATGGCATTATGGTTATCTGGGTCATTAAGACCTTTCTTGTATAGTTTGTCTGTATATTCTTGATACCTATTCTGAATCTCTTCTGCTTCTGTTAGGTCCTTACTTTTTCTTTCCTTTATTGTGACCATCCTTGCATAAAATGTTCCCTTGATAAGTCCACTTTCTTAAAGAGGTTTTTCTATTGTTCTCCTCTATCTCTCTGCATTGCTCATTTAAGAAGGCCTTTTTATCTATCCTTCCTGTTTTCTGCAACTCTATATTAAAGTTGGGTTTATCTTTCCCTTTCTCCCTTGCCTTTTGCTTCTCTTCTTTCTTCAGCTATTTGTAAAACCTCTTCAGATAATCACTTTGCCTTCTTGCATTTTTTTTTTTGAGATGACTTTGGTCACCACCTCCTGTACAATGTTTTAAACTTCCATCCATAGTTCTTCAGGCACTCTGTCTACCAGATCTAATCCCTTGACTCTTTTCATCATTTCCACTGTATTAATCATAATGGATACGATTTAGGTCATACCTTAATGGTTTAATGGTTTTCCCTACTTTTCAACTTAAGTCTATATTTTGCAGTAAGGAACTCATGATCTGAGCCACAGTCAGCTCCAGGTCTTGTTTTTGCTGACTGTATAGTGCATGTTCATTTTTAGCTGCAAAGAATATAATCAGTTTGACTTTGGTATTGACCATCTGGTCAAAACTGTAAGTCTTTGCCCTGCTTCATTTTGTACTCCAAGGCTAAATTTGCCATGCTATTCCAGGTATTGCTTCACTTTCTACTTTTGCATTCCAACCAAAAGTGTGATTCTTTCATGGATCATGGCCTTATCATGGCAAAGGAGCTTGTATAACTTAATGAAGCTATGAGCTATGCCATGCAGGGTCACCCAAGATGATTGGGTCATAGTGAAGAGTTCTGCAAAATGAGGTCTAGTGGGGGAACAGATGGCAAACCACTCCAGTATTTTTGCTGCAAGAACCCCATGAACAGTATTTAAAGTATGAGTTACAGTTATTATTTATTGAGCATTTAGTAAGTACAAACAATAACTACACACGATTAGCAGTGTTCAGTCCTTACAGGAGCCTTACCAGGCAAGTACTACTGATTTTCTCTTTAACATGGAGGAAGCTGAGGTACAGAGATGTAAAATCTTTCTCAAGAACATACGGATTATTTCCCAGTGAACTTCAACGTTTTCTTTTTTGTCTCTATATGTAAAAATGAATTTAGATACTAATAATCTTTACTCAAACTCTAAACTACCTTTAATTTCCTACTAAAATTTACCCTCCTCAGTACCACATTGAAAAAGCTAAGTGAATCCTAATATAATTTTTATTCTAAACTGTATCAATAATAGTTTGGTTTAAAAAAAATCTGAAAAAATCAGACTTCCACTGTCAAATTAGTTTGGAGAAATCTGGGGTAATCTGCTTATGTTTATTTCAACTACATCTACTTTAAATACTGTTTGTCATCCTGGTGCTTTACAACGTACACACTAGCCTGTTTAAAGTTTTGAGAAGTCTGAAAATATGGACCAGGCAAACTTTTTAAAACTTTGTGTAATGCATCTATAATCAACAAAGCTATAATCATCAAAAATTGTCACAAGGTTTCATTGGACAATTTTAAATATTTCTTCTTAAAATTGTAAGAAGAATAATTTATAACTAGCTTTCTGAAAACTAAATATATCACTTAATATTCCTAAGAGGCTTTTTCTTACCTGTTTATTTTCTCCAAATTCTTCTACATAGGTCCAGGCTGAAGAGACTGTGTTCCCTGTCTGTAAGCAGTGAAGACAGAAAAGAATTGAGTCTTTAGATTGATGTTATCCCTAGCTTGGAAGTGATAGAATCCTTGATAACTTCAGTTAAAATTATCTGATCGGTAAATATGAAAATAAATTTAGAGGAAAAGAAACAAGTGATAGTTATTTCTGAAGTTCTGCAAAGATGAACAAAGAGCAGTATTTTGCTTTTGGAATGAAAATTATGATTTAATACATTAACACAATTAACATATCTTTCTATACAAATTAAGACCTTATTAGTTGGTTTTCCCAAGAAGGACTACTCTACCAATAAAATAAGAAAAATATTTAAAAAACAAATGAGATTGCCCAATTTTTGATAAGTGGAGAGCCAAAGAACCTAAGTGAATTTGAAAAAAATCAATATCCTTTCCCTCTGTGTTAAAAAGAAATAAATAGCCAAAATAATACTCAGCTCAGCTCAGCTCAGCTCAGCCGCTCAGTCGTGTCCGACTCTCCGCGACCCCATGAATTACAGCACGCCAGGCCTCCCTGTCCATCACCAACTCCCAGAGTACACTCAAACTCATGTCCACAGAGTCGGTGATGCCATCCAGCCATCTCATTCTCTGTCGTCCCCTTCTCCTCCCGCCCCCAACCTTTCCCAGCATCAGAGTCTTTTCCAGTGAGTCAACTCGTCGCATGAGGTGGCCAAAGTATTGCAGTTTCAGCTTTAGCATCAGTCCCTCCAATGAACATCCAGGATTGATCTCCTTTAGAATGGACTGGTTGGATCTCCTTGCAGTATAAGGGACTCTCAAGAGTCTTCTCCAACACCACAGTTCAAAAGCATCGATTCTTCAGCGATCAGCTTTCTTCACAGTCCAACTCTCACATCCATACATGATCTTATTATCAGTTAAATTTGATTCACCTGAAACCTAACTTAGTTATATACAGCATAACTGAATGTGCATCCATTTTGGTGGATCTCTGTATTCAAGTATGAACAAGTAAAAAATGTTTGATCCACATAAAACTATAGACATTTAAATACTGATCTTACAGATAACTCAGCAGAAAAAGTCACATTTTCTGATTTTTATGTAATAAATTAGGTATTTAGTCAACCCTTCCCAATGAGAACTAAATACCCAGACATTTATTAAAACAAAGGCTAACTATCTGAAAGCACTGAGAATGGTTAAGACTGAAGAACTGTGGGACTGTGAGCTTACACAAGAAGAAACTCAAAGAGGTGTGCACATCTTCTGGATGTATGCTTTGCCTACAGAGACTGGCAAGTTCTAAAGAGGGACCTGAGAGACAAAGAAGAGGGCAAGATACAGACAAATTTCTGAGGATAATAGGACAAAAACTGGAATTGAGGAGCATGTCTAGAACCCTGAATAAAACTGAACTAGAAGTAGACCAATTTTAATTTAGTTCAGATGACTAAATTCAAATCTCCTCAATACCTGCCAAGATTAAGACAATCTGGGGTTGCCAGTCCTACGGTCACCTTTTTAAAGCAAGCATATTAGCTTTCAGATCATCACAACGTTTTTCATATATGAAACCTGGCATTCAATTGAAAAGAACCAATCATATAAAAAGATAAAAAGTGAAAAGATAAAATAACATGACCTAAAATCACAAGAAACAGAAGTCAACAGTAACAGAGCTATATAGGAAATGTAGACAAATTTTTCAGAACTAGACATCAAAATAATTATGACTGCCATCCTCAAGGAAATAAAAAAGACTGAAAATTTTGGAAGAAAAATATAAATCAAAACAAAAAAATCAAATGAAATTTCAGAACTGAGAAATTCAAATAATTACTTTATCATGTTAGACACAGATGAAAAAGGAATTCATGAGCGAAAAGACAAGCCTGAAAAAACATGCAGACTAAGCGTAGAGAAGAACGGAAAAGTACAGAAAGAACACAGCAGACACACGGGAGGCCGTAAAATGGCCCACAATTCAAAACTGGAGAACCATACAGAAATACAGAGAAAGTGGGACAAAAGCAACGTAAGAAAACAGAGTAACTTAGAACTTTCTAAAACAAGTGAAAAACACTGATCCGGATTAGAAGGGGTGCAAGTTCCAATTAAGACAAAAACTAACAGAATTACACCGAAGTCTACCATAGTAATACTTCTGAAAATCACAGGAGAAACAGAAAATATTAAGAGTAGCCAGAGGAGTTTATAATAAAGGAGTAATGGGGGCAGTCCCACGATGGCCAAGGAACAGGACGGGAGACCATTTTCTTTCCCACAAATTCATCAAAAGAACATCTGAACGCTGAGCAACTTCCACAAAACAACTTCTGAACGCTGGCAGAGGACACCAGGCACCCAGAAAGGCAGCTCATTCTCTTCGAAAGGAGGTGGGACAAAATATAAAAGATAAGAAGAGAGACCAAAGAGTTAGGGACGGAGACCCGACCTGGAGAGGGAGCCGTGAAGGGAGAGAAGTTTCCAAACAGTGGGAAACCCTCTCGCAGGCGGGTATGGGGAGCTTTGGAATCTCAGAGGGCAACATAACCCAGAGGGAGGAGAAAAAAAAAAAAACACACAGAAGAGGTGCCTAACCCCAACTGCCAAGGGAGCAGCAGCCCAGACGCTCGCACCCACCACTAGTGAGCAGGGGCTGGACAGGGAGGCTGGGGCGGCATCATCGGTCCTCAGGGTAAGGACCAGGTCTGAATGCCCTGAGGACTATCTGAGGAAGCTAATGAGAGACAGCAACCCAAATTGGGGGATCGCTAGAGAGGAAAAATAGAGAGAGAACTTTCCCACGGAAGGCTCTAACACGCAGCCTGGCTCGCTCACAGAACAAAGGACTAAGAGAATACCCTAAAAGAGCGAGCCAGCTGCATACAGCCCACCCCTCACCCCACCCCTCGCCAGGGCAGAAAGGCAGGCATGTGAGAGCCAGAGCCAGAAGGCGGGGGCTGCTCCAGTCTCGGCCCCACAGACGGATCCTCCACCAGACTGGGAGCAGGCCCCCAGCTGCTAACCACGTCTACCAGGGATCCTGGACGGTTGACACCTGCCAGGACATTGCAGTCTGAGGTCAGCTCCCCAGAGGAGATACACAGCTGAGATGGCGCTCCCGTGGGGTACCAGGGAAACTGAGCGGCTGGGACCAGGGAGGTGGTAAGACGCACAGCCCACCTGGGACAGTGCACTCGCCAAGCACCTGGTCACCTGAGCTGCTTGGACCTGGGAAGGGCACAGAACGGATGCCCAACCGAGTCTGTGCCCTTGTGGAGTTCCTGAGAACCTGAGTGGCTTAGATCTGGGAAGTGCACAAAACGCAGGGCCGGCTTTGAACAGTTCCCCTGCAGAGCACCCTGGAGCCTGAGCAGTGCAGACCCGGAAAGCACACACCTCTGTGAGCGGGGCAAACCCAGTGTGGTCCATGCACTGCGAGCACTCCCACACATGCCAGCATATTTGTTTGCAGCGTTCCTCCCTCCCCACAGCACAACTGAGCAAGTCAGCCTAAATAACTGACCATGTCTGCCCCCTTGTGTCAGGGCAGAAATTGGAAGAGACTTGCAAACAGAGGAAGCCAAAATAAACAAATAAGAGAGAACCACTCTGGAAATGACAGGTGCAGCATATTAAAACCCTGTAGTTAACATTGACTAAGCACTGGAGGGGGCCTATAGACCTTGAGAACAAGTACAAGCTGGAACAAGGAACTACCTAAAACTGAACTGACCCCACACTGCCCACAGCAGCTCCAGAGAAACTCCTATTTTTACTATAATCACTTTTTAAATTTTTAAAAAAATTTAGTTCTTTATTACTCCTTTAATTTTCATTTTTATAACCTACAATTATCTTGCAAAAAAGACCATATTTTTAAAGAAAATTTCACATATATATATTTATAACTTTTGTGGCTGATTTTGTTTTCTATTTTTAAATTGTATTTTTGAGAGTCTAACTTCTACTCTAGATTTTTAACCTTTGCTTTTGGGTATTTGTTACCAATTTTGTACCTTTAAGAATCTAATCTTCAGTATCCATTTCCGCTCAAGGGTGTGATTACTGGTCTGACTGCACTCTCCCCTTTTGACTCTTCCTTTTCCCCCATAGGTCGCCTCTTATCTCCTCCCTCCCGCTTCTCTTCTCTACTTAACTCTGTGAATCTCTCTGGGTGTTCCGGGCTGTGGCGAGCACTTAGGGAACTGATTTCTGGCTAGATGGGTCTCTTCCCTTTTGACTTCCCACTCTTCTCCTCCTGGTCACCTCTATCTCCCGCCTCCCTCTTCTCTTCTCTGTGTAACTCTGTGAACATCTCTGAGGGGTCCAGATTGTGGAGAAACTTTTCATCATTAACCTAGGTGTTTTATTATCCAAATAATGTGCTGGATAGATGGAGAAGTCTTGAGGCTACTGTAAGAATAAGACTGAAACCCAGAGGCAGAAGGCTTAACTCCAAAACTTGAGAACATCAGAGAAATCCTGATTTCAGGGAATACTTATAGACAGCTCATCCAAAAGCCTTCATACCTACACTGAAACCAAACTCCACCTAAGAGCTAACAAGTTCCACAGCAAGACATACCAAGCTAATTCTCCAGCAAAGCAGGAACACAGCCATGAGCATTAAAAGACAGGCTGCCCAGGGCCATACCAAACCCACTGACACCCCAAAACTCACTACTGACACTTCATTGCACTCCAGAGAAGTGATCCAGCTCCACCCACCAGAACACAGACACGAGCTCCCCTAACTAGGAAACCTTGACAAGCCACTAGTCCAACCCCACCCACAGGGAGGAACCGCCACAATAAAGAGGAACCACAAGCAATCAGAATACAGAAGGGCCACTCCAAACACAGCAACATAAACAAGATGAAGAGGCAGAGGAATACCCAGCAGGTAAAGGAACAGGATAAATGCCAACCAAACCAAACAAAAGGTGAGGAGACAAGGAGTCTACCTGAAAAAGAATTCAGAATGATAGTAAATATGATCCAAAATCTTGAAAACAAAATGGAGTTACAGATAAATAGATTAAAGACAAGGCTTGAGAAGACACAATAAATGTTTAACAAGGACCTACAAGAAATAAAGAGTCAATCAATAATGAATAATGCAATAACTGAGATCAAAAGCACTCTGGAGGGAACCAACAGTAGAATAACTGAGGCAGAAGACAGGATAAGTGAGGTGGAAGATAGAATGGTGGAACTAAATGAAGCAGAGAGGAAAAAAGAAAAAAGAATTAAAAGCAATGAGGACAACCTCAGAGACCTCTGGGACAATGTTAAATCTCTCAACATTTGAATCGTAGGAGTCCCAGAAGAAGACAAAAATAAAGGGCATGAGAAAATACTTGAGGAGATAATAGTTGAAAACGTCCCTAAAATGGGGAAGGAAATAGCCACCCAAATCCAAGAAACCCAGAGAGTCCCAAATAGGATAAACCCAAGGCAAAACACCCTAAGACACATATTAATCAAACTAACAAAGATCAAATGCAAAGAGCAAATATTAAAAGCAGCAAGGGAAAAACAACAAATAACACAAAAGGGGATTCCCATAAGGATAACAGCTGATCTTTCAACAGAAACTCTTCAGGCCAGGAGGGAATGGCAAGGCATACTTAAAGTGATGAAAGAGAAAAACCTACAACCCAGATTACTGTACCCAGCAAGGATCTCACTCAAATATGAAGGAGAAATCAAAAGCTTTACAGACAAGCAAAAGCTGAGAGAATTCAGCACCACCAAACCAGCTCTCCAACAAATGCTAAAGGATCGTCTTTAGACAGGAAACGCAGAAAAGGTTTATAAACTCGAACCCAAAGCAACAAAGTAAATGGCAATGGGATCATACTTCTCAATAATTACCTTAAATGTAAATGGGCTGAATGCCTCAACCAAATACAAGGACTGCTGAAGGGATACCAAAACAAACCCCTATACATGCTGTCTACAAGAGACCCACCCCAAACCAAGGGACACATACAGACTGAAAGTGAAGGGCTAGAAAAAGCTATTTCATACAAATGGAAACCAAAAGAAAGCAGGAGTAGGAATACTCATATCAGATAAAATAGATTTTTAAACAAAGGCCATGAAAAGAGACAAAGAAGGACACTACATAATGATCAAAGGATCAATCCAAGAAGAGGATATAACAATTAAAAATATATATGCACCCAACATACGAGCCTCTCAATATACAAGGCAAATGCTAACAAGTATGAAAGGGGAAGTTAACAGTAATGCAATAATAGTGGGAGACTTTAATACCCCACTTTTACCTGTGGATAGATCAACCACAGATAATTAGCAAGGAAACACAAACTTTAAATGGTACAGTGGACCAGTTAGACCTAACTGATATCTATAGGACAGTTCAGTTCAGTTCAGTCGCTCAGTCGTGTCCGACTCTCCGCGACCCCATGAATCACAGCACGCCAGGCCTCCCTGTCCATCACCAACTCCCGGAGTACACTCAAACTCATGTCCACAGAGTCGGTGATGCCATCCAGCCATCTCATTCTCCGTCGTCCCCTTCTCCTCCCGCCCCCAACCTTTCCCAGCATCAGAGTCTTTTCCAGTGAGTCAGCTCGTCTCATGAGGTGGCCAAAGTATTGGAGTTTCAGCTTTAGCATCAGTCCCTCCAATGAACATCCAGGATTGATCTCCTCTAGAATGGACTGGTTGGATCTCCTTGCAGTATAAGGGACTCTCAAGAGTCTTCTCCAACACCACAGTTCAAAAGCATCGATTCTTCGGCGATCAGCTTTCTTCACAGTCCAACTCTCACATCCATACATGACCACGGGAAAAACCATTGCCTTGACTAGACGGACCTTGGTCGGCAAAGTAATGTCTCTGCTTTTTAATATACTATCAAGGTTGGTCATAACTTTCCTTCCAAGGAGCAAGCGTCTTTTAATTTCATGGCTGCAATCAGCATCTGCAGTGATTTTGGAGCCCAAAAAAACAAAGTCTGACACTGTTTCCACTGTTTTTCCATCTATTTCCCATGAAGTGATGGGACCAGATGCCATGATCTTTGTTTTCTGAATGTTGAGCTTCAAGCCAACCTTTTCACTCTCCTCTTTCACTTTCTCCACCCTAAAACAATGAATTTCACCTTTTCCTCAAGTCACACAGAACATTCTCTAGGACTGATCACATCCTGGGCCATAAAATCTAGCCTTCAGTTCAGTTCAGTCACTCAGTCATGTCCGACTCTTTGTGACCCCATGAATCACAGCATGCCAGGCCTCCTAGCCTTAGTACATTCAAAAACACTGAAAAAGTTTCAAGCATCTAAGATTAGATGTCAATTACAGGGAAAAAACTATTGAAAACACAAACATATGGAGGAGCAGCTTCTGCTGCTGCTGTTAAGTCACTTCAGTCATGTCTGACTCTGTGCAACCCCATAGATGGCAGCCCAACAGGCTCCCCCGTTCCCGGGATTCCCAGGCAAGAACACTGGAGTGGGTTGCCATTTCCTTCTCCAATGCATGAAAGGAAAAGTGAAGTTGCTCAGTCGCTCAGTCGTGTCCGACTCTTAGCGACCCCATGGACTGCAGCCTACCAGGCTCCTCCGTCCATGGGATTTTCCAGGCGAGAGTACTGGAGTGGGTTGCCATTGCCTTCTCCAACATGCTTCTGAGTAACCAACAAATCATAGAAGAAATCAAAAAGGAAATGAAAATATACATAGAAACAAATCAAAATGAAAACACAACAACCCAAAACCTATGGGACTCAGTAAAAGCAGTGCTAAGGGGGAGGTTCACAGCAATACAGGCTTACCTCAAGAAACAAGAGAAAAGTCAAATAAATAACCTAACTCTACACCTAAAGCAACTAGAAAAAGACGAAATGAAGAACACCAGGGTTGGTAGAAGGAAAGAAATCACAAAAATTAGGGCAGAAATAAATGGAAAAGAAACAAAGGAGGCTATAGCAAAAATCAACAAAACTAAAAGCTGGTTCTTTGAGAAGATAAATAAAATTGACAAACCATTAGCCAGACTCATCAAGAAAAAAACGGAGAAGAATAAAATCAACAAAATTAGAAATGAAAATGGAGAAATCAAAACAGACAACACAGACATACAAAGGATCATGAGAGACTACTATCAGTAACTATATGCCAATAAAATGGACAACTTGGAAGAAATGGACAAATTCTTAGAAAAGTATGAGCCAAAAACTGAACCAGGAAGAAGCTAAAACTCTGAACAGACCCATTACAAGTATGGAAACAGAAACTGTACTCAGAAATCTTCCAACAAACAGAAGCCCAGGACCAGATGGCTTCACAGCTGAATTCTACCACAATTTTAGAGAAGAGCTAACGACTATCCTACTCAAACTCTTCCAGAAAATTGCAGAGGAAGGTAAACTCCCAAACTCATTCTATGAGGCCACCATCACCCTAATACAAAAACCAGACAAAGACACCACAAAAAAAGAAAACTACAGGCCAATATCACTGACGAACATAGATGCAAAAATCCTCACCAAAATGCTAGCAAACAGAATCCAACAACATTTTAAAAACATCACACATCATGACCAAGTGGGCTTTATCCTAGGGATGCAAGGATTCTTCAATATTCACAAGTCAATGTGTCACATTAACAAATTGAAGGATAAAAACCATATGCTTATTTCAATAGATTCAGAGAAAGCCTTTGACAAAATTCAACATCCATTTATGATAAAAAAAAAAAAAAAAAAAACTCTCCAGAAAGAAGACATAGAAGAACATAAGTTCAGATCAATTCAGTCACTCAGTCGTGTCCGACTCTTTGCGACCCCATGAATCACAGCACGCCAGGCCTCCCTGTCAATCACCAACTCCCGGAGTTCACTCAAACTCATGTCCATTGAGTCGGTGATGCCATCCAGCCATCTCACTCTCTGTCGTCCCCTTCTCCTCCTGCCCCCCCAATCCCTCCCAGCATCAGAGTCTTTTCCAGTGAGTCAACTCTTCGCATGAGGTGGCCAAAGTACTGGAGCTTCAGCTTTAGCATCAGTCCTTCCAATGAACACCCAGGACTGATCTCCTTAAGAATGGACTGGTTGGATTTCCTTGCAGTCCAAGGGACTCTCAAGAGTCTTGTTCCAACACCACAGTTCAAAAGAATCAATTCTTTGGCACTCAGCTTTCTTTATGGTCCAACTCTCACATCCATACATGACCACGGGAAAAACCATAGCCTTGACTAGATGGACCTTTGTTGGCAAAGTAATGTCTCTGCTTTTTAATATGCTATCTAGGTTGGTCATAACTTTCCTTCCAAGGAGTAAGTGTCTTTTAATTTCATGGCTGCAATCAGCATCCGCAGTGATTTTGGAGCCCCCAAAAATAAAGTCTGACACTGTTTCCACTGTTTCTCCATCTATTCCCATGAAGTGATGGGTCCAGATGCCATGAACTTAGTTTTCTGAATCTTGAGCTTCAAGCCAACCTTTTCACTCTCCTCTTTCACTTTCATCAAGAGGCTTTTGAGTTCCTCTTCACTTTCTGCCATAAGGGTGGTGTCATCTGCATATCTGAGGTTATTAATATTTCTCCAAGAAATCTTGATTCCAGCTTGTGCTTCTTCCAGCCCAGTGTTCCTCATGATGTACTCTGCACAGAAGTTAAATAAGCAGGGTGACAATATACAGCCTTGACGTACTCCTTTTCCCATTTGGAAACAGTCTGTTGTTCCATGTCCAGTTCTAACTGTTGCTTCCTGACCTGCATACAGGTTTCTCAAGAGGCAAGTCAGGTGGTCTGGTATTCCCATCTCTTTCAGATTTTTTCCAGTTTATTGTGATCCACACAGTCAAAGGCTTTGGCGTAGTCAATGAAGCAGAAATAGATGTTTTTCTGGTACTCTCTTGCTTTCTCCATGATCCAGAGGATGTTGGCAATTTGATCTCTGGTGCCTCTGCCTTTTCTAAAACCAGCTTGAACATCTGGAAGTTCACGGTTCACGTATTGCTGAAGCCTGGCTTGGAGAATTTTGAGCATGACTTTACTAGCGTGTGAGATGAGTGCAACCGTGCGGTAGTTTGAGCATTCTTTGGCATTGCCTTTCTTTGGGATTGGAATGAAAATTGACCTTTTCCAGCCCTGTGGCCACTGCTGAGTTTTCCAAATTTGCTGGCATATTGAGTGCAGCACTTTCACAGTATCATCTTTCAGGATTGGAAATAGCTCAACCGGAATTCCATCACCTCCACTAGCTTTGTTCATAGTGATGCTTTCTAAGGCCCACTTGACATCATATTCCAAGATGTCTGGCTATAGGTGAGTGATCACACCATTGTGATTATCTTGGTCATGAAGATCTTTTTTGTACAGTTCTTCTGTGTATTCTTGCCACCTCTTCGAGTACAAAATGAAGCAGGGCAAAGGCTAATAGTTTTGCCAAAAGGATGCACTGGTCATAGCAAACACCCTCTTCCAACAACACAAGAGAAGACTCTACACATGGACATCACCAGATGGTCAACACTGAAATCAGATCGATTATATTCTTTGCAGCCAAAGATGGAGAAGCTCTATACAGTTAGCAAAAATAAGACTGGGAGCTGACTGTGACTCAGATCATGAACTCCTTATTGCCAAATTCAGACTGAAATTGAAGAAAGTAGGGAAAAACATTAGACCATTCAGATATGACCTAAATCAAATCCCTTATGATTATACAGTGGAAGTGAGAAATAGATTTAAGGGACTAGATCTGATAGATAGAGTGCCTGATGAACTCTGGACGGAGGTTTGTGACACTGTCCAGGAGACAGGGATCAAGACCATCCCCATGGAAAAGAAATGCAAAAAAGCAAAACGGCTGTTTGGGGAGGCCTTACAAATAGCTGTGAAAAGCAAAGGAGAAAAGGAAAGATATAAGCATCTGAATGCAGAGTTTCAAAGAATAGCAAGGAGAGATAAGAAAGCCTTCCTCAGCAATCAGTGCAAAGAAATAGAGGAAAACAACAGAATAGGAAAGATTAGAGATTTCGTGAAGAAAATCAGAGATACCAAGGGAACATTTCATGCAAAGATGGGCTTGATAAAGGACAGAAATGGTATGGACCTAACAGAAAGAACATACCTCAACATAATAAAAGCCATATATGTTTATCACACAACAAACATTATCCTCAATGGTGAAAAATTGGAGGCACTTCCCCTAAAGTTAGGAATAAGACAAGCAGTCACCACTACTATTCAACATAGTTTTGGAAGTTTTAGCCACAGCAATCAGAGAAGAAAAAGAAATTAAAAGGAATCCAGATTGGACAAGAAGAAGTAAAACTCTCACTGTGTGCAGATGACATGATCCTCTACACAGAAAACCCTAGAGACACCACCAAAAAATTACCAGAGCTAACCAATAAATATGGTAAAGTTGCAGGATATAAAATTAATACACAGAAATCCCTTGCATACACTAACAATGAGAAAACAGAGAAATTAAGGAAACAATACCATTCACCATTGTGACAAAAAGAAGAAAATAGGAATACATCTACCTAAAGAAACAAAAAACGTATACATAGAAAACTTTAAAACACTGATGAAAGAAATCAAAGAGGACACAAATATATAGAGAAATATACCATGTTCATGGATCAGAAGAACCAATAGAGTGAAAATGAGTATGCTACCCAAAGCAGTCTGTAGATTCAATGCAATCTCTATGAAGCTACAACAGTACTTTTCACAGAACTAGAACAAATAATTTCACAATTTGTATGGAAATACAAAAAACCTTGAATAGACAAAGCAATCTTGAGAGAGAAGAATGGAACTGGAGGAATCAACCTTCTTGACTTCAGACTATACTACAAAACTACAGTCATCAAGACAGTGTGGTACTGGCACAAAGACACATATATAGATCACTGGAACAAAAGAGAAAGCCCAGAGATAAATCCACACACCGATGGACACCTTATCTTTGACAAAGGAGGCAACAATATACAACGCAGAAAAGACAATCTCTGTAACAAGTGGTGCTCCAAAAACTTGTCAACTACATGTAAAAGAATGAAATTGGAACACTTTCTAACACCATATACAAAAATAAATACTCAAAATGGATTAAAGACCTAAATGTAAGACCAGAAACTATAAAAATCCTAGTGGAAAACATAGGCATATCACTGTCTGACATAAATCACAGCAAGATCCTCTATGATCCACCTCCTAGAGTAATGGAAAAAAAGAAAAATAAACAAATGGGACCTAAGTGAACTTAAAAGCTTTTGCACAACGAAGGAAACTATAAGCAAGGTGAAAAGACAGCCTTCAGAGTGGGAGAAAATAATAACAAATGAAGCAACTGACAAAGAATTAATCTCAAAAATATACAAACAGCTCATGCAGCTCAATACCAGAAAACTAAACGACCTAATCAAAAAATGGGCCAAAGAACTAAACAGACATTTCTCCTAAGAAGACATACAGATGGCTGGCTAACACATGAAAAAATGCTCAACATCCCTCATTATCAGAGAAATGCAAATCAAAACCACAATGAGGTACCATTTCACGCTAGTCAGAATGGCTGCTATCCAAAAGTCTACATGCAATAAATGCTGGAGTGGGTGTGGAGAGAAGGGAACCCTCTTACACTGTCGGTGGGAATGCAAACTAGTACAGCCACTATGGAGAACAGTGTGGAGATTCCTTAAAAAACTGGAAATAGAGCTGCCATATGACTCAGAAATTCCACTGCTGGGCATATATACCGAGGAAACCAGAATTGAAAGAGACATGTGTACCCCAATGTTCATCACAGTACTGTTTATAATAGCCAGGATATGGAAGCAACCTAGATGTCCATCTGCACACGAATGGATAAGAAAGCTGTGGTACATATACACAATGGAATATTACTCAGCCATTAAAAAGAATACATTTGAATCAGTTCTAATGAGGTGGACGAAACTGGAGCTTATTATACAGAGTGAAGTAAGTCAGAAAGAAAAACACCAATACAGTATATTAATGCATATGTATGGCATTTAGAAAGATGGTAACAATAACCCTGTATACGAGACAGCAAAAGAGACACAGATGTATAGAACAGTCTTTTGGACTCTGTGGGAGAGGGCGAGGGTGGGATGATTTGGGAGAATGGCATTGAAACATGTATATTATCACACGTGAAACGAATCACCAGTCCAGGTTCAATGCATGAAACAGATGCTCAAAGCCAGTGCGCTGGGACGACCCTGAGGGATGGGATGGGATGGGGAGGGAGACGGGAGGGGGGTTCAGAATGGGGACACATGTATACCCGTGGCAGATTCATGTCAATGTATGGCAAAAACCATCACGATATTGTAAAGTAATTAGCCTCCAATTAAAATAAATAAAGGAGTAAGAAGCAAATTTCAGCTGACTTCTCAACAGAAACAACAGAAGCCTGAAGACTGAATGGAAATAACCTCAAGGAATTAATGAAAAGTAACAGTTGATATAGTAAAAATACCCTTTCAAAAATCAGATGAATTAAGGACATAGGCAAACAAACTGAGGTAACCTGTCACTGGCATATTCATACCAAAGAAAACACAAATGAATATTCTTTGAGCAGAATAAAGAATTAATCATAGTTGATGCTTGGTATTATCAGAAAATAAAGAGCAAAGGAGGGAAATGATATATAAACAGTACAAATCTATGTTAACTAAAATCTACTATAATTAGGTATGTGGGGGTTAAAACATAGTCTTAAGACATATGGAAATATCAAGACACTACAAAAAATTGGAAGAGAACAGTGTATTAAGGGCCTTGCATTGTCTGAAATGGAATAAAAGCACTAATCAATATTAGATTTCAATAACTTAAGAATACATGTTGGGGGCTCCCCTGGTGGTTCAACGGTTAAGACTCTGGACTTCCACCACAGGGATTGCGAGTTCAATCCTGGTCAGGGAACAAAGATCCTGCACGCCAGGTGGTGCAACCCCCCAAAAGAAGACATATTGGAGGCTACAAGGTTAAAACTAGAATAATAAAGACTCTATGACTAATATCGGAGAAGGCAATGGCAAGCCACTCCAGTACCCTTGCCTAGAAAATCCCATGGATGGAGGAGCCTGGTAGGCTGCAGTCCGTGGGGTCGCTAAGGGTCGGACTCGACTGAGCGACTTCACTTTCACTTTTCACACATTGGAGAAGGAAATGGCAACCCACTCCAGTGTTCTTGCCTGGAGAATCCCAGGGACGGGGGAGCCTGGTGGGCTTCCGTCTGTGGGGTCACACAGAGTCGGACACGACTGAAGTGACTTAGCAGCAGCAGCAGCAGCAGCATGACTAATATAGCTAAAAGAGGAAGACAGAAAAAAAGCGACTAAATAATCCATTAAAAGAAGGCAAGAAAGGAGAAAAGGGGAAGAGTACACAAGGACTCAGAACAAGGAATAGAAGGCAAAGGGCAAGACAAGAAACTTAATTCTTAACGTTCGTGTAAGTACAATAAATGCAAGCTGATCAAACACTTAAAACACAGACTTTCAACAAAACCAAATAACAGCAACAAAAACAACAGTAACTCTACATTGGAGTCATCTTAAAACTAAGATACAGGGAAAGTAAAAGTTCAAAAATAGAAGAAAATACATGTGGAAACCTTAATCAAAAGAAAGCCTGGAAAGCTATGTTAATATCAAAAGTATTCTTTAAGGCAGGAAAGAATGATAGGAGTCAAGATGGCCAAGAAAAATATCAATAACCTCATATATGCAGATACCACTCTCATGACACAAAATGAAGAGGAACTAAAAAGCCTCTTGATAAGGGTGAAAGAGGAGAGTGAAAAAGCTGGCTTAAAAGTCAGCTCCAAAAAACTAAGATCATGGGCATCAAGTCCCATCACTCCATGGCAAATAGATGGGGAATAAGTAGAAACAGCAGCAGATTTTATTTTGTTGGGCTTCAAAATCACTGCAGATGGTGACTGCAGCCACAAAATTAAAAGACGCTTTCCCCTTGGGAAAAAAGCTATGACAAACCTAAACAGTGTATTAAAAAGCAGAGACATCACTTTTGGTCCATAAGCTTTGGTTTTCCCAGTAGTCATGTATAGATGTGAGAGACCATCAAGAAGGCTGAAATTGATGCTTCTTTATTGTGGTGCCAGAGAAGACTCCTGAGAGTCCTTTGGACAGCAAGGAGATCAAACCAGTCAATCCTAAAGGAAATCAACCCTGACTACTCATTGGAAGGACTGATGCTGAAGGTGAAGCTCCAATACCTGCTGAGAAGAGCCGACTCACTGGAAAATACCCTGACGCTGGGAAAGATAAGGGCAGGAGGAGACGGAGTCAAAAGAGGATGAGATGGTTGGATGGCATCACCAGCTCAATGGACCAGAGTTTGAGCAAACTCCGGGAGACAGAGAAGGACAGGGAAGTCTGGTGTGATGCAGTCTATGGGGTAGCAGAGTCAGACACAACTTAGCCACTGAACAAAACAACTACAATGCATTACAGAGATAGAATGACACAGTATGACAATAAAATGCACACTTCACCAGAAAAACATAGCAATTCTAGATTTCTATGCACCTAATAACATACAACCTAAAATTATATAAAGCAAAAGCTGACAGAACCAAAAGGAGGAAAAGGCAAATTTGTAGTCACGATGGGTAATTTTCACAACCCTCTCACAGTAATAGAATAAGCACCAAAAAACATGAAAGACAAAGGATTTTACATGTGATGAGTACACCTGGACTAATTTATGAGTTGAATCTATGCCCAAAATGGTAGGCTGAAGTCCTAATCCCTAGCACCTCATAATGTGACCTCGACTGGAAACAGGTTAATCACAAATGTGATTAGTTAAGACGAGGTCATCCTGGAGTAGTATGTGGTTAGTTGGTCAACAGTGTCTGACTCTTTGTGACCCTGCGGACTGTAGTCCTCCAGGTTCTTCTTTCCATGGAATTTTTCAGGCAAGAATACTGGAGTGCATTGCCATTTTCCTCCTCCAGGGGATCTTCCCAACCCAGGGATCGAACCTGCATTTCCTGTGTCTCCTGCATTGCAGGCAGATTCTTTACCTGCTGAGCCACCACGGAAGCCCATAGCAGGGACTCAACCTAGTATGCTGGATAGCCTGATAGAAACAGACAAACATAGAGAAGAACATGCCTCATGAAGACAGAAAGATTCAGGGAGAAGACAACCTTACTCGACAGAGGCAGAGGTTGGAGTAATGCATTGAGAAGCCAACACATTAAAAGACTGCTGGCAAATGCCTGAAGCTACAAGGTGCAAGGAAATCCCCCTACCAACTAGAGGGGGAACCAACACCTTGCTTTTTTAACTCCAGACTCCAAAACTACGGAAAAACAAATTTCTGCTGCTCAAGTCAAACAGACTGTTCCACTGTGCCACAGCAACCCTAGCAAACTGAATACACTGCACTTAACAACCGGAAATACATTCTTTCTAATCAGGCATGAATTATTTAGTTAATCATTAAAAAACAAAAGACAAAGTACTGAAATTACCCATAATATACTTCCTGATCATAGTAAAATAAAAAACAAAAATATAACTATAGAAATCTTCGTATGTTTAAGATTTATTATACTCATGTGAAATCAAAATGAAGTATTTTCAAATAAATAATGATAAAAATCAACGACATCAAGACATAACGACACTTAAAAGGGCAATTTGTAGCCCTGAAATGTATACAGTGTAATAAAAGAAAGGCTGAAAACTCTAAGGTGACTTCTTAAATGATATTCCACATTTCAAAAAATATACATATAATGCCATCCAAACTCTTCCATAGAACGTTAAAAGAGAAAAAATTTAGTAAATGTTTTTATGAGGAAAAGTATGGCCCAATCTCATTAATGAACACAGATATAAAAACCCTAAAGAAAATATAAAAATGAAATTTAGAAATACATAAAAAGGATAATGTATATCATGATCCAACTGGGTTTATTTCAGAAATGCAAAACTGGTGTCACATTCAAATATCAATCAATGCAGTTAACATTAAAAGAATAACAGATAAAATGATATAATTACCCACATAATTGCCGAAAAACTTCATCGCCCATTTGTGATAAAACCTCTGAGCAAACTAGGAATAGAAGGGCCATGATAAAGGGCTTCTGCAAGAACCACAGTAAACATCATAGCTTAATCGAAACACTGAAAGGATTTCAGAATGCCTTCTCTCATTGTTTGTCTTCCAGGCTGGATGGGTGGCTCCAGCCAGTGCAATAAGGCAAGAGAAAGAAAGAAAAGAGAAAGGACAGCAAAGGAGGGAAAAAAATCCCAATTTTTTGTGGTTGATACGACTGTGTAAGTAGGAAAATTTTAAATAATATAGACCCAAACCATTATACTCAAATAAATAGTATTATTCAATACATAATAAGTAAATTGTATTTATATAAACAGGAACAATTAGAAATAGAAATAAAAGGCAGCATTTACAATGGCAGTGAAAAACATTAAGACTCAGGAACAAATCTAATAAAAGATGTAGGAGATATTTACACAAACATTTATAAACTATTGAGTGTTTACAGAAATTAAAGATAGTCTAAATAAATGGATAGATCTACAAGTTTCATGGGTCAGAAAGCCCAGTATTATAAAAATGTCATCACAAATGGAGCTACAGATTCAATTCCAATCAAATCCCTAGTAGGATTTTTTTGGTGAAAATTTACAATTGATTCTAAAATTTATATGGAACTATAAAGGCTAAGATGAGTCAAGGTAATCATGAAGAAAAGAAAAAAATGTGGGAAGATAATTCTCTACTAAATATCAAGATTTTCATAATTAAGATACTGTAATAAAATCAATCAATGGAAGGGAATATAGAATCTACAGTAAGACTTATACCAATATATATGTAAACATATACACACAATACATACTTCACAGCCTCACTAAACTTGAATGATAAAAGTTTCTAAAAGATAATACAGGAGACTATTTTATCACCTTGAGGTAAGCAAAGATTTCTTAAGCAGGGCACAAACAGTACTAACTTCTAAGTATTAATAAAGTAAACCACACTAAAATTAAGAACTTCTGTCTTTTTCAAAGTATATCATGTAGAGATTAGAAAGGTAAGCCACTAGTGGAAGAAGGTATTTGTAAAGTATATATCCAACAAAGGGCTTGTACCTTAAAAAAGAAAAAAACAACCCAATATAAAAAAGGGACAAAAGATTTAAAACGAGACGTTTCATCAAAAGGATATCTTAATGCCCTATAATCTTATTAAAAGATGCTCACTATCCATTACTCAACAGTGATACAGAAGTTATAATCTCAATGAGACAGTAATATATATCCAGCCAGAATATTCACTATCAAGAGACTAATAGTAATATTCAAAGTGGTGGCAGGGATACGGAACAACTGAAACCCATGTACTGCTGCTGCTGCTAAGTCGCTTCAGTCGCGTCCGACTCTGTGCGACCCCATAGACGGCAGCCCACCAGGCTCCGCCATCCCTGGGATTCTCCAAGCAAGAACACTGGAGTGGGTTGCCATTTCCTTCTCCAATGTATGAAAGTGAAAAGTGAAAGTGAAGTCATTCAGTCTTGTCCGACTAGTAGCGACCCCATGGACTGTAGCCCACCAGGCTCCTCTATCCATGGGATTTTCTAGGCAAGAGTACTGGAGTAGCTTGCCATTGTAGTAAAGTATAAATTGATATAATCACATTGGAAAACTGTTTTGCCTTATCTGTTCAAGTTTTAAAGGCTTGCCAGGTGGCACTAGTGGTAAGGAACCTGCCTGCCAAGGCAGCAGACCTAAGAGACTCAGGTTCAATCCCTGGGTCCAAAAGATCCCCGGGAGGAGGGCATGGCAACTGACTCCAGCATTCTTGCCTGGAGAATTCCATGGATAGAGGAGCCTGGCAGGGTACAGTCTATAGCGTCACACAGAATAGGATATGACTGAAGTGACTTAGCACACATGCATTCAAGTTTTAAAAATATCACCTGCCAATTTTATGCCTGTGTATTCAACAGAAATGCATTCAAATGTACACCAGAAAAACCCACCATGTACAAGAATATTCACAGCATCGTTATTCAAACAGATCGAATATGAAGCACTCAAATTTCTAACAACAGAAATAGCAAACGGTATTATTTTGATGGAATCCTTACACAGATGACAGTACATATAACAACACAGGCCAACTTCATAAACATAATGTCAAAATAAACCAGACAAAAATACACAAAATTCTGTACACATTTCAAAAACAGAACTAGTCAGAAGATTAGTTTCCTTTGGGAACTGAGATATCTGAGTAGGAGCACAGAGGACCATTCTAGGGTATTGATATTTTGTCTTCCCCTAGTGGTTACAGCTTCCTTGGTGGCACTAGTAGTAAAAAACCTGCTGGCCAGCAGGAGACTTAAGAGACCCAAGATGATCCCCTGGAGGAGAAAATGGCAACACACTTCAGTATTCTTGCCTGGAAAATTCCATGGACAGAGAAGCCTGGGAGGCTACAGCCCACAGTGCTGCAAAGAGTCAGACACGACTGAAACCACTGAGCATACACTAGTGGTTTGTTACACTGATGTGCTCCCTCTGCGGTAATTCACAAAGCTTTCAGTCATGAACTGTGCATACTTTTCAGTTTGTATGTAATGTAGTAAGTTAAAAAAAGAATTAGTACAGACAAATGAAAAGTTAATCACTTATAATTTAAAAAATAAAACCACACAATGGTTACTATCAAAGCAGAATAATATATAAAATAAAAATGATTCAAAGTTGCAGAAGATACTATCTATTGTTAGGTGAGATGGGGACAAACAACTGAGAATTCTGAACAAGAGAATATGGAGTTCAGAGGACTTGATATGCTACACATTATAATAGCAAGCCACTGTAGGCTCCTGAGCAAGGAAACAATGATGAAAAGCAACAGCCAGACATAACTTCAGTGATAAATTATATGGGTGAATTACGTGCTGCTGTGATGTCTGAGCATAATCTAAAAGCAAAATGAGAATACCAAGCAACAAGATACCATCAACAGACCTAAACAAACTTTGCCTATTTGAAATTCTGTCTAGTATCTGATGGAGGGGAAAAAAAACAAAACAAGTATCTTCTGCAAGCATGTCACATATGTGATCAGTGGGCAATGCTTACCCTAGAGTAAACATAAGAATCTCAAAGCTAGTTTGCAAACAAAGTATGTTCCCAACTCCTCTCTAACTGAAAAGGTTTATTCAGGATTCACACAGGTGTCTCAGGCGCACACTGTTCATACATGGAGTGAGTGGGATACGGGCTTGTTGGGACTAGGAAGACAAACCTGTCTGAAAAGCAGGCAGAGTATGAAACAAAAGCCCATTACACTATATTTTAAATTTCAGAAGAATAACTTGCCAATAATATTCCCCAAATTCAGATCTGTCGTCAAATGCTTAACATTACACAAAGGTCGGTTTTCCACTGGGAACACATAGTTAATAAACAACAGTAAAGACAAACCCAGACAGCATATTTAAAAGCAGAGACGTCACTTTGCCGACAAAGGTCCGTATAGTCAAAGCTATGGTTTTTGCAGTAGTCATGTAGAAATGTCAGACTTGGACCATAAAGAAGGCTGAGTGCTGAAGAGTTGATGCTTTTGAACTGTGGTGCTGGAAAAGACTCTTCAGAGTCCCTTGGATAGCAAGGAGATCAAACCAGTCAATCCTAAAGATCAACCCTGAATATTCATTAGAAGGATTGATGCTGAAGCTAAAGCTTCAATACTTTGGCCACCTGATGCTAAGAGCCGACTGACTGAAAAAGACCCTGATGATGGGTAAGATTGAGGGCAGGAGCAGAAGGGGGCAACAGAGGATGAGACGGTTAGATGGCATCACTGACTCAATGGACATGAGTTTGAGCAAGCTCTCCAGGAGATAGTGAAGGACAGGGAAGCCTGGCAAGCTGCAGTCCATGGGGTTGCAAAGAGTCGGACACAACTGAGCAACAGAACAACAGAAAAAGCAGTTAAGAGCACAGCTTCTTAGAAAACTGGGGGATCCTGAACAAATTAGTCTACTAAAGCCTTGGTTTCTTCATTTATTAAAAAATGGTGACATAAAATAGAATAAATATTATACAAATACTATACATATAAAAATAAAATAAAAATAACATATACATAAAGACATAAAAATAATATCTACAGCACCTCAAAGAGTTTATAAAATAATGTAGTATCATGTAAAGGCATTTACCACAGTACCTAATATACAGTAAACACTCCAAGAATCTTAACTACTATCATTACTAATAAAATTCATTATTATACATGATTGGAAAATCTGCTGTCCTGGATTTGTTTTCTGAATAAAGATTTTTAATACTTATACAGCATATTTTAACATAAAAGGCACTACTGCGGGCCCTTTACAATTTTAACTCATTTAATAAATATAATTAGTCTATGAGATAAACATTCTTAACATTCAGATGAGGAACTCAAGTACAGCGAGGACAAAGTCAGTTTCCCAAGTAAGTAATGAAGTTGGGATGTGAATTGAGGAAATTCAGCTCTGAGTGCCATGATTTTATATTCAATGTTGCCTGTGTGTTATCCTAAAGATCTGAATTTCCTTTTGCTGTAATTCTCTCTAAAATGCAATGTACTATTTCCTGACCCTCTCATCTCAGGTCATCCAATTACATTTTCTCATAACATCCCATACTTCTTTAGAATGTTTATCAGAATTGTAACTGAGTAATTGTCTCCCTCAACAGAATGTGAGTTCTATGAAGGCAGCAGCTGTGTGTGATTCACTCCAGTGATCCTCAGGACTTCACAGAGAGCACTGCTGCTGCTAAGTCGCTTCAGTCGTGTCCAACTCTGTGAGACCCCATAGACGGCAGTCTACCAGGCTCCTCCATTCTTGGGATTCTCCAGGCAAGAAGGCTGGAGTGGGTTGTCATTTCCTTCTCCAATGCATGAAAGTGAAAAGTGAAAGTGAAGTCGCTCAGTAGTGTCTGACTCTTCGTGACCCCCTGGATCGCAGCCTACCAGGCTCCTCCGTCCATGGGAGTTTCCAGGCAAGAGTACTGGAGTGGGTTGCCACTGCCTTCTCCATGAGAGCACAGCGTTCAGTAAACATTTGTTGCATGAATATTCATATTAACAAGGTGATGCAGTGGCAGGAGACACAAGAGATGGTGATTTAATCCATGGGTCGGGAAGATCCCCTGAAATAAATGGTAAACCCACTCCAGTAATCTTGCCTGGAAAATTCTATACATAAAAAATGCTTTATTGCTATATAACATCAAGCAAAGTTCCCTGTGCTTTACAGTAGTCCTTGTTCAGTCAACATAATTTTAAAAGTAAAAACATGCACTCATCACAAAGGTTTAGAAATAGAAAATCACCAACACGCTGGAAATCTCTTGCATCACTTTCAATCTCTCGTCTTAATCCTTAAAGCAATTATGACCTTAATTTTTAAGTGTTAACCATTCTCTTGCTTTCCTTTATAGTTCTGCCATATATTCCTTCATTACTAAACAATATATTGTTCAGTTTTGCTTGGCTTTATTTTCCTAATCATAATTTCCCATTGACTTAATTCCTTCAATTTTTAAGATTTGAATCCTTTCATACTTTACTTATTTTTAATAAGCCACCTCATATCTTTCAGGGAGAGACAGTGACTATGGTGGATAGCCCAACATCAGTAAAAAATAAACAGAAAAGATAAAGATGAGATTCCACTTGGGTCAGGCTGCTCTGTCAGTATGAGACAACGCTCTCTCTCCTAAACACAAACTGAGCTGAGGAGAAGTTAAACATCTTTCCATCCTTTTCCTAAGTCAGCTTTTTATAATAGGGCTCTAGAAGTTATATAAATTCCCTGAATTAATGAACTATATATTTAAAGAACCCTAGGATAAATATAATTAAACAATGCAACAACACTTCAATTTACTTGGTTTCAAATTACTGATAACTCAAATCTAAACATAAATATTTGCGAGTTGGCTACAGAAATTTTTCTTGTCATATAAAAATTTTCAAAATACAACATCAGACTCAAATAACTGAAAATCAAAATCATTATGGCCTAAAAAATCAGACAAAATCTCAAGGCAATGAAATTTGCCTTCTTTACCAGTTTAACTCAGACTGGCTGACATCAGTATCCTTGCCAAGGCCTACGAGGACTGATGAAAAAGGATGTTAATCCTCCTCAAGTCATGTTCACTAATAAGCCACTCCCTGCTTGTGGCATAAACCACAATAAGCGAAAATAAAGAAGGTACAAAGATTTTTAAAAATCAGGAAAAGTAAGGTTTAAAAATACACTGTTAAATAAAGTTAACTGTAAAAAGAGCAGATATCCTAGAGTCACAGTTACCCTAGATACATTTCAATACAAGCACTTAAAAATCTTAAAATAACTAAATCATAGAAAAAACTTAGAAGAAATAAAGGAAAACAAATCACAGATAGCTCATATTTGTAAATACCCCTCAGAAGCTCAGAGAGCTTTCACAGAATAAGTAATCCTATTTTCGCTCAGTATCTCCCCTTTCTCTCTAGTTAAGAGAAAAAAAGTAACTTTCCAATGCTCCGATATCTTTGTTATATCTATAGTTGGTATATCTAAATCTCACACCTATGAATCACTCAAGGAAACTTGATTTGTGATCTCTCAAAGAAACAGATGTAGACACCTAAATACACAAGTGAGACATTTAAATTAATAAACTTACTCTGAATTATTGTGCTTTTGGTAAAAATTATAACTTTATAGTGCAGAATACTATTTAAACCTGTTTTCCAAAGAATCATAATGGCTCACTTGGAATGTTTTAAATTCTATACCCCAAGTTACCCAATATAGGTATCCCCCACTTTCTGAAAGTTCACTTTACACATTACACATTGCTATCTGTTTTTACTAACCAAAAGAAATGCAAAGCGGATTTTTCCTCTATGAGAAAAGGCAGAAAGCAAAAACAGTGTTTAGCATTCATTCTGTAGCAATTCCACTATAAAGATAGCATGCAGCCTAAACATCCAGACCAGCGAAGGCAAGCTTCTTCCCCCAGAATGCCAGTGTCTCAGCATCAAGCTGTCAAGAGCTCTGAATTGTGTCAGTGAGCATTTGTGCTTTACCTTGATTTACTTTGTGCATCTGTTAGCAAGATTGTGTCCTAAGCCTCTTTGCTTTATTCTCTTTGGCTTACAAAAGGTTTCATAGAAAGGCTCTACTTTGGATAGTGGGTGAAATTGTACTTTACTAGATCTGTAACTACCTATCGATCAAAAATTAACACAGCCACAGAAGGAATAAGCCATACACACTATGGCACATCGGCTGCAAATTTACTTACTCCCTAATCTGGCCAGTAAACAAGCAGACTGGAATATGTATGCTGAAATGAAGATAAAAGAAAAATTAATTTCATGGGCTTGCAGTCTTACAACAATTCACCTAAAAAAGAGGATTACCAAAAAAAAAAAGTAAAGCATCTCTAGAAATAACATTCTTAGAAAATGTAACGAAAGAAAATAAAAATCATGAAAGAAAAAAATGAAGTAAAGGTCAATAGATAACTACTGTATTAAGGAAACGAGCTGTATATTCAAGTTTAAAATTTTTATTTAAGTTTATTTACTCTTGATTACTCTGCGTATAAAAATCAGGCTGTGCATATATATGGAATTTAGAAAGATGGTAACGATAACCCTGTATACAAGACGGCAAAAGAGACACAGATGTATAGATCAGTCTTTTGGACTCTGTGGGAGAGGGCGAAGGTGGGATGATTCGGGAGAATGGCATTAAAACATGTATATTTATCACATGTGAAACGAATCGCCAGTCCAGGTTCAATGCATGATACAGGATGCTTGGGGCTGGTGCACCGGGATGAACCAGAGGGATGATATGGAGAGGGAGGTGGGAGGGCGGTTCAAGATGGGGAACACATGTACACCCGGGGCAGATTCATGTCAATGTATGGCAAAACCAATACAATATTGTAAAGTAAAAAAATAATAATAAAAAAAATTTAAAAAAGAACTTCAAAAAGAATAAAATAAAATTAATGAACTGAAAAAAAAATCAGGCTGTACTGTTTAAACGTGTAAGAAATGAGGAAGTTTAGAGTACACTTATCAAATTATCAGGCAATACAATTGAGCAGAACTGATGTTTTCTAATGACTGCACTCTGATACGATTTTTAACTAGAAGTTATAAATACATTTATAGTAGAAATCATTACCAGTGGTATGTAAGACTGTATTTACTAAAGGCAACGCAGAAAGATACACAGCTAGCCAAATAAATGATTCTCTTAAAATATGAATTACTGTAAGTAATTTTTATAACTCACATGTCACTTGCTGTAAGGAAAGGTCCACAAATAACTAATGACCTTTAACCAAATATTCCAAACTTAAGAGCAAGAAAATCCAAGTTGTTATTAACATTTTGGTGATTTAGAGATTCTAACCACCTGGGAAACTAGAGTTTTTTTGTTTTTTTTTTTTAAACTCTCCAGAGGCAAGTACACTCTTCTTAAGAGGAAATGCACTATCAGGTCTTGGATAGAATACGCATCACTTTATGACAGAGGATGAATTGCTCTGGTATAGATAATATATCTGAAATTAACTAATAAGATCAGGTACTACATTTAATCCTCACCAAAAGGTCTGGAAGCAACTGACATTGAGTAATTTTAAAGTGGTTAAAAGCACAAATGATCACTTGAATAAATTCATCACAGTAAAACCATTTTTTCCAAAACAGCTTCTATCCCCATTCACTAGTCCATTCATTTTACAGCATCAGCAATTACTGTCTACTAAATAGTAAGTAGGAAGCAGAAATAAAGGCACAATAGTGCAGCTTCTACACAGATTTTCACTATTCTAAACCCTCCAAAATAAGTATAAAGCTTACTTATTTTGGAGGGTTTAGAAGCTTAGAGGAGAGAAAAAAATCAATACAACACTGAAATTCCTTTTAAAGCCACATTGAAAAATATATTTAGGGGATACCAATGTGGCAGAATTTTGAGATGCTGCTGACATCTAAGAATGCACATATACAAAATTTACCGTGGCCTTTAGAGGAAAATTTACAAACCATGGATTTTTAAAATATTAAATATCATACATTAAGTTTATAAATTAAAAAGCAATAGCTATTATTAAAACTAGTGTATTAGAAAAAGAATTTTAGAAATGTATTAGCCAAAGATACTAAGAAACTGTAGGAGAGAAGATCAAGCATGACTAAATAAATGTATAAAGTAAATGAAATCACACGATCACATTTGTCAGCTAATAATATAACTATGGAGTAAATACTGGTCATATATGTTTTAATATACATCATTAATTTCCTAGATTCGCTGGTACAAAAACTAATTTCCAAATTGCTAATTAGGTTGTTTTAGAAAATCTTGGTTTTGATTATAATTGACAAATGCATAGAAATAAAAAATAATTACTTGTCATCATGAAAATGAAATAGGTAACTCATTTTCTTAATCTAGTTGTTTTGCTGTGAAGCAGACAAACATAAGTTTTGAATTATATGAAAAAAGGAGCATTAAACTGAGAAAAGGGTTAATTCTGACAAAAGCAGCTCTTGGTGTTAAACTATTTGAATTCTATCTCAGTACGCATAAGAAAAATTCAAATATTGTTTTTTGCTTCTTTACAGAGTTTTTATCATATTTTAAACAAAACCATAAATTTGGGGGAGGTGACCTCCTTAGAAATCACCAAGTAATACCCTGATATTTTAGAGATGAAGGCACCGAGGTCCACAAAGGTGGATCATTTCACGGTCACATTTTGTTGGCAGCTGAGACTATAGCTTCTTTTACTTGATTACTCATTATTAAGCGTCTCTCACAGCGCAACTTCATAAAAATTATGGTCCGTTAAAACAAGTGTTAGTAAGATAAAAATTATGAGTAATATCAAACGATGATCTTCTGGGAAAAAAAAAAAACTGTAAAGTTTCAGGAGGAATAAAAACACATTTTCACGAACACAGGGCCCTCTCAGAGGTCCAAAGACACATAGCTGAGTTAATGGAATTTTGATCTCACCACTTGGTCATATGAAAACAAATTAATGTATAAAATGTTGGTGATCATCCCACTTAACTAGGTGAATTTTAAAGCAAATTCAGAAAATTACTTTTGTTCTTTAAAGTGTAAGTTTGAAATAGTATAAAAGTTAGATCCATAATTAGAACTGGAAAGAAAATATTAACTTTCTAAAAGTGTTAATTTTTCTAATTATTTAATTTTAAAATTTCACTATAACCACTATATTTAGCTTAAGTGTCTCCTAAAATTTCTTAAATTTAAAAAACTAGAGAAGTTTCTCTTTGTTTCAAAGCAATTTATTGGCAAATTTTTAAAGTTAAAATTTTTGAATTTCTGCCCATCAATCTGGAAATAATGATAGCTCATAAAAAATAGCACCAATTATTTTTCAGATGAAAACTTCTCAGAGTAGTATTTCTTCATCTTACTGTGTCTTCTATTTCATAACTTTCAACCAAGTTACAAGTGACAACAGAAATAAAAACCTAATCCTCTAATCTTTTAATGATATTAAAGCGTTAGCAAACATTACGGCCACATGCTTAGAATATATATATATATTTAATATTTTAGCACTCAATGACCAGAAAAAAATAAAGATTCTGATGATGTATGCCATTACAAAGTCAAATGTGAGAAGCAACATGCAGGTCAGCCACAAAATGAATGCTGAAAGAAGTACAGAATACATAACAAAGATGAATATTCACACATAAAATGGTCCACACAAATCAAAATGGATTCATCTAAGAAAAACATTACTTGCACAGAGAAAAAGAAAAAGCAAGCACAGTCAACACAGCTGTACTAAAAAAGAAATAAAATATCCACAAAGTTTCAAAAAACAGAACTGATGAAATTTAGATTAACTAAAGTCTGCATATTTTCTATTTCTAATTCTAAAAATCTGACTGAAATCACCAAAGCACATCTCTCTGTTCCCAAAGTAACTATGCATAGAGGCCATACCTCTGCCTTCTTCAGCAGATATGACTCCTTAAGAGCCAAAACAGTTTTATTACCTTTAGGTTCAGATTGCTTAGTAAAACACAATTCACACAAAAAAGGCATTCAAAAAAGCTTGTTCTTTAATTAAATTTTATCAGTCATAGCAACAGTGCAAAATTTCAGATGAAATTAAATCAATGTCACAAACAACCTGGTTTGTGACAGGTTCTTCACTCCTGTTTTTAAAGAGTTTCAGGTGGTCATTCAAGTAAAAAACTACCATTTGCATCAGGAATGAACAAACACAGAAATGAGAAATGTCTTCCCTAAAGTTATTTGTTGATAAATTATTTAAGAGAATCAATTATCACACACTGAGGCTACCTCCCTCCTTCCAGTAAGTATTCTCTAGGACTTTTCTTCCTACAAAACTAGGACTTTTCTTTATCTCCTTGATTTCTGTCTCCTAAAAGTGAAGACTCCTCCAGAGGAAAGGCATGTCAATACTGGAAGGCCCAGATTCAAGACAGAGGCAAAGTTTTAGGAAAAGCAGGATTATTCACACTGATAGTCTGATCAATTATTAAACAGATAAAAATTACGAGACAGAAAAGGCCTATGTAAAAAGATGTGATACGGAATGACTCAAGATGTTTCCAAACATCAAATACTTAGTATAGAACCTATCACCTAGCCCCCAAGTCTGTATTCTACCCATTAAAGCCACCGACGGTGGTGTGGTGGTCTAGTTGCTAAGTCGTGTACAATTCTTTGAGACCCCATGGGCTGTAGCCTGCCAGGCTCTCCTGTCCCTGGAATTTTCCAGGCAAAAATACTGCAGTGGGTTGCCATTTTCTTTTCCAGGGTATCTTCCCAACCTAGGGACTGAACCCGCATCTCCTGCATTGCAGGCAGACTCCTTACTGCTAAGCCACCAGGGAAGCCCTTAAACCCACTGAGTATCCCATTTATTACAGCTTCCTAATGTTGAATAACCAAGTGATAATTTTTTTTAATTTATTTTTTATTGGAGGCAAATTATTTTACAATATTATATTGCTTGGTTTTGCCATATATTGACATGAATTCGCCCCGGGTGTACATGAGTTCTCCCTCCTGAACCTCCCTCCCACCTCCCTCCTCCCTTTATGCTCCCTCTGGGTCATCCCCGCACGCCAGCCCCGAGCATCCTGAAACATGCATCGACCCTGAACTGGTGATTCGTTTCAAATATGACAACATACATGTTTCAGTGCCATTCTCCCAAATCATCCCACCCTCACCCTCTCCCACAGAGTCCCAAAGACTGTTCTATACATCTGTGTCTCTTTTGCTGTCCCGTATACAGGGTTATCATTTGCATCTTTCTAAATTCCATATATATGTGTTAGTATACTGTATTGGTGTTTTTCTTTCTGGCTTACTTCACTCTGTATAATAGGCTCCAGTTTCATCCACCTCATTAGAACTGATTCAAATGCATTCTTTTTAATGGCTGAAAAATACTCCATTGTGTATATGTACCAAAGCTTTCTTATCCATTCGTCTGCAGATGGACATCTAGGTTGCTTCCATGTCCTGGCTATTATAAACAGTGCTGCAATGAACATTGGAGTACATGTGTCTCTTTCAATTCTGGTTTCCTCAGTGTGTATGCCCAGGAGTGCGATTGCTGGATCATATGGCAGTTCTATTTCCAGTTTTTTGAGGAATCTCCACACTGTTCTCCATAGTGGCTGTACTAGTTTGCATTCCCGCCAACAGTGTAAGAGGGTTCCCTTTTCTCCACACCCTCTCCAGCATTTATTGCATGTAGACTTTTGGATAGCAGCCATTCTGACTGGTGTGAAATGGTATCTCATTGTGGTTTTGATTTGCATCTCTCTGATTATGAGGGATGTTGAGCATTTTTTCATGTGTTTGTTAGCCATCTTTATGTCTTCTTTGGAGAAATGTCTGTTTAGTTCTTTGGCCCATTTTTTGATTGGGTCATTTATTTTTCTGGAATTGAGCTGCAGGAGCTGCTTGTATATTTTGGAGATTAATCCTTTACCAGTTGCTTCATTTGCTATTATTTTCTCCCATTCTGAAGGCTATCTTTTCACCTTACTTATAGTTTCCTTTGCTGTGCAGAAGCCTTTGATTTTAATTAGGTCCCATTTGTTTATTTAGGACACTAACAGATGGAGAAATATACCATGTTCATGGATTGGAAGAATAAATATTGTAAAAATGAGTATACTACCCAAAGTAATTTATACATTCAATGCAATCCCTATCAAGCTACCAACGATATTTTTCACAGAACTAGAACAAATAATCTCACAATTTATGGAAATACAAAAAACCTCGAATAGCCAAAGCAATCTTGAGGAAGAAAAATGGAACTGGGGGAGTCAACCTGCCGGACTTCAGGCTCTACTACAAAGCGACAGTCATCAAGACAGTATGGTACTGGCATAAAGACAGAAATATAGATCAGTGGAACAAAATAGAAAGCCCAGAGATAAATCCACGCACCTATGGACACCTTATCTTTGACAAAGGAGGCAAGAATATAAAATGGAGAAAAGACAGTCTCTTTAACAAGTGGTGCCGGGAAAACTGGTCAGCCACTTGTAAAAGCATGAAACTAGAACACTTCCTAACACCATACACAAAAATAAACTCAAAATGGATTAGAGAGCTAAATGTAAGAGCAGAAACTATAAAATTCCTAGAGGAGAACGTAGGCAAAACACTCTCCGACATAAATCACAGCAGGATCCTCCAAGATCCACCTCCCAGAATATTGGAAATAAAACCAAAAAAAAAAAGATGGATAATTTCTTATCTTGGTTGGGTACTGAGTTCCCAGGGAGGTTACTCTCTGACATCTTGAAGATGAAGACAGTCGCTTATCTTTGAAGTAAAAAATAATAATAATAAGGGTTCAATTTTGGCAGCAATCCCAGCTTCCAGCTTTTCATAAATTATTTTGCTTAAAATAAGGCTTACTATAAATGGAAACAAAAAAAACCACAAAACATTTTAAAAAATTCACTTTACGTTACTATCAGTTCAGTTTAGTCGCGTCCGACTCTTTGTGACCCCATTAATCACAGCACGCCAGGCCTCCCTGTCCATCAACTCCCGGAGTTCACCCAAACTCATGTCCATCGAGTCAGTGATGCCATCCAGCCATCTCATTCTCTGTCGTCCCCGTCTCCTCCCACCCCCAATCCTTCCTAGCATCAGACTCTTTTCCAGTGAGTCAGCTCTTCGCATGAGGTGGTCAAAGTATTGGAGATTCAGCTTTAGCATCAGTCCTTCCAATGAACACCCAGGATTGATCTCCATTAGAATGGACTGGTTGGATCTCCTTGCAGTACAAGGGACTCTCAAGAGTCTTCTCCAACACCACAGTTCAAAAGCATCGATTCTTCGGAGATCAGCTTTCTTCACAGTCCAACTCTCACATCCATACATGACCACGGGAAAAACCATAGCCTTGACTAGACGGACCTTGGTTGGCAAAGTAATGTCTCTGCTTTTTAATATACTATCTAGGTTGGTCATAACTTTCCTTCCAAAGAGTAAGCGTCTTTTAATTTCATGGCTGCAATCACCATCTGCAGTGATTTTGGAGCCCAAAAAAATGAAGTCTGACACTGTTTCCACTGTTTCCCCATCTATTTCCCATGAAGTGATGGGACTGGATGCCATGATCTTAGTTTTCTGAATGTTGAGCTTCAAGCCAACCTTTTCACTCTCCTCTTTCACTTTCATCAAGAGGCTTTTGAGTTCCTCTTCACTTTCTGCCATAAGGGTGGTGTCATCTGCATATCTCAGGTTATTGATATTTCTCCTGGCAATCTTGAGTCCAGCTTGTGCTTCTTCCAGCCCAGCGTTCCTCATGATGTACTCTGCATAGAAGTTAAATAAGCAGGGTGACAATATACAACCTTGACGTACTCCTTTCCCGATTTGGAACCAGTCTGTTGTTCCATGTCCAGTTCTAACTGTTGCTTCCTGACCTGCATACAGGTTTCTCAAGAGGCAGGTCAGGTGGTCTGGGATTCCCATCTCTTTCAGAATGTTCCACAGTTTATTGTGATCCACACAGTCAAAGGCTTTGGCATAGTCAATGAAGCAGAAATAGATGTTTTTCTGGAACTCTCTTGCTTTCTCCATGATCCAGAGGATGTTGGCAATCTGATCTCTGGTTCCTCTGCCTTTTCTAAAACCTGCTTGAACATCTGGAAGTTCACGGTTACAATGCAACAAGAATATTTTGGACTCCAGTAAGAGCACTAAATGGTGGCCAGAAGTACTCTGATTTGGGTACTTATATAGATGGCTGCTCTCCCTTGAAAAAACTTCTATGTCCCTCAACACCAATAATCGTCATTTAACTAAATGAAATCTATTTTTTTTTCTCTTTTATTTTTCAGACTTGAAAAACAGGCACAGTGAAGCTAAAACAAATGTGGATAGTGAAAGCACACTCTTAAAGAGCTGAGACAAAAAGGCAAATGACTGTTTATCTAGCATAGAACAGCCAAAGATCATTAAGATTTAATAGCATCAAAATAGCATCAAAACTGAAAAAGAGTGTCAAAGCAAATAAAATGCTACACCTAAAGAAAACATCTTAAAATATTAATAGCAGTTAAATTCACTATCTAGGAAATTAGATTCAAATTATTCAAGAAAATAGAGCCAAAATATGATTTCATACTTAATGAATTACCTTTGAGGGGGCTTCCCTGATAGCTCAGTTGGTAACGAATTCACCTGCAACGCAGAAGACCCTGGTTTGGTTCCTGGGTTGGGAAGATCCACTGGAGTAGGGATAGGCTACCCACTTCAATATTCTTGGGATTCCTTTGTGGCTCAGATGGTAAAGAATCTGCCTGCAATGCGGGAGACCTGGGTTCAATCCCTGGATTGGGAAGATCCCCTGGAGAAAGGAAAGGCTACCCACTGCAGTAGTCTGGCCAAGAGAATTCCATGGAATGTATATGGAGTCACAGAGTCGGACACGACTGAGCAACTTTCACTTTCACTCACATTTGAGGAATTCCAGGAACCAGTAGCAACCTCTCAAGATCTCGGAACAATCTAATGCTTGAAATAAGCAGGACATCAGTAACACAGCATCTCTTCCCCTCTAAAAACACACCACTATCAGCAACTGATCTCAACCCTGAGCCACCAAGTGAAACCCTGAAACCTTTGTTTAAAGGAAACTGCACATAAAAAGGCACAGCTCATTAAAGCCCAAAGGATCCAATGTTAACAGAAGGAACAAGCATGCCAGAGCGCTGCCAACAGTATTCAACCCATTCCTAACCTGCCTTGTGGCAACATGTCACTTTCCAGCTGCCTACTTTTGAGACCTCTGAAGGTCTGATGTTTGTTTTCTTATTGAAGATTTCTAGACTTCTGATTTCTGATTCTTCCACTTCCCTGAATTCTCTTTTCCTGCTTAGCTGCCTCTTAACTCAGCCTTCACTCATATTTCTAGTCAACCACAGTTTGTGTGCTACTATCTATGGACGAGGCCTCTGGCCTTGTGTATGAAATTCAAATTTCAGCTTGCATTTGGATCTTGGCTTTTGTCTCTGATGATGAACTGAAACTGAAAAAAAATAAAACAAACTGTTCAATTTTTTTATTATAAGCAGTTTTTATATACGTTGATAAAATCTGTAATAGAAGACTAAAGCAAACTGTCTGAGCCCTGTAAGAACTTTACTCCTTGACACTAACTGTGTCCCTAATGAACATAATCAAGTAGGAAACACTCTAACTGAACAGGGCTTGTCCTTGGGACTACAGGAGAACAGGAGTTACCTACGGCCCTAGGGCTCAAGTGAAAAACACCTTAATAATGGAATTTAAAAGTAGACAGGTAAACTGTGTCTAAACAGAAAATTTGACAAACTAAAAAATGTTTAAGAATCTTGCAAATTTAAATTTGTAAAGAAAATGAACAGATATAGAAATAAAATGTTTCAAGCACAAGTATCTTGCTCAGCAACTGAATGCCAAACATTCCACTTTGAAAGAATAATTTGATCCATTTTCTCTAAGAAAACTGTTAATTATTTGCTATCCACTTAATTTTATCTTTAACTCAGACTGTCTTTATTAAAAGAAAAACTGAAGGATTCTATTGAGTTGGTCAAAAAGTTCGTTTCAGTTTTTCTCTATTATCATACAGGCTTCCCAGGTGGCACTAGTGGTAAAAGAACCCACCTGCCAATGCAGGAAATACAAGAGACGCAGCTTCAACCCCTGGGTTGAGAAGATCTCCTGGAGGAGGAAATGGCAACCCTCTCCAGTATTTTTGTCTGGAGAATCCCATGGACAGAGGAGCCTGGTGCGCTACAGTCCATGGGGCTGCAATGAGTCGGACATGACTGAAGTGACTTTAGCATACATATATGTATCATCGTACAGAAAAACTCAAATTTCTGGCCAACCCAATGTTTTGTACATTAACTGAAATAAAAGCTAAGACTTTAAATGATTGTAAAATTTTCAAATTCCAAACTAATAATTGAGAATATTGCTCAAAAATTTCTTGTAGGGAACCTCCCTTCAGCCCTAAAATTCTGACTCCACCTCCAAATCAGAATCTCCTAAAAATACTTGTAATACCATGGGAGTGGCCATGATACATAAGCAAGTCTAAAATGAGGTCCAAAAATTACTCTCCTTTTGACAATGATTTTCCTTTTTGATTTCCTCTCCTTAACAAATTTGAGAAGATCAATTTGAAACAGATGCAATCTTCAGTAATTTTAAGCTATGACTGACAATTATAATCAAGAACAATTATAATCCTTAGTAGAAGACCCTTCCAATCTATTTTAACTTTCAATAAGCCAGTATTCTTCTAATAAATACTATTTTAAACACAAAGTAATAACCAACTGAAATCTACAGCTGCATTAAAAAATGAAACAAACTAGTGCAAGGGGAGGAGAGTGAGGCGAGAATAACACAGAGCAGAAAGAAGACACCAGAGTGGTGTCACGTATCTTTCTTCACAATGCCAAATATTTAGTTAGCATATGGCCCAAAGCATGTCTTAATTATCCCTCAAATGCTTTAGAGAAACTTTTTTAAAAGCATGAAATTAAAGAGAATGGTCATGCACACCTGGGGCAGATTCATGTCAATGTATGGCAAAACCAATACAATAATGTAAAGTAATTAGTCTCCAATTTAAATAAATAAATTTAATTAAAAAAGAAAATAAGTATATATATTTTATTTAAATTAAAATTTGACTTACTAGTAAACATGAAAATGGAGGGCCTACATTGACTTTGTTCACAGAAAGTTTTGAAAGCAAGTCCTTTTGTAAAAAATTAAAAAAAAGCAGGACATAGAGTTAAAAAAAAAAATAAAGAGAATGGTCATACACATCTCTTAATGATGCTTCTTATTTTTCATGAGTAATAATGACAGATTTCCAGATTGGTGAGCATAAGGTGTGTCTACACATGACCCACCTGAAACGCTTCTGATTTTAAGCCTAAGCCTGCCCTCAAAAAAAGATTATGATGTAGACTTCACCAACGATGTAAACTAGTTTAAGTAATAAATAAAACTAGTTTAAGTAATACTGCAACTTATATAGAAATTATTTCAAATGAGGATTAGTCACTACAAAAACAGTAAATTGATAAAACAAGATAATGAACTCTCAGTAAATCAAAACCAAATGTTCCCCTCAGTAAATAATAAATAAAATACTAAATACAGGAAGATCAAACAGAAGTCTCAATAAAATTTAGCATGAGTTCACAAAACTGAGGTAAAATTTATGTTAAATACTCACCACGAATGTTGAGTTCAAACAAAATAAATTTATAAATAATCTATAATAATAGGCTAATTTCATATTCTACTATATTGTTTAAAGTACTTATAAACTTACCCAAATGAAGTAATGTAAACTGGGCTGCCAGTTCCTTTGCATCTTCTAATGTAGTACAGAGTTTGTCCGGCATGAAGTAACTCTGGGATCCATTTGCAATAGAAGGAATAATGATTTTATATACCAAGAGTACTTTCCCATCTTGACTTGTTGTTGAATATAAATAATATTCTGGTGGTGCCCAATTATTTTTGTTGCAATAATAATCCAAATGCATTACTGCAGAATTGAAATGATTGGATTTTAAAGAATACATACTAATTGGAGTAAGCTTTGTTCCAGGAAAAAACGGGTAAGTGCATCTTTCAATTTCAGGGGGACTTGGGCTATGCTGGCCATTGAGACGAGCTGGAAGAGTTGGCGGCTTGCCTAGAATTTTGGGGTGACTCTCTTCTTTGTTAGCAAACACAATCAGGTTTTCAGAATTGGGGCTAATCTGACCATTAAGATGCTGTCTCCAAGTGTTTTCTTTATTTACAGGTTTTGCCAGTGTAACCTCAATACTTGCTCCATCAATGCATTTTCCATTCATTACTGACATGGCAGCTACTGCATCTTCTCGGTTGAAAAAGTGAACAAAAGCATAATCTCTAAGTTTCTTTACTCGCTCAACTGTACCAGGTTTGAATTTATTGAATTCTGCTTTAATTGTTTCCTCAGTAGTTGAGATCATTAAATTTCGTACATAGAGAACTTTAACCCTCTGCATGGTTTCCTCATCAACCTCTTTCTCTGGGTCAGCCCAATCTACCTGAATGGTATGGCCCCACAGTTGGAAGGTTCCTGTAAAAAAATAAATTTGAAGACAATTAAATCAAAGTTAAAAATAAGTAAAACTGTTTCTCCAAAGAAGCAGAAACTCAAATACATATAATGTATTTGGTAAAGTATTAGTTTCCTATTCACACCTTGGTTACTAAGGTGAACCAAGACAGACTTACAGTGAAATTAACTTTGAGAGTCAAAAGAACAAATACAGTTCAAAGACAGACCTTTATTAGATGGATTAGGTACTGTCCTTTTTAATCAAACAACAGCTAAACAAAACTGCACACATCCAGTAAATCAATAAACTGCTATAAATAATGACTCATTTTATAAGAACATATTCTTTTAGAATCATTTGTTTTACTTTCTTAATTTCTATTCCTCTTCAAGAGCACCACATATTTTCATAAATTGATCTACGAGGTACTGCTATTTTTTCAAATGTATAGTAAGGTTAACATAGAAAAATAACCTTTGAAAAAGGATAAATTTACCTGGAATTAGTTTTCTCCTAACCATAGCAGCAGCTCTGTGAGATTCATATTCCACAAATGCAAAACCACGATTTTTGGTCTTATCAGTTGCACTTGGGTAAACAATGACATCTACAACTCCTTCTGTAACTTTCTTCATTTCATCCAAGATTTCTTCTTTCTTCTTTTCTTTTGGAATAGCTCCAATAAATAATCTGCAATTATCCAAGCTTACACACACACCAATAAATTTCCCTGGTCTAATTTCATAATTATTAAGAATTCTAATGGCTAATTGGGCTTCTTCTTTTGTAGTATACATCACAAAAGCATAACCTCGATTTTCACCACTAAATTCCATCATAAGTCGAAATTCATATATTTTCCCAGCTCTTTCAAATACAGGAACTAACTCATCTTCATACATATCACGAGGTATTTTTCCTACAAAAACTTCACAGCCTCGAGGCGGAGGTGGACCTTCCCAACCTGAAAGACAAAAATAGACAAATTCTAATAAGGTATTTATGTTTACTATTCAAAAATTCATTCCACAGATTTACCGTGATATTGGGGATACAACAATGAACAAACTAGAAGCATCCTTCCTTCATGAAGCTTATATTCAATAGAAAAAGAAGACAATGAGTAATGAGTTTCATGAAGAAAAATAAAGCCACAGAAGGGTTGATATTTTTGGTAATCAGGCACATCTTTTCTAAGCACATGAGGTTTAAGCAGAGACCTAAATGAAATGAAGAAATGAGCCTTGAGAATCCATCAGAAAAAAGGAAAAGCATGTGCTTTTTATATTAGTTATATCAGAACAGCACACAGCAAGCAGGTCTGTATGGGAAACGCATACTTGAGGGAAGAGTAAAATGACAGGCATCACCGCAGTGAGAGGCCACCATTCTCGTGTAAATCTCACAGAAAGTTAACTGGAGGGTTTTGAGCAAGGAAACTGTACTGGCTATTGGTAGAAAGCCAAAACATCGTATCTAATAATCTGCTTGCATCTAGTATAAACACCACCCCTCTACTTGTTAAACTCTGATTCTTCCCCAAATGCCCTCCCCTTTCACAGCTAGAGTTCACTTTCCCCACTGACCTAATCCTGACTTATTTCTTAACTGCTACTCAAACCAACAGTAGAATGTTCAGGGAAAGACACACATAACAAATACAATCTACCTCTTTTCCTTCACAACAGTAAAAATGACTGCTGCGGTCTTAAAGCGGTTTCAAGGAAAGAGCTACCTGTTTGGGATACTCATGGAGATACGTATCTAATGTAAATGACTGCATTAAACATCCAATTTTTTGAACATAAAACAATCCGCACCTGGAGGCGGGCCACCAAACTTCCTTTGCCCATTTTCTTGAACCATGTTGTATCCAGTCTTTTCCATCAAAGCAAGTAATGCTGCTTCATTCTGCGTACCAGTCCGCACTTTGTTGCATCCATTTGTTCCATCTATAGTTTCTTCATTCATGGCTGCAGTTCCTAAATCAAAGTTTAAGAGAAGTGTTTATGACATAGAGCTCCAGGAGGAACCTATGAAGCATTTCTCTGAGGTGCAAAAAACCAAGAATAGTTGTGGCTGCTATATTCAGAGATCACTGAAGCCTTGGCCCCAAAGTTCTTCCCTACAGGGGAAGCTGGAAACCTCTTTTAACGTCTCTAATCAGTTAAGCAGTACCTTTACAAGGCATAAGCTACAAAGAAAGGGATGCAAAAGTGAAAAAGACAAAGGAACAACAAAAACAAAAGTGGGAAAACAGGAGTTAAGTGAAAGGGAGTTAGAGGAGAAAACAGCCAGTAGAAGTAGTAACAAAGTATTCAGAAATTCTAAAATGATATAGCTAAAATTAGGTGACCTGAGAAAGCCCTTCTTAGTTCTAAATATCTGAGTTTTCTTCTGAGTGATGAGAAATATAGCTACAAACATCCATTATCATATACACCACACCCACAGTCTTTTTACAGTTCCTCCCAAGCTATCAAGTTGCATCAATGATACATTTCCGAAGACAACATAGCAGGCAAGTAGCTCATGCACCCACACAGCTGAATGTAGCAGTCCAAGGCTCTTCATTAAGCTACCAGTCATTATCAAACTGCCTACTGAGTTTGCCTAACAAGCACTAAGAATGAGATTTTTAACTGGTATTTTGAATTCAACAGATTTAAAACTGAATGTCATTTTATCCTCCAAACCTGTTCCTTCCTATTTTAACTATCTCCATCAATTCACCTGGCCAACCGATAATGGCACCACAAGGATTATTTATTACTCCTTCTCCAAACTGTCACAACCAGAAACTCGGGGTCTTAATCCTGAGGCCTTCCTTTGACTCAGCTAATCAGCCACAAAAATCTGCTTATTTTCCCTTCTAAATATTTCCTGAAATCAGTCTTTTCCTGTGTATCCCCACAGCCTGTTCTCAACTATATCTTCCTTGAATCAGCACAGTCATTTTTCATCACTCAGGATCCACAGTGGATGGCTCTAGAACTCCCAAGAACACCAAAACCCACATATGCTCAAACCTCACATAAAATAGCATACTCTTTTGCCTATAACCTATGCTGCTGCTGCTGCTGCTAACCTATGCATATCTTCCCATATACTTAAACCATCTCTATAGTTTACTTACAATACACTATAAACACAATGTAAAGAGTTGTAAATACAATGCAAATGCTATATATGCCAGTACGTGTGGCAAATTCAAGTCTGAGGAACTTTCTGGAACTATTTTTCAAATATTTTTTGATCAAAGGTTGCTTGAATTTGCAGTTGTGGAACCATGGAAACAGAGCTGACTATGCTAGGTTCCTAACCACTGTTCCAGAGATTTTGTCCCTTTCAGACAAAACCTCAGTGCTGTCAAGATGATATAAAAATATGTACCTGACTACTTTAAGCTTCTACAAATCAAAACTAAATGAGTGAATTTACTTTATCTTAGAATCAAGAAGGCTCTTCTAAGAAATAAACAAAAAAGCATCAAAGAAAAATAGTACTAAATTATTTTTACTACCCTGGTGGTTCCAACGGTAAAGAATCCACCTTCATGTGGGAGACCTGGGTTTGAACCCTGGGTTGGGAAGATCTCCTGGAGAAGGGAAAGGCTACCCACTCCCATATTCTGGCCTGGAGAGCCCATGGGGTTGCAGAGTTGGACACAACTAACCGACTTTCACTTCATTTTTACTACGTTAACTATTAACTATTTTGAAGGCAGAAAATTACAAACGGGGGGAAATGATCTGCAACACAACATAATAAAAACCTAATTTTCTTAAAATAGAAAGAGCAGCATGGTATCATAATTAAGAGCAAATTCAGGTACCTAAATGATTGTTTAATGTGAACTCTGGTTTCTTCCCTTATTAGCTATGGCTTTGGGCAAGTTTGGCCTCAGTTTGCCTCTAAAAGTAGAAAATAACAGTTTCTATTTCATAAGGTTGCTGTCAAGATTAAGCATAAAGGGCTTAAAACAGTTGTTTGTATATAAGCACTATAAATTTATTATCTAATTAATACAATAATATATATACTTCATGTTAACTTTTAGGAAAATACTACTATTGTATAATAAATTAATAAAACAATAAAAAAACAAACTGCTGACCAGGGACTGCAAACATGAATTCACTCATTCATTTATTCAATGAATGTTTATTAAGG
This sequence comes from Moschus berezovskii, assembly GCF_049115385.1. NCBI lineage: Eukaryota > Metazoa > Chordata > Mammalia > Artiodactyla > Moschidae > Moschus > Moschus berezovskii. The sequence continues at coordinate 7,479,414 of NC_142478.1, read as the reverse complement.
ACAAACTGTATGCCAGACACTATTCACTAAGCCTGGGATACATAAGTAAGGTAAAAACCAAAATTGCTCCCTTGCACAGCTTATACTCCAAGAAGAGAAACAAATGATAATACAAGTAATATGTAAATAATATGTTAAAAGATAACAGGAGGAGGAAAATGAACAGGGTACATAGATGTGGAAGAGGTGTGCAGAGTGTACAATTTTAATCAGATAATTAGTATTCAGAGTTTCCTGAGAAGATAACATTTGAGCAAAGAACTGAGGAACCTGGCCATCGCAGTTATTTGGGAAGAAAAACACAAAAGGAAAAATGAGGAGAGAAGCCCAAGAATAGAAGTGTGCACGGCACATATGAGGTCAGCAAGGGGACCAGTATGGTAAAGCCAAGAAGAGAAAAGTAGGAGATGAGGTCAGCAAGGGAACAAGCTGTCACATCACACGAATCTTCTAAGTCAGGTGCTAAAGGTCCTCAGCATTGATTCTGAGTAAAAGTGGAGCCACTGGAGATTCTGAGCACAAGAGTAATATGATCCTTCATTTTAAAAGGATTATCTGCCTGTTGTATTGTGAAGTCTGCAGAAGAGCAAAGGTGGAAGCAAGGAGACCAACAAAAACCAAGACTAAAATTCAGGTGAGAGATGATGGTGCCACGGACCAGAAAGGTAGAGGTGGAGGAGAGTCTCCGATGTGAGATATAATTTGAAAGTACATCCAATAGTTTTCTGACAGGTCGGATATGAGATAAACAGAGATGTCAAGGATAACACCAAAGTTTTGGCCTGAGCAACAAGCAGCAGGGAAGTAAGGAAGGCTGAGGGAGAACTTAGAACTTAAACTTAGGGGTAAGAGCAGAGTTCAGTTCTGGGCCTCCTAAGTTTGAATATCCACTAAATGACCAGCTTAAATGCCTATAAGGCCATGGCAAGGAATGTTACATGAGTGAAAACAAAAGGCAAAACCACAGGATTCTGATAAGTGCCGTGGACTGTGTTTAACAAGAAAGACACTGGGAAAAGGCAGTGGATACTCAATTCTAGCAAACTGCTACTGTGAGGAAATCCCCAGTTTGCCCAGTTACGCTAAATTTTCCAAGTTTTTAGGAGAAGCTGGAAATCTGCAGATTCATATGTAAAATCTCTCAATTAAAATTTGAGTCAAGGAGCTGCATTAATATATTAAAACTACAAAACTACATAAATGTCATCCATTAACGTGCAAATACTCCCAGCATAAAAATGGCATGATTAAAATGTAATCTGGTAGAGTATTATGTTCAAACTTAATCTAGGGTATGTTATCCAAATTCCAACTCAAAAAATTAATGAGTCAAACTCTCACAATTCATTCAAGTTTCTACACATTTACTCAATGTTTTCTATGACCAAGTCATTTTTCTGGATGTTTAGTCATGTGGATGACTCTGGGGGCAGGACCACCACTCAGGTGGACAGCAGAGGACACAGTAACTCAGTGTGACTTTCTGCCAAGCAGAGAGAACTGCACAAAGCTGTCTTCTGCCTAGCTGAAGTATTCAAATACAGGCTGGACATGCTGGAGAGACTCAAGAAAAAGGGGGCATTGCTGGACCATGTGGCTTTTAATATTCCTTCCAAAATTTAATACAAAGAGAATTCAAGCATAGACTCTGCCTTTTTAAAAGGACCTACAATCCAAGAAAGAGTAATATCATCATCATGCAGCCAGCTTCCTTCTATGCTTTAAGCCTGCATTTCGGAAATCATTATCTGTACATGAGGTTCATGGTTCCTTGAAAACAAAATGTTGCAGGGTTAAAAAAAAGAAAAGAAAACCCTGGAAATTAATTCAATTATAAAAATAATAACAATAACTATAGAAACCAAACAAAATACCTGCAGACATTCTGTGGCTTAAACTCTGAGATGCATAAAAGCAGATTCCTATCTGCCTTGAACACTTTCCCTATTATCTAGCACAGTGGCCGGTACACAGTAGGTACTTAGTAATTATTTGCTGGATGAAGATGCTAACAGAAAATTTAAAAAAAAAAATCCTTAACATGATTTCATATACTCTGGGCATTAAATTAGAATGATTTTTTAAAGGAAAATTTGGTAATCTTATTAAATTCTAAAATGTATATATACTCAGTAATTACTAAGAAATGAACCTACGGACATAGTTGTACAAGTATATAGATATAAATACAAGCATGTTCACTGAAACAGTGTTCAAAATAAAAAGTCTAAAAAATATCTAGTTGTCTACCAATAGAGGACTGATTTTAAAATTACGGTATAACTTCATAGTGGAATGTTATGCAGCTATTAATGAATGTCATAGATTTGTGTGTGCTGATATGGAAAAATATTTAAGAAATGTCACATGAGAATAAGTTGGAAAGCAATACATTGACTATGTATCAATCGTGTGTTTTGTTTAAACAGATATATGAATACACTCACAGATGTTTGTGAATACAAAAATTAAAGACACACGATCTGGAAAAATTTACAGGGAACTTTAACAATAGTTATCATTGGTAAGTAGGAACGAAGTATTAAGGGACCTTAACTTGTCACTTTTCTGTGAAGATCAAGAGCATATGCTACTTTTACTAAAAGCAAAAGGTCATTTCAGGGATTTTCCACTGTTCTTTAAAGATAAAATCTAAACTCTCTTTTAAAAGAGTCATAAAGGTCCTTGCCTAACCCGCTCCAGCCTATCTCTCTCAAACTTCGCTTCTTGTATGTCAACAACGAAACTTATCCGGGTGCAATTTCACAAATGTACCATGTTCTCCTACACCAGCTTCTGCACAGGCTGCTCCACAATCCTCCCTTGCTTTCTTTGCCTTTCCCACACTTAATATTTTCCAAAAAAAAAAAAAAACCAACAAAAACAAACCATCGTCTACCCTCCCTTCTCCATGCTAAATTAGATGCTGTATCCTTTGTACTGCTACCATCTCAGAGTCCTGGCCTGTCAGTCCCTGCTGCCCCCTCATCCCCCAACCCCTGACAGATCTTAAGCAGAGTCTGGTCTTTTACTCCCAAATCCCTACCACAGTGTACATTCCCTGGCACATTCACTAGCTTGCCACTCAAAGAAAGAGACAGAAAGGAAGATACATTGTGGTTTAACTAAACATAAGGGGCGTGGGTCCTAGTTCTCAGTCAACCGATCTGGGACAAATCACTTTCAACTTTTACCTTGACTAATTTCTGAAATTCCATTGTACACTTATTTCTGCATTCATTTATTTAGCACATTTATACTCTGCATGATGACAGGCAGGTTACACACATTATCTCACTTAGTACTTACCCTCTAAGATATTATTTTCCATTTTAAAAATAAATAAGGTGAGAATAAGAGAGGTAAAAGTCATCAGTTCAGTTCAGTCGCTCAGTCATAAATTGATAGTGCTTGGTAGGGCAGATATGTAAATTAGAGACCTGTCTGCCTAAATATGGGATTCCTAAACCCTTACTTTATATTACCCTCATTTTACTTATTTAAAAATCTGAGATGTCCAGAAAGTAACATAATTTACCTGAGCTCATATAACCTGAATCCATATTTTTCTTCACAGTAACAGTTTTTTTTAAATGTTTAAAATAACAAATCAATTAAAACTACAGCATGATTTTTAAAAAATACTGTATAAACTTAGAGGGGGGAAAATCCATCAATGGAAATTTTTTTGAAAACTAATAACCTCAAACTTTAATTAGAGATCTTAAAATTATTTAATTCAACCAATTTTGATGCAAAGCAGTCACCCATCTTAATTTTGAATCCTTACAACAATATAACAGGCTAACTCTATGATAAAGGTCTTTTTAATGAATCGTTATCTTTTTCCTTGTAACTTTCACCTACAGGTTCTGACTTTATTCTTCTGGCCAAACTGCATTTGAAAAACGATCCTCTCCTCCAGGCTAAACGTTATTATGCAAGTGTGCTAAATTGCTTCAGTCACGACCTACTCTTTGTGACCCCATGGACTGTAGCCCACCAGGCTCCTCTGTCCACGGGCTTCTCCAGACAAGAATGCTGAAGTGGGTTGCCATGCCCTTCTCCAGGGGATCTTCCCGACCCAGGGATCGAACCTGCGTCTTCTACATCACAGGTGGATTCAGTTTCTTTAAGTCAACATTTTCTAAAATGATATTCCTAAAATGATTATTCCAGGAGCTATTAGCAGTCCTCAAAAATGTGTTTTATGCCTAAATACACCTGGGAATCACTATGCTTCCTTCTTAGAAGCATCACAATGAACAGCAGCATATCTAAGGCCACAAAAATTTTAATAAAACCAAATCTTTCCACTTTAATTCTGTGTTTCCCAAACATTTCAATGTGATATCCTAACTTTCCTTGGTAATTAGCTTTTTATAGAGCCATTTGGAAAATGAGTGTATTAACTGCTTCTATGATAGTTTCAAGCTTCCTCTCTAACCTCTTTCCTTTGAAACTGAAAAGACCACCAGTGAAAGAAAGACATTAGTGTGTGACACAGCTCATGACGCTGACAGTTCTAATCAAGGAAAAGTGTCAAAAAACCAAAGAACTTACATCTGCCTTAGCCTGTAACAAGTAACCAGATTTCAGACTCATACTGAATTTCATCTTCTTAGGTTCAACTCACCAGTTCCTCCAACCCTCCTCTCTAATCATTTTATCAACTTGTGCCCCATCCATGAAATGACCTCACTTATTCTCCTCTTCCAGGACACAACTTTCACATATTTTCAAGTTTAATTAACAGCTATCTTTCTAAATATAACCAAAAAACAACTTAAATCAGCCCAAGTCTGACTAGTGACAATAACAGAACTCAATACTGGTTTAGTCATCCTTATTCATCTCCGATTCAGAATAAAACATTCTGTCATCTTTATAATAAAATAGAGTATCTACTCATTAATATCATCTGGGTACTGACAATTCATTTTAAAATGTATTTACACTTGAAGAACTGGTATAACTGATATCCTAAAGAACTCTTGTTTTAAATAATACAGCTACTATGTAAAGGCCCATTCCAGAAAAAGTAAAAAGCTGTTCAGCTTTTCTTCAATTCCTCCTTTCATGTTCATTCACCATGGCTGGTAATGTCTCATGTCTCTTTATATGTTTTTCAGATTCTTCTAATTTACTGGTCTCATATATTTATTAACTGGCAGAAGTAGAAAGAAAGCCTTATCCAAGGAAAAGTCTTAAGTCTGTACATCCAGTTGTATATTTTACACTATACTTTAGGAATATATTAATGTGATATAAAATCCAATAAACTATTAATAATAGATTCTTATAAAAGAGATGCTGCTCTTTGACAATCAGAATCATTAAAGATTAGCTAACCAGCCTTTCATCTTTGAATAAACACAATTTTTTCTACTATCATTCCTTTAAAATTAAGAGCATTTTAAATGATATAACTACGTTTCTAGATTTAAGACTGTTTTATTCTAGGCTTTGCCATTATACCATCACTGCAGACTTTGCAGTAAGAAAATATCAGAACTGCAAGTGGACCTTAAATACCTCAAATTTTACACACTGGAAAATTAAGAGTAAATAAGGTAAAGAAACTTGCTTAAGGTCATAAAATTAGTAACTGAAAAGACCTGGGACCCAAACCCTCAAACTCTAACAGATTATAAACTCTGGCTCTCTTCCATCATTTATTCTGTGTGCTTAGTTGCTCAGTCCTGTCTGATTCTTTGTGACCCCAGCAAGAATACCAGAGAAATGATTGGTTCTCCATGCCCTCTTCCAAGGGATCTTCCCAACCCAGGGATTGAACACAGGTCTCCCACATTGCAGGTGGATGCTTTACCATTGGAGCCACCAGGGAAGTCCATCATTGATTCTAGAGGGAGATTAATGGACTAAACATCCCACAGGACATCATACTGGCCCACTACACTAATGACATCATGTTGACACAATGTAGAGAAAAGGAAAGTGTGAGATTTCCATTTTTTAAACATGCTGCAAGAAAAAGGATGAGGAAAGAGAGACTCTACTTTAATGTTACCTTACACATGAAATTTACCAGCTATAAGCACAACAGATAAATACAGATTCTGCTTCTGTTTTATCCAAAACAGTTCTGGACTTTCTTTTCTTTCCCACTGTAATGCACAGCCTGCTCCAAATGGCTGATTTCTGCAACCCACCCTACCCTCCCAATTACTTTACAGATATATATCTTGGGTTAGCCCATGTCACTGAAGCTGTATTTTTTTAAAGATATTATTTAGAGTCCCATGTTTAAATAATAGGCCAGACCCCACATTAAAGACTTTTTTTTCTAAAGAGATAGTAAAAATGTATGCTATATTTAGTACATTTCAAGAAATCTCAATCAAAATACAAAAACTTGAAATTGCAGAAGATACACTGGAGAGTCACCAATCCCACTCTCTTTAAAAAAAGAGTATGTTCTTATCTTAAAGTCTCCCAAACAAAAGTAACATATACATATATCTAATTCACATTTAAGAAAGCTGAAAAATATCTAACATGAAGACCATACTTTATTTAGCCAAAATATGTTTACAAAAGAGCCAGAATTCAAGAACCTCAACCAGAGAATCATAAATCAAATCTAAAGCAGGCATACAGTATTTTTATATTCATTTCAAAATGTTTCAGAATCTGAGAATTAGCAAAATTCCAAAGAGGCATAGCAGTCCAATACATTATGATAAAGCTGGTATTATCAATTGAAGCTTCCAAGACTCAGTTAGTCCTCTGCCACTTTCAGCTGTGGATTCACAGTGCTACCTGTTTCACAAGGTTTTTTCCTTCCCCTGTTGACCCAAATAATCTGAGTAAAGGAAGGAGGGTCCTGAACAGGAGAATGGCATACCATGTTTATAAAAAATAAAAAGTGGGAAGGGTAGATTAAAAGTTGTTGTACTCTATGTGGACTCTAGCTTTCATAGATAAGTCTTTTCCCCCCAAACTTTGGACTTTCAAAGATTTCTCTCCATTTCTATTTTAAAGTAAAAGAAGAAAAAAAGAAAAAAAAAACCCTAAAGTGGAAGGACCAAGACAGTTAGCCAGTCACAGGGTAGATGTTCAAGCAGCAATCTGAATCAAGTCTTAAGCCTGAAATGGTTAACTCATCTTCATTAGTGTTAAGCATCTTAATAACAAAAATTTCAAGTTTCAAACTCATACTTTCAAAATAGAAAATATATTAATGAAAAATAAGAAACACAATTTTAACAAAATATAAGTGAAAATTATTCATCTGAAAGAATGTCAGTTGTGTTCAAGCTATACTTAAATTGAAACTTCAACTTATCAATTACATAAAAATTTATTAAGTTGTGAAAATGAACATTTTATAAATTTTGATTTTTAAAAACTAAATTTAACAGTAAAAAAATATTAATTTTAAAAATATCAAAAATATCTACCTAGGGAACTTCACTCTGCAGACAGACCAAAGACATCTGCAATCAAACCAAAAATTATTAGTTAGGCATTTTTTAGATTTAGGAGGTATTTTCCCTTTACATACTTAAATATTAATAATAAAATACATTATAAAAAGCTCTATTATCTTCAGATGTTTTACAATAAATAATTACCTAGATGATAAAGAGTTAATAAAAATTTCAAAGTCTGCTAAAGAATTATGAAGCTCATCATTTATATCTCGACTTCTAAGAAAAGTTTTCAGAGTATCTAAAGCCGTTATTGCCTCATTTTTTGATGGTAAAGGGAGTTCGCTTTCCAGAGATCCACCATCATCCTCCTCGTCAGAAGTATAAAACCCAGTTTCATCTGATTCACTTTCTTTGGGGCACACAGCATCACCGCCTGGTGCTGACTCACAAGTCTCTAAGTCATCATCCAGGGCAGCGTACTCTCCTACAGATAAGCCTTCGGGAAATTCCACTCCTGCCGCCTGGGCGTCGGCAACCAAATCAAGACCAGCGTCTGTCTCTGCATTTGCCGCCTCACTTTCTCCCCTTTGAGATTTGAATCCGGCCTCTTCGTAGCTCTTAACAATAGTCTCTGGGGTGACAGCCCTCCAAGAGAGATGCAATGTATCAACTGCATCTAGAAGGGAAAAGGTGAATTCTTTGCTGCCTTCAACAGAGCTCAGAAATTTCTTAATAAGACAACGTCGCTCTTTGATTTTAAGGCTTCTAATAACACCTTGTTTCATAGCTATAAATTTTGGAAGACAAACATGATGGAAAGAACGCTAATTCAATGGACTTCAGGTTTTTTACCTCTGGGTGTGCAGGAGAAGATTCAACAAAAATCACCACTCTTCTTTGCTGAGCTTGAAATCTCTCATCCAGCTTCTGCATCCACTGTTCAAATACATCTGCAGTCATCCATGCCATTTTGTTAGCTTCATAATACACAGGCAGTGATTTTATGCCTTTGAAGCAATGTGGATTTCTGTTTTTTCCAATGAGAAGCAGAGGAAGTTTCTCTGAGCTGTCCATGTTTGTCCCAACCACCAGAGTTATTCTGTCTTTGCATAACTTGCCAATTGAACAGGTTTCTCCTTTAAATGCAAAGGTATTTGTAGGCAACATTCGATAAAGCAGCCCAGTCCCTTTTACATTAAAAACATTTTTAGGATGATAATCATTTAAATTATAAGGAAGTATGTTTTGGTGCCAGACAGCTGAAGGGTCTACTGGTACACCTGTGGCTTCTACAGGTTGACCTCTGAATACTAGACCATACCTGGATTTAAAATGGTCCAGCCAACCATTGCTGCACTTAAAATCATTATGTCCCAGTTTCTGGGCAAAATCATTAGCTTTTAGCCGCAACATTGGACCACTGACTGGCACATTCAGACACTGAGCGATTCGATACCACCTCATCAGTGCCTCTTCCAGGTCTGTGTAAAAAGCAGTTCTCAGTCTTCTCTTTGGATCAAATCTCAGTGATTCAAAGGCTTCCAGAACCTTGTCTTTTTCATAATAGAAGACAATGAATTTTTCTTTATTCCATATTCAGCTGCAGTCTCTGCTTTTACTGATTTCTACTGCATTTATGATGTCGATCTTTTCTTCAAAGCAGAGACTTTTCTTTTTCTTCACGGTTACAGGCAGAGTTGAGGCATCCACAGGAGCTTCTGCCATCTCACCCTGAGCTTATGAGGAGATGTCGTCTCTCTCTGGGTCTGTTTCTTTAGGAAAATTTACTTTTCAGTATGATACAAATTGCTTTCTATGCCACTGCATATATTAAAAGTTGGTCAGTGTCTAATAGTCTTATTTGTGTGGAAATGGATGAATAAATACATTTCTTCAAAGGATCTGAATAAGAAAAATACTATCTGCAGCTAGAATATTTTAGAAGAGCAATCTCCTCCCCAGGACCTTGGGCAGTTCAGTTTATTCGGAGTTCCAGAAGTCAAGCTAAAATAGAAATCTCATTATGTCAAACCTGTCCAGTCCTGCTGATGTATTTTTGGAACTTCAATCCTTTAAGATGATCCATTTTATCCATGCGCGCATTCAACCTCCTCTTAATTCTCCACAGAAGGCCTCAGCGATAAGAAGAAAAGCATCCAGAAACTGCATGCAAAATGTCAGCTGCTAATTTCCAAGTCTCTTTAGGGTGGAGAAGAAAATGGTAGAACCCTTCTAGGACTCGACAATATCCTCTATCACTTGAAATGTTTAAAAAAAAAAAAAAGAGGAATTTTAGCGATGATATGTCAACTTAATATCAAAAAAATATTTGTACTAATTAGTTATGCTTTTAATAATCTTGAAAAGAATGGGAATATGTTTCTAAAAATACAGTAACTGAAGCTTCCAGAAGAAATGCTTACCTCCCAAATAGTGTCTCTGTGAAAAGCTCTCAAGCTCCGCTCTGACCCCTTGAGTTCTCACTTGCCTTTGAATGCTTTGTAATATATACTTCTGGAATAAATCAGACAAATTTAATCTGTTTTAAAAATGTGAACTTACCAAAATTAAAGAACTAAAAATGATGCTGGGTAGATCTTTGGTGGCTATTTTTCCCATGAAGTCACAGGCTGCCCCTCTGGCTTCTCTAAAAGAAAAACACAGTCAGACAGTGGTCACAAGGTCCAACTTTTAATAGCACATGGGAGACAGTGTCTCCTTTATAGGAGTCTGATAGAAAACGCTTCACTAAAAATCCAATCAAGTGATTCCATTACAAAGTTTAAAAACTGAAATCGCATTCTAGTTGCTTAAAAATCTAGTAACTTTTGATCACTTTGACACATTGGCCAGATGCACAGAGGCCAGAAAATACTTGACAAAATGCATGGGAATAAACAAATTACTGAGAAGATATAATGTAGAAAGAAACAAAAGAAGGAGAGAGATCATGGTCTCAACCTCTCAGGACCTCTACTTCATCAGTAAAATAAAGGGCGTATCACAGTGGGAGGAGATGGGCCTTGGTGCCAGACACACCTGAATTGATAAGTGACTCTGCTGTTTAGCACTTAAGGTGATCCTGGGTAGTTCACTTAAGCTTTTGAAGCCTTGGCCCCCTTTTCTGTAAAATAAAGGTAACTATAGCATGTACCTCATGGAGTAATGGCACATCCAGTGAGAGTCAGTGAGAGCGTGTAAAGCACTTAGCCCAGTATTTAGCACCTTACCAAGTAATCAATAAATATTTGATGACCTCATCATCATTTGGTGGCTCAGCAGGTAAAGAATCCGCCTGCAGTGTTGGAGACCTGGGTTCGATCGCTGGGTTGGGAAGATCCACTAGAGAAGGAACAGGCTACCCACCCCAATATTCTGGCCTGGAGAATTCCATGGACTGTAAAATCCATGGGGCTGCAAAGAGTGGGGCATTACTGAGCGACTTTCCCTTTCATTTTCATCATTGTTATCTTCCCTCCAATGTGCCCTTCCGCTGTGTCAATCTACAAAATTCTGAGATTTCATGAAATCCTACTTCAAATGATAGCAAGAATCCCACCTTAAATATACACCGAAAACGGAACTCTTCTTAAGCCAAATAGTGCAGTGAGAATGGTCACCCTACACAGGCTGGTCCCAGCCTTCCCAGGTAGCATCTCCCCCACTAGAATCCACAGGCTTTGGGCCTCCTACAGGCCAAGGAAACAAGCTAATCTGTTGAACGGGGCTGGGGGGGTTTGGGGGAAGGGTTACTTCCTTCCATGTGAGAGGGTAGACACTCCATTCCTCTAGTTTTTCTCTCTGTCCTTGGAGGTTTCAAGATAACACATGCATTTTTTTGGTCACAAAACTTTATCAAAATTCCTCTGCCTTTGTTGTCCAAAACAAGTAATTTTTATTATAGGAAATAAAACCAGTAAAGGAATCTTTTTTGTTGTTGCTCTTACTGGGAAAAAGATCTTAATAATAATTATGAGAGCCTAGGGTGTTAATTTCCAAACTCCTTTACTTCCTGTATTCCAAACAACTCAGGAGGAAGGTAAAACTGGATTTCAGAGCTCATATGGTTATAACATGGTTGAATGCAGTCCAGAATCCAGGCTTTCCAAGGTCAAGTCCACCATTCTTTTTACACATGGCATGGCTCCTCTAATAGTTACACATTCTATGCCTCCAGCACCAAGCTAAAGACAGTTTCCAATGCCTTTCCAAACCTATCCCCCTCCACGTATACCCCAAAAGGCAGTATAAGGTTTCCACAGGAGAACAGCCATTATGAATTCTGGGGACAAAAACAGAAACCATACCCCCACATCCAATTTTAGGGTGAGCTGACTTTTTAAGTCAATAAGATTTGACCATTCAACTAAAAAAATTCGTATATATTGAAAACTACCTGCATATTTTTCTACTATATCCTATAAATATACCATTATTTCAGAATAAAAAATGAAAAATATCTTCCTCTTATTAGGAAGGATACCAACCTCCAGATATTTAGGGAGCAAGAACCAATTTTTTAAGAAAAGTCAAAACCAAGCAAAACTACTCTCCAAGAGTAAAAGGGAATCTCTTCCTTCTTTCTGTTTGGTTGTTTTTGTTTTTTTCTTTCTTCTCTTCTTTCCTTCCATTTTATTTCATTTGTCAGGTATAAACCCTATTATCTCAAACAATAAGGATTACAGAAAAAGTTACTTGAACTTTCTCCCATATCCTATCCCAAATAAAGCAATATAATACACACAATCAGAGATGATTATCTTGATCAAATTGAAAATAGTGATACTTTTTTAGGAAGATAGTAGGATTTTTTTCCTGAGAGTTAACAGTATATATTTCCTTCTAAAACAGTTGTCAAAATTACAGTTTTCCATGGAAGATGCAATACATCTTTATTCTTGAAACAACCAAATTTCCAACGCCAAATCAGACAAGTTAGGCTTTTTCCCTAGCAAAATTAGGCAACACTGCCTAATCAATGACGCTGAATTCATTGAGAATGGGACTTTTCCATTCTCCCACAGTCCAGTGGCTGGGTTTTTTGTTTTTTTGCAGGGAATAATGGCAGCAGCTAATATTTCTTAGAAGTAATAATTCTCTCAATCATGCTACTCCTTGAAGATGGGCATGAATTTGAGCAAACTCCGGGAGACAGTGGAGGAAAGAGGAACTTGGTGTCCTATAGCCCACGGGGTCGCACAGTGTCAGGCACTACTCTGCGACTGAATGAAACAACAACCCCTTGAGGATACTACAGTAGAGAAATGCTGTCCTCCTCATCAGCAGTTCGGAACTCCTTTCTCTGCGCCGGCGGTGAAGCTAACCAAAGACTGAGAATAGGCAACTCACCGCAACAGACTTACCAGCTGACCGCCAATGAAGGCGACAGCCATCCTTCTACTGGCAGGAAGAGAAACGCAAATCCTCCTTCAAAACAGGAGCCACCTTTCTGTTTCTGCTTACCAAAACAGCAGTATGCAGGGTTTGCTGGGATGCAGTAACACACATTGCTAGGAGGCACATAAATTGGTACAAAGCTTGCTGAGGGCAAATTAGCAAGAAAACATGAAAACTTTAAAAATGTGCATAACTTTTTATCCAGTAAGTCCAAACCTACCATTTTATTCCATCTCCCTCAAAATTATAGATGTAAAAATAACCTATCTTACAAATATATTCATTTTCTATTGCTGTGTAACAAATTAACAGACGTTTAGTAGCTTAAAACAATATCCATTTATTATCTCACAGAACTAGCCAGAAGTCCAGGTGGGCTTAACTGAGTCCTCTGCTTAGGGTCTTAGAGGGCTGAAATCAAGATTCCAGTCAGGCTGGGCTCTATCTAGAAGCTGGGGGAGAATTTGCTTCCAAGTTCATTCAGGTTATTTCTGGGCTTCCCTGATAGCTCAGTTGGTAAAGAATCTGCCTGCAATGCAGGAGACCCTGGTGTGATTCCTGAGTTGGGAAGATCGCTGGAGAAGGGATAGGCTACCCACTCCAGTATTCATGGGCCTGCCCTGTGGCTCGGCTGGTAAAGGACTTAGACTTCTGTGGTGGTAGGACTGAGGTCCCTGGCTTTTTGTTGACTGTCAGCAGAGATTACCCTTAGTTCTTGGAGGCCTCTCTCAGGTACTGGCCTGGGGTCCTCTTTATTGAGCAACAGGGAACTTTCCTCACGTCAAATCTCTCTCAAGCTTCAGATCTCTCTAATTTCCTCTGCTGCCATCAGCTAGAGAAAACTCTAAGCTTTTGAAAGGTTCATGCAACCCAGTTAAACTTAAAGGCTTTTGGACTGCAAAGGAAACCATCGACAAAATGAAAAGACAGTTTACTTGTAAATGATGTGACCAAGAAGGGGATAATATCCAAACTATATAGATAGCCTATACAACTCAATATCAAAAACCAAACAACCCAATTAAAAATAGGCTGAAGATCTGATCAGACATTTTTCCAAAGAAGATACACAGACGGCCAACAGGCACATGAAATGATGCTCAACATCAGAATCCTCAGGAAAATGCAAATCGAAACCACAACAGGATACCACCTCACACCTGTCAGAAAGGCTGTCATCAAAAACAATAACAAACGTTGGCAACCATGTGGAGAAAGGAAACTTTGAACACTGCTGGCAGAAACGTAAACTGGTGCAACAGTATGGAAAATAGTATGGAGGTTCTTCAAAAAACTAGAAATAAACTACCATATGATCCAGCAATCCAGTGCTAGGTATATATATATGTGAAGAAAACAAAAACATTAATTTGAATAGATACACACACCCCACTGTTAATAACAGCATCACTTACAATAGCCAGGATATGGAAGCAACCTAAGTGTCTATCAACAGGTGAATGGATAAAGATGTTGTATAAAGACGTAATAGAATATTGCTCAGCCACAAAAAAGAACGAAATTTTGCCATTTGCAAAAATGTGGATGGACCTAGGGGGTATTATGCTTTGTGAAATAAAGCAGGGAAAGACACACACTCTGTTAACACTTTCATGCAGAATCTAAAACAAAGCAATGTATGTAACAAAACAGAGGCAGACTCACAGACACAGAGAACATCCTGGTGATCACCAGTGAGGCGAGGGAAGGGGCAGGCGAGACAGGCGTCTGCGGGTAAGAGACACAAACCGCTGTGTACAAAACCAACAAGCAACAGGGGCACACTGTACAGCACAGGAAAATGTGGCTATTATTGTGCAATAACTTTAAATGGAGTATAATCTACAGAAATACTGAATCACTATTTTGTACATTTGAAACTAATATTGCAAATCAATGATGCTTCAATAAAATAAATAAAATATAAGATTCATGTAGTCAGTTTAGGACTAGCCAGACTAACTTCGTTTTGAGTAACTCAAAGTCAGAGTAGTTACTTCAATTACATCTGCAAAATTCCTCTTGCATATAATATAACATAATCATAGAATGATATCCTATCATGTTTGCAGAGGAAGGAATTATACAAGGTGATTATCATTGGAATTCATCTTAGAATTATACCACACAAGACTATTTCCTACATGGTTGTTTTATAGAGAAAACTTAAAGTTATCCAAATCTGTAAAAAAGGATTAGATAAATAACTTAAGGAATATCTACATGTTAAAATACTATTGAGAAGGAGAATGTTTAATGGTATGAGGGAAATTTCATAATATGTCAATATTAAGTGGGAAAAGCAAAATACAAAATTGCATGCCAACAAATACAACCTATACTAAAAGTTCCTTGAGGGCACAGGCTCATGGCTATTCCTGCAGTGCTTACTGCCCAGCTAACTGTAGGTTCCCAATAATAATTTGTTAAATAAATGAAGAAAAACTATTTGCATCAGATATTGACCAAAATGTTGATGTTAACTGTAAACAATGGAATTATAAGTTTTTTCCTTTGTAGTGAAAACAATTTCTACTTTATGTTCTACCCATTCTACTTTTCATGGGCTTATTAAATATTGCATTAATCAGTACCCTTTAATAAAGGGTTTACTTTCAGAGAATCACACTGTGCAATCCGTAACTAAATATGTCTTCATGAAAAGGAAGCTGTTGATAAAGAGTGATGAAATTACTGTGACACTACCAGAACTCCTCTAGAAAAGACCTAAAGGTGCCCCTTTCTTCTCTCTTTTGAGGAAATAACACTGATGAGCAGAATACAGTACTCAACATCGAAAGCAAAGAGAAAAGATTATGCCCACTGAATTCACTTGTAAAGGGAAAATAACAATATCCTTTAACCCATTGCCTGCTTTTCTTCCTGGTCAATAAATAAAAAATAGGCTGCTACAGTTCCCCCATAAGCCAAGCGAATAAATGGTGCCTGATTTTTCTAAAGCTGAATAATAGCCAATAGCAGAGCAAAGGTAAGTGATTAGATAAGCCTCCTGTCACAAGCATATATGGCAGGCAGCTATTCCCTTCTTGTTATACTTCTCCAAACACAATGCCAATTAAAATAGTAACCTTCTATTCTTCCCATGGAGAATGGTCAGGAAGAATTCCCCAAGCTGTAGGGAAACAGGGAGAGAGAAAGCAAGGGAGAGGGAGGGAGGGATCAAGGGAAAAGGGGAGGGAGGGAAGCAAAGAGTGAGAGAGAATCCATCTAGGCAGGAGTAGGTTTAAAATAGTCTTTCTAGTCAGCTTGAAAAAATGTCCCCAAACCCAAGAATAATAGCTACTACCTTTTTTCCCAAAGAAAGTGCACAGACTTTCACTGTTTTCCATCACCAGCTGAAGTAATTTCCAGGGTGTCCTTCAGGCCTTCCTACTTTCTAATTTCCCTGGGGGTAGCAAAAATCATAGGAGGATTAATCCTGTGTATAGCTTGCACAGCATAACACTATGTGTTAATATAAGGACTAACTGTGCACACTACCAGAATCACACTGGACCAGAGAGTACCTAAAATGATTCATAGCACCCTCACCAAGGAGAAGTTAGCATTAGTTCCAACCACATATGAATTTCTATCAAAACCAGCAGCTGCCAAGAAAACGATCTAGCTAAGGACAAATAACCAAACCAAGTGTCTACCTTTTTAATATCAGAAATACTTCTGAGCCTAACGGTCTAATAGATAACTTTACTTAAATGTCCCCAAACTCAAGAGACAGCTAGCAGGAATCCTTCCAGCCCCAGCCAGCCCAAACAGTTAAGTACACTTCCTTCTAGCAGCACTGATCACTGTCACCCACCTCTTCCTAGTCATCCTTCTGAAACTCTAATCCTTGTACTTGCTACTAAGTTCCATTCTGTTCCTATATAATAAAAGCAGTAATCATTCTAGATGGGGATCCTTCTCTTATACTTGAGAAGACTAACAGGAATGCTTTGAACCGGAAAATCCACAGTAAACTGTAGAACTAAAGCTAAATGAATGAATACATATATTCATCCATTTCCCCTGGGGGAGGGCACGACAACCCACTCCAGTATTCTTGAATCTTTTGGAGAATCCCCATGGAGGAGGAGCCTGGCGGGCTACGGTCCATGGGATAGTAAAAGGTCGGACACGACTGAAGCGATTCCACATGCAACCACAGATTTCTGTTTTGGGATTTCATTAGGGTTTTTGTCAGAGAAGGTGTCCTGGAAATCTCAGACAATAAATATTGGTATTTACTTTTGAAACACTTGTGGTGTATTCACTCTTCACAGATATGGGATAGGTATTCGTACAGGGATGTATGGTTCACTATGCTGAAATTCCCTACAAATCCGGAGAGGCAGAATTCTGCCTTCGGGCACTTAGCCATTAAAAACGTCTTGTCAGCTAATGTGACAAGGCAGGTGAGAAGTATGGTCTAGAGGGGCAGATTCCACGGAGTGCGCTGGTACCTTTGGCGTTTCTGCAAGTGACCGGCTGTCAAAGTAAAAGCAGTCTAGAACCTGGAAGGGAGACTAGCGCGGCTGGATCACCGGTCGGCACTGTATGCAAATAAGCTTCAGGTGTCTAGCACCACTGCTGAGCCGTGCTGTGCGGGGACAGGCAGAATAGCCTAGTGCAGGTTGGAGCCTTCACTTAGGAAACTACAACGGGATCCGAGAGGACTGTTCGGCGGTCTCTGTAGACAGGGCAGTGATCTATTAAGTAATGGGGCAAGCAAAGAAAGCAGAAACCGGTCGTCTGAGTAAAGAGGAGCAGAAGAGAAAAGTATCACGGATTCACTCTCTGCCAGCAAGCAGAGCAGAAAGTGATCACAAAGACAGAGCAAATCATACCGCGGACCCGAACAAGGGAGTCTAGTCTGGTCGTCCAGAGGCGGGTGGGCGAGAGTGGACAGCCGCGGGCACTGGGGAAGGAGCGTGAGGCACCCGCGTCCCGTCTGCTCCCTGAACCCCGCGTTCCCGCCACCCTCTCCGCGCCCGCGGGGCTGGATAACCTTCTGCGTGCTCTCCGGCAGCCGAGAAAGCAGCTTTGGCTCTCCTGGGACTGCGAGGCGCCCTCCCGCCACCGGCTCACCCTCTGTTGGGGGAAAGCCTAACGCGTGAGGCCGGGGTGTGTGAGTGAGAGAGTTATGCCAAGGGCTCCTGGACCTCCGACCTCTCCAGACCAGGCCCGCGCGCCCTGGGGCGAGCTCGGGCAGGTGCGTCCGGACCCGCGCTCACACCCCTCCGGCCGCAGCCAGAGAACTACCCGGGCAACGGCGCCGCTGAGTCCCGGATGTGGTTGCTAGGGCCGCAGTGGGCGGGGCGGGGCCCGCCCCGGAGAGCGGCCCTCGCGGGAGGTGCGCCGGCACCATCGAGACGTGGCCGGGCGGCCAGATTGAGGGAGAGAGAGGCCGTCCAGGGCCACGGACCAGCTGCTTCCGGCCCCTCACTTCCGGCTCCGCCGCTCCGGGTGCGGGAGCCGTGGGCCGCCGTTGGGGAACCTGCCGGTCCGAGTGTTCTGAGGCGGGTGCGTGTGAGGCTGTGGCAGTTGCAGTTGCCTCCCGCCCCGGAGGAGCCGAGGTGCGCGGCGGGAGGGGAAGGAGGAAGGGGCCCAGGTCGCGTTTGCGCTCACTCCTGGCCAGGGCCGCGGCGACTCCAGGGAGCAGGGCAGGGCTAACCCTCGACGTGAGGCTGCCGGCTTCCCTGCAGACGCTGAGGGCGGAGCCGCCGGCCGCGAGGGAGGCGGGGGAGGGCTACCGGGCGGCGGTTGCCCGGCCGGACGCGCTGCCTCCGGGGCTCGCTGTTCCGTGCTTCCGCAGGGCGCTCTGTTCTTATACTGCGTGTGCCGTCGCGCTGTACCCAGGTGCTCGGCCTTGGGCTTCTGCCCCTTCGTCCCTCTTGTCACCTGAGTGTGCCCGAAACCGCCCGGTGGAGAGGGGGACCGGGCCTCCCAGCGCGGCCCCTCCCGGTGTGAGTGCGTTGCGTGGGGAAAGGGATTGCAGGGTCCGGGTCTTTCCGACCTGAGTCTCCGAGTGGGCCGCCCTCGGGTTTGGCGGCCAGCCTGCCCCCGGCGCCTCCTCTCTCCCACAGCGATGGTCCCTGCTAGAGGCTCCTCCGGCGGCGGTGCAGGGAGGAGCCTTGCCTAGGAAGCGTCCCAAGCCTGAGTGTGCTGGCGAGGGCGTCCAAGGAATGGTGGAGTTTGGGAAGGAAGTGTGCTGTCGTCTTGTCCGTTCCTCTTTGCCGAGTTACTACTGTTTACGTGTCCAGGAAAAAGGAAAGAGGGTGGTGTTGTTGCTTTTTTTTTTTTTAAGAACAGTTTCTAGACGCTTTTCCTTTTTATTTTATTTTATTATTACTTCCTTTGTGTTCCTATCCGCCCTCTTGAGCCCTTTGATCTCAAAAAGTTTGTAGATTACACTTCCTGCACATCCTTTTAACCACCCCCTTTTAGGATTTCTGCCCCCCTCCCTTCCTTTTCTCCTAGAGTAAAGCCTGTAATTTCTCTAAGTCGGTTCTTAAGGAAGAAAAAGACGGAAGATTTGAAGGACTTTTGTTAAACTTGTGCTTTCACCTGGCAAAAGTGGCAGGTGTGTGTGTGTGTTCCCGTGTGCTGTTTAACCTCACCTGTGTGGGAATGTGCACAAGAATTGATTATGTTAAATCCTTCCTGTGTTAAGGCTGCAGGAGTTGGCCGTTTTATTGCTGCTCTTTCGATTTGAAGACAACAGATTACACATCAGTACTGTTTTAATCCCACTTTTGTTTTTCCTTGGGCAGCCCTCCCTCCGGGTTAGCCGCCGGGTCTAACCCTCCTTAGCCGAGAAAACAGCAAATATTTCTAATCTTATTTTATTTTTTGGATTAAAATCTCTGCCTCACTTACTTTCCTTCTTTTTCAAATTGATAAATTAGTTTGCCTAAATCCTGGGTCATGCTTTAGGGAGTCCATGGTCTGTGACTTTCAGGGGACTTCCTCATCCCCACCCCCGATAGTTCTCTTTTGTGAGTAAGTTAGTATCTTTCCAAACTTAATGTAAGTTTAGAGTGCATATTGAAATTTGCTGATTTGATGAAGTGTTTGTTGGTCAAAGGTTGACCTTCTAAAATGTTTAACACCTATTTTATAGAATGTTTAAACTTGAAGAGAACTATACAGCTCATCTTAGTCCACGTAGAGTGACTAGTGTCTTCTGAAAAATTAATTTTCCCTGTATCTAGCATCCTTACTTGGGGGGCGACAGAAAACATAACTTTATAAAAAAAAATCAATCATGCTAAATACGTTTCCTTCTAAGGTAATGAGGAAGCCAGAAGATTGATATCTGACATAACATTTGTTTGCTTACTGTGTGCCAGGCATTATGCTAAGTACTTTATGTGATTATCTCATCTCATCTAATCCTCAAAGCAGCCTTATAACTTGGCTAAACTTTTCATTTTTGTAGATTAAGAGGGCTTCTCAGGTGGTACAGTGGTAAATAATCCATCTGCCAGTGCAGGAGATGTAATAGACACAATGCCAAGGTTGGACAGATCCCCTGGAAGAGGGCATGGCAACCCACACCAGTATTTCTGCCTGGAGAATGCCATGGAGAGAGAAGCCTGGTGGGCTACAGTCCATGGGGTTGCAAAGAGTCGGACACGACTGAGTGAGCACGCACACACAGATAAAGAAATTGGAACTAAACGATTAACTGAAGCGAATCTGCTCAGAATTACACTGGTGGAGGCAGGATTGAACCTGGGTTATCTGAATCCAGACTGAGCTACCGAATCAAGACAACTGCTACTCCAGACTGCGTCTCGCATATTTTCTTTACATCTTTTTTGGTACAAATTGGAGGTAGCTCACCTGAGTTTCTCTCAGACATTAGGAAGGTCTCTTCCTTTATTAATTTTCAATAATTGAACACCTGATTTCATATCACATCAAAAAGTATGACAAAAAGAAATGAATTTGGAGGAGGCCTACGGAGTGTTATTTGATAGTTTTCCTACCGGGTAGACCCAAATCTGTGTGTGTGTGAGTGTGTGAGGTGACATGAGGAGTGGAAAATGTGAAAATACAGGCTTTAAGTCATAGACTTAGCACTGTAAGAGTCTGGAAGTATAAATACATTCCAGAATGATGAATTTGGGAAGGGATAAGGAATAAATTCAGGATGGAGTAAGCACATTGAATAGGGAATTTAAGAGAATGTGGTTATGGAAGAAAAACTAATGATATATGTACAGACTGGAAAGAGTAGTTCCACAAAATATGGATGACGATGACTTAGGGACTGTAACGGTCTAAAAGTCAGATATTCACCAGCATTAGTCCTAGGAAGTATGAAAAAAAGGACTATAAAACAAAGGAACTTGAAAATAGTCTGTTCTCTTTAGTGTCTCCTAACTTTAGCCAGTCATGGAGGCCACTGAATAGCTCTTACAAAGCCTCAGCTGTTCTCTACAAAAGTACACATTTTCGTTTTCTCTTTCCTGTGTAACTTTCTCTTTCGTCTTTCTTCCATTACTTCTAAACTTTTGCCTTAAAATAGTTTTAGGCAGGTATTGCTGGAAATTGCTCAAATGTTTTGTGAACATTTGGTAGCATCTCTGCCATATTATCATCTGAGAGTTTTTGATTCATTTTTTGTGTATCTATGTGGCATTGGACTCGCAGCTCCTTGATGTTCAGGCTTGATCCTTTTTGATCCTTTGGGAGAACTGTGACACCACTGTCTTTGAAGCAGAATCGTAAGAATGACAGAATTGGTGGTGAGACCTAAATCATCTAGAGGAAGGAAGCTGCCAGCTCCAACGTTCTGCCAACATGAGATCGTGTGTTAGAGCAAGGTTTCCAAACTTTTCTGCCTCATGGCACACATAAAATGATTATTTGTATGGCAGACTCCCTGGCTCCCTGAAAGCTGAGGGGGCCAGGGAGTGGTGGGGGTGTCCGTATTTCAGCACATCCCTAATTCATTCTTGGCACATTGGTTGGAAAAGCTTTGTCCAAGAGAAGAGGAATATGGTATTCTGATAAAATACTTTGTGAAGTACCTGATATGGGGTGGACCAGGAATTCACATCCCAGGTAGAAAGAGTCCCTGGGGGTTAAGCCAGGGGAATGTAACCTCTCGGATGGCTCTGTGTGTGGTTTCAGAGCTCTAGGATAGCACCAGGATATAGAAGTCCATAACAGGCTAGGCATGATGCTTTATGGATGCTTTATGTGTTTTAGGTATTCTTATTTCTCTTAAAGAAACAGGTGTAGAAACCAGCAGAAGTAATTAGTCCAACTAATTGGATTAATTAAAGGAGACTCACAGAGTTACTTGACTCCAAAGCATGTACTCTTTTTCACTTCAGTAACTAAATGATTTTGTGACATTGCGGTTTCTAGTTAAAGTTTGAGACCTTGGTGGCAGAGGGTGTTGGCGGTGAAAGGGAGATAAGCAAGAGGACTATTAAGTGTTTATTTTTGGCAGCCTTGAAGTGGAGTTCTAGAGCTGATGGCTTTCTCATAGAGTTTCCAAAGGGATGGGGATGGGGATGGGGGAGAAGAGAACTGTGATAAAACTCAGAGTGACTGGAGCCACTGGTGCTCCTGCTAACAAAAGGCTAAAAATGAAGAGCCCCTTCATGTTTGACTAAATGTAACTTGTAGATTGTTTCTTAAAGGTACGTTTATAGATTATTTTTGTTTTTTTTCTGTATTTCCTCATTTTTTTGTACAGTGTATTATTTTAAAATTAAGCATATTTTCAGCATTACAACTCAGATATATTCTTGAAATAAAAGTTCAAATAATAAGCAAATGGATTGGAAGCTTCTACTTCTTTAAGCCCTTTATCCCTCACACCTGCCGTCAGTTAATTCACAAAGTAGATGTTGGGAATTAGAGGAAATTCATGAGAAAGCTCTAAACTGCTGCTGTCTGACAGAGTAGCCACTTGCCACATGTGGCTGTTTAAATTAGTTAAGATAAAATAGGATGGCTAATCTCCACTTGATTGCCCAGCGCAGGTGTTGAATATTTCCGAAGACATTGGCCAGCCCTGCTAAAACTTTAAAATACTATATAGTTGGTGACATAATAAATATACCATTGAAGTAAGATTTTTTAAAATGTCTGTTTTCCATGCTGTGTAGTTTTTGTTTTAGCTGATGAAATACTACTGCCATGTTTTTTCTCAGCTTTTTGTTTTAACTAAATCCAGATGGTCAGAGTCTAATATTTTCCTTGGATGTTTGGGGATTATGGTTAGCTGCTTTTCTAGGATAAAGATGTCAGCTTTTCTAAGGAGGTGAGTGTTTTCTGTCTCCTCTGAGCTCTAGATCTGTATATCTTACTTTAAGTTGGCACCTCTCTGGAATATATTAAAGATATCTCATATACAAGGTCTGAAACTAAACTGGTCGCTCCCTCACTCCCAGCCCCCCGCCCCAATGTTTTCCTCTTTCTTTGTTTTTTATGTTAGTGAATGACTCCATGTCTTTCCAGTTGGAAAATCCAGGAAAGTAGGAGTGAACCTTACTCACTCCCTCTCCCTGGCGTGTCCCGTCTGTCAGCAGGTTTTCATTAGTCTTACTTTCTGAGTATCTCTTCAGTCTGCCTCGTGTTTCCCGTCTCCACCACCACCACCACCACTTTACTTTGTTGCCACGATCTCGCCTGAGATTGCCACAGCAGCACACAGCAGCCTTCTTTCTTGTTTACCCACTTCTCCTTCAGATCATCTTTAACCCATTATCCATCCTCAAGGCACAGTGATTTATTTTGAAACGCACATCTGATTGTCAACTCTTCACTCCTCCGTCCCAATCTTTTTATGGCTTCTCATTGCTTTTTGGATGAAAACAAGACTCCTTACCGGCCTTAGGCCTCAGCTGTAGCTCTGCGTCTCACCCGTGCGGGCCTTCACCAGTCCTTTGCGCTCGTCTTGCTCTTGCGTTACACGGCTTTGGCACATGCTTCTCTCCCTGTCTAGACCACTCTTTCTTTACTTTCGTTTTACTTGGTGGCTTCCAACTATCCTCAACACCTCAACTGACGTTTTGCTTCTTTAGGACATAATCTAACCTGGCCGATGAGACAGCAACATTGTACATTTACCACAGTTGCAGTTTACTTTTATACGTGTGATTGTATGGTTGTCTTTCTCTTCCACTCTCTCCATGTCCATGCAGACAGGGACCACGGACCTGTCTCAGTTCCTGACACCTAAATAGTGATTGAATTTCCAAGTTGATAGTATGAAAGATTGCAGTTCATGGAGTTTTCTAATATAGGATTTTAAATATAAATATTTATAAATATAACACTTAAATTGCTAGTTATATTGTTTTTTCCAAGTGCATGAAAATAAGTTAATAGCATAAGTTTGTATTAATATTAACAAAACAGTACATATTATGTAATAAGACTATAGCACAATATTCTTGATTATTTTATAATAAACTTATTTTAGAATAGTTGTAGACTAACAGTTATTGTAGAAATAGTTTGCAGATTCCTATGTACACTATTCCCAGTTTCCCACATGATTAGCATATTACATTAGTGTGGCACATTTGTCGCAATTCATGAACCAGTATTTATACATTATTAATAACGTATGTTGAGATTGCCTCAGTTTTCTCCTAATGTACTTCTTCTATCCCAGGATTCCATCCTGGAAGAAATCCACAGTTTAGTTGTCATTTGTCCTCCTTTAACACTTTCTCGCGAGGACGCCTCATTTTTGATGACAGGTTGATAGTTTTGAGGATATCAGGTCAGGTGACTGCAGTGCTGCCTGCCTGCTCAGTCCCTTCAGTCGTGTCCGACTCTCTGCGGTCCCACGGACCATGGCCTGCCAGGCTCCACTGTCCATGGGATTCTCCAGGCAAGGATACAGGAGCAGGTGATTGTAGATTGTCCCTCAGTTGGGGTTTGTGTGATTCTTTTTTCTCATTATTCAACTGGGTAATGTGTCTTGGGGAGAAAGACCACTGAGGTGGATCAAGAGTAGATACTGTCAATCTGCCTACCATTGTTGATGGTAACTTTGGTCACCTGGCTTTTGACAGTGTCAAGTCTGTACATTGTAGTTACCCCCTGCTTTGTATATTGTACTTTTTGGAAGAAAGTCATTATATGAAATGCACTCTTAATGTGTGGGGTATTATGTTCTACCTCCTTAACAGTGGTATGTACATAAATTTTGGGGGATTTTTCTGCAAAGGAGATTTGCCTCTTTTCTCATATTTATTTATTCAATCAATTATGTACATCAGTATTGATTGACCCTTGGGTATTTTATACTTTGCATAAAATCCAGTCTTACTTTATACGGTAATATAGTATATAATCCAGTATTTATTAATTTTGTTGCTCAGATTGTTCCAGCTTTGGCCTTTGGAAGCTTTTTCAGTTGGTTCTTATATTCTTTTGAGATTTTGTTGTTGTTGTTCTGTTCTGGTGGGGTTTATAAAAAAAGCACTTTCTTCCTTTCCAGCAGTACAAGATGCTCCAGGCTCATCTTCTATATATCCCGCCCCAGTTTCAGAATCAGCCATTTCTCCAAGGAGCTCTGTTGCCCTTTATTGGAGAATGGTATTAGAGACCAGGATCTGGGCACTATGTGTGCTCACTGTTGCTAGGGTTGCTTTTAAGAAATATACACTAACTCATGTAAACACACATGTCTAGCATAAGCTGGAATCAAGATTGCCAGGAGAAATATCAATAATCCTTATGGCAGAAAGTGAAGAGGAACTCAAAAGCCTCTTGATGAAAGTGAAAGAGGAGAGTGAAAAGGTTGGCTTGAAGCTCAACATCCAGAAAACAAAGATCATGGCATCTGGTCCCATCACTTCATGGCAAATAGATGGGGAAACAGTGGAAACAGTGTCAGACTTTATTTTTTGGGGCTCCAAAATCACTGCAGATGCTGATTGCAGCCATGAAATTAAAAGATGCTTACTCCTTGGAAGGAAAGTTATGACCAACCTAGATAGCATATTAAAAAGCAGAGACATTACTTTGCCAACCAAGGTCCATCTAGTCAAGGCTATGGTTTTTCCTGTGGTCATGTATGGATGTGAGAATTGGACTGTGAAAAAAGCTGATCGCCAAAGAATTGATGCTTTTGAACTGTGGTGCTGGAGAAGACTCTTGAGAGTCCCTTGGACTGCAAGGAGATCCAACCAGTCCATTCTAAAGGAGATCGATCCTGGGTGTTCATTGGAAGGACTGACGTTGAAGCTGAAACTTCAATACTCTGGCCACCTCATGCAAAAAGTTGACTCGTTGGAAAAGACTGATGCTGGGAGGGATTGGGGGCAGGAGGAGAAGGGGACGACAGAGGATGATATGGTTGGATGGTATCACCGACTCGATGGACATGAGTTTGAGTGAACTCTGGGAGTTGGTGATGGACAGGGAGGCCTGGCGTGCTGTGATTCATGGGGTCGCAAAGAGTCGGACACGACTGAGCGACTGAACTGAACTGATACATATCTGTTTCTGTATAGACATCTGTATCTGTATTACTAAGCTGTGCCCTGATGCTGGGAAAGATTGGGGGCAGGAGGAGAAGGGGATGACAGAGCATGAGATGGCTGGATGGCATCACCGACTCGATGGACATGAGTTTGAGTGAACTCCGGGAGTTGGTGATGGACAGGGAGGCCTGGCATCCTGTGATTCATGGGGTTGCAAAGAGTCGGACACGACTGAGCGACTGAACTGAACTGATTCTTAGATTATTTACTCTGAGTTTTTTCCCATTGAAAAAATTACCTGAATATTGAGGGGTTTATTTTATATGGTTTTGGAAATTAATAACAGAACTAAAGGAACTCTCCAATTCTCTTGCTTCTCTTCACTGCTAATGTTCTGGACCTTAGTAGCCATCTGTGAAGAATGAGGCCACAGTACTTTGAATAATTGAGAGTTTATTTACAACTAGTTTTCAGGGAGTAATTTAGCTTTGAGTCTTATCTTTTGACTTCTCATCAGTTTCTCTGTAACACAGTCTGAATGGGGCAAATAAAAAGACTTCTCCAAACCGTTAATTTTGTCACTTGGTTAGAAGTTGGTGATAATGATGAGGATGAAAATAGTTGAATATCTGTTATGTTGATTTTTTAAATTGTTCCTCATTACTGTATATAATTGAGAATTAACTATATTTTGTCATAGTTTTCTACTTTTGAATTGTCTAGACCGATGTGTTTTTCTTAATGAGCAACATGAACTGAATTTATTAGTACCTAAAGGGACTAATGTGTGTCTAACAACATAGCTTTTACAGATACCAGATAGTTGTTGACATAAAGACAGCAGTGTAATGTAAATGATGTTTTTAATCTTATTTGATTATTCTACTTATGAAAGAAAGTATGAACATATTGTATGGTAAACCACTTTGAATTCAGCATCATTTGCGTTGACTGTTCCGTTCCTTCGCTCAGTCGTGTCTGACTCTTTGGGACCCCGTGGACTGTAGCCTACCAGGCTTCTCCGTCCATGGGATTCTCCAGGCAAGAATACTGGAGTGGGTTACCGTTTCCTTCTCCAGGGGATCTTCCCGACCCAGGGATCGAACCCGGGTCTCCCGCATTGGAGGCAGACGCTTTAACCTCTGAGCCACCAGGGAAGCCCCTGCGTTGACTGTAGGGAAAAGGATTTTCCTCGGAGGTTAAGGACGCTGTGGTCTTTAAAAAAAAAACTTACTATTTTAGATTGTTTTGACTAAGAAAACTAATTTTTTAGCTTTATAATTTTTTTATTGTAAACCAGTCAGTACAACTTGTAGATTAATATTGAATTATGAAATAAAAACAAATCTTAACCATTCTCTTCTTATTTATCCACGAACAAAAAAAGATAGACGTTTCAGTAGATTCTATCTAGAGCAAAAGAAATAGAGCCACTTTCTTGTAATCAGTAACCAGTCTCTGAAATCAGTGATATACTGTCTGCTGCTGTCAGTCGCGTCTGACTCTGTGCAACCCCATAGATGGCAGCCCACCAGGCTTCCCCATCCCTGGGATTCTCCAGGCAAGAACACTGGAGTGGGTTGCCATTTCCTTCTCCAGTGCATGAAAGTGAAAAGTGAAAGTGAAGTGGCTCAGTCGTGTCCGACTCTGCGACCCCATGGACTGTAGCCTACCACGCTCCTCCGTCCATGGGATTCTCCAGGCAAGAGTACTGGAGTAGGTTGCCATTGCCTTCTCCGATGCTCTGTCTAGAGAAGTTAAAGCAAGTTCAGACAAAGCAAGCCCAGGTTTTGCTACTGATTGCCCTCAATTTTCTGTTACCTACCTTACTAGCATTGTCCTTAAGTTCCAGCAGAACTCCTTCATAATTATTTATACTTCTCCAACTATTCCACTAACGTAACCTACAAAGAATAACTCTTCAGATAGTTCTGTGGAGACTCATATTTCATCATAAAAATTCAAGAAGTTTCTTTGATGGCTTGTATGTATTTTATTCAAGTGAATTTTGTTTTAGATTCCATGATAGCATACTCATTTTCATTCCAAAAATGTAAATTCTCATTCCACTGTGCTGTGCTGCTGTGCTGTTTATCCTGCTTGTGTCTGCCATGCTTATATTTGCTTTCCTGTGCCTTGAGCGTACCGTTTCAGATGCCCTGTGATATGTGAGTACCTTAATTTGAAATGTTCATGTTATAATTTCTGTTCAACTTTCTTTCTTTAGTATTATACTTCTATATCTCTACCTCCTCAACGTCATGGCGGTTGTAAATGCAGTTTTTTCTTTTCTGGTATCCATGGAGCCTTGTGTTTCTTTTTATCTTCCAGAGTCCTGGCAGATCTCTGCCTTCCTGTCCTCTTTTCCTGGGTCCTGAGAAAGATCCTCAATACATTTAACACTTGTCGGATATTGAATTCTCCCTCATTAAACTCTCCTGCATTGGGACAGGTCCTTTACCGCTGAGCCATCAGGAAAGCTCAGATAGAGAACTGGTCTATTCAGTTTGTAGAAAACAAAATGTGATTGTGATAATAAATTAAAAGCAACTCCAAACAGTGGATGAAGTATAAATTTTATGTAACATTAATTATATATTTTTACAGATGCTAATTAATAATTCACGTTATAGGTCATTGGTTCTTATACTCATTAGTTAATGAATACTTCTGGCCAGTTTATAGAAGTAGAGCCCCAGAGATGACAAGATACTTTTGGCGTCCAGTATAAACCAGGCTGTGAAGCTTCAACACTGATGGTAGTTTTGAAATAATTATTTATCATTTTATTTTGAGGATCACAGTTAAAGATAACTTTAAATTCATATAAAGATCAGAAAACATGTATCTTAAACAGCACGTATTGCAAGTCACTCCCCCCCCCCCATAATCGTATATTTTTTCTTCTAGCTTTTTTGAGATATAATTGACATAAAGCACTGTATAAGCTTAAGGTGTACAGCATAATGATTTGATTTACATGCATCATAAAGTGATTGTCACAGTAAGTTTAGTGAATGTCATTATTTTTCAATCTTGTCATTCCCAGTGTTGCCAGTTATTAAAGTTACGAACAAATTAACTTCTAAAACTGTGAAGGTTGGAACATTTAAATAATATGAACAAAACACAGACGTAGTACCTATCTCTGTAATTCTCAGAAATTTGATTCCCCCTTTCCCTATCTGCCAGGAGTTTTTTTTGATACTTAGCAGTTTATTATATATTAATAATAAAGGATATGGTAAAGGACACAGAGAGATAGCCAGACGAAGTGATCTCTTGGGCAAGATCTGGAATGATTCTGAGACGAGGAGCTTCTGTCCCTGTGAGTTAGGGTGTCCCGTGACTGCAGGACATGGCTGTGCTCACCACGGAGTCTCTGCAGACCGCCTGGCTCAGGGATGTTTGTGGAGACCTCCCCACCAGGTCATTCTCACCTGTTAGTCTGTCTCCTCTCGTCTCTGAGAGTTGCAGACTTCTACCCGTGGCGTGGTCGTTCCGGTAACCAGCCCCCCTTCTAAAGCTATTGTTTGGTCTTTTGAGCTCCCTGATAATGATATATTTTCCTATTTGGTGCTGCTGGTTCATACACAGGAGCAGATGATAACTCCTGAGAGTAGCGGACAGCAAAAATGAACTCCCCTAACTTTCTTCTGTTTTCCATTCCATGCGTCACTATTTCTGCGGGTTCCTTCCTTCTTCCATTCTTTCCTCTGTGGAAGAGATTTCCTCCTTCTGTCTGAGGGTAATTCCTCTAACTTTGCTCAGACTTCTTTACTGTTCTTATTTTTTTTTTAATAATTTTTATTTAATAAATAGTACAAAGCACGTGCCATTTACTGTTCTTAAAAAGCTTTTATTTTGATCTGATTTTAGACTTGCAAAAATAGTAGTTTCCTTATACTTCTTACCTTCTTCCCCTGATGCTCACATGACCGTAACATAATTATCAAGAATAGGAAACTAACATTGGTATAATATTATTAACTAAACTACAGCCGTTATCAGAGTTTCACCAAATTTTCAACTGACTGTCCTTTTTCTTTTTCAGGATCCTGTCTAGGAACCCGCGTTGAAATTAGTCATTTCTCCAAAGTCTCTTTCAATATGGACATTTCTCACACTTTCCTAGTCTTTCATGACCATGTCACTTTTGAAAAGTACTGGTTAAGTATCTGTTAGAATTTTCCTCAGTTTGGGTTTGTCCAGTGTTTTCTCATCATTAGACTGAACTTACGCATTTAGGGGACGAATACTGCAAAAATGATGTTTTCCTTCTCAGCGCAGCATCTTAAGGATTATGCTCTTGGTATGTCTTAATACTGGTGATTACTTAATCACTTTGAGAGAGATCTGCTGAGTTTCTTCACTGTGAACTTTGAGTTCTACACTTATTGTCGTTCTTGTTTCAATTGACTACGTTATAGGAGACACTTGCAGATTAGGTAAATTCTGTTTCTCCTCAAACTTTTGCCCTTTTATTTTAACATCCGTCTGCAACACTTTAACTACTGTGATGTTTGCCTGGTGGGGATTTCTGGTTTTCTCTCTTCTGTGCTTATTAATGGAAATTCTCGTGTGAGGAATTGTCACTTTACCCCATTTATATTTGATTATTTTTTATATCAGTGTGGACTCATTAGTATTTGTTTCATTATGTGAGTTCAAATCTAGTACTATCATTATTTGCTTTGTTGCTCAAGATGTCCCAGCAGTGGCCTTTAGGGATTCCTTCAGGTTGGGTCCTTCAGGTTGCTCTTTTGGCAACTCCCCTTCTTTTACTGAATTTTTTTCTTATTTCTGACCCCAGAAAATGTCCCAGGCTCATCTTGTCTTTTCCTTATCCCAGGCTTGGAATCGTCCGCTTTTCCTTAAGAATGGTGGTTCCTTTTATTGGAAACAGTGTTTAGGGACGAAGATCTGAGTGCCAGATGTCCTCGTCGTTACACTGCTTCTAGGTCTGCTCAGGGGACGAAGCTCGGAGACCAGTACATACGGGCATATGCCTGTGTGTAACACACATACATGCACATATATATGAAACAATACTGATAACCATTTCCAGTCCAATACAGCAGTGCTTATGTAGCGTTTCTCCTTCCTTGGTAAGTTTTTCTCCAACAGTGAGAAGCTTAAGTTTTTAGTACCTACATTCTATTCACATATTTGTTCTGTTCTGTTACACACATAAGGTAGTGTAAGAGTTACTAACCTATACCCCTGTGAGAAATACTGTATTAGTAGGATTTGTATATAATTCACTTTGTCTTTAGCCTCAGGATCTTCTTTTCGCCTGCCTTTCCTCTCTCTCCGCCCCCATTCCTCCCCTCCCCTTCTTCCTTCACTTTCTGCTCCTCCTCCTCCCTTTGCCCATCCTCGCCTCCCCCTTCCGTTTCCTGGGTTATTCTTTTTTAGTACAGTTAGTTTCATTTGTTATGATTTTATGCCATTGAATTTCTCTCAAAATTACTATGGTTTTAAGAGTCAGAATTATTTAAAACTAAATATTCAAAGGAGGGTCACTTGTTCCTTATTCCTGCTACCCTGTTCCATTTCCTAGTTGTTCGCACTCCTTTCTCACCTATTCCCTGTAGGTGACCTACCTTCTTAGTTTATGGTTTGTTCTTGTATTTTTGTTCCAGTGAGCAGAAGCATGTATTTTCATGTATCCTTTCTGTTCTTACATTGAGACAGCGTATCTATAGGTACTTTTGAACTTTGCTTTTTTTGACTTATCACTGTGTCCTGGAAATTACTGCATATCATAGAGATCTTCGTTTTTTTCAACAGTTGTACAGTACTCCATTGTCTGAATGTGTCATAGTTGAGTCAATCACTTTCCTATATGTAGACATTTAGGTTCCTTTTCCCCAATACTTTACATTTATGAAGAATGCGGCAGTGTGTATGTAGTTTTATGTTGCTGGTGATGTATTCCCAGGATGTATTCCTAGAAATGGACTGCTGGGTTCAAAAGTAAGTGCGCGTGTGATTTTGTTAGGCGTTACCAAAGTTCCCTCCAGAATGAATGTACAAATTTGTGTTCCCATCAGCAGCGTATGTGAGTGCTTGTTTCCTCACATCCTCAGTGACAGAGTGTTAAAAGTTTGCTTATCTAATAGATGAGAAATGGTATCTGTGTTTTTTTAAGCTGAATTTCTCTAGCATGAGTGAATTTGATCATTTTTTATGTTTTAGAGGCTATTTTAATCTTTTTTTGTGAATTGTCTGTTCATGTCTTTTTCCTGCTTTCTGGTTTTTTGTTTTCTTCCCTTTGTTTTTAAGAGTTCTTTATGTTAGGACTATTAACCTATTGTAGCATATGTTATAAATATTTCCCTAGTTTTTCAGTTGTCTTTTTGTCTTTTTAACACTTATTCAGTTTTAAAATTCTTAGTCAAATTTATCAATTTTTAAAATTGTCTCTGGATTCTTAGAATTAAAAATTTAAAGTACAATTCATGTATGTTTTCTTTTAGAAATTTGAGTTTTCATTGTTTTATATCTAGATTCCGAATTCATTTGGAGTTTATTCTTGTCTGTGGTGTGAAATATGGATCTAATTTTGTGTTTTTCCAAATGGCTACCTAATTTTCCTGGTATTATTTATTGGGAAGTCCATTTGTAATTAAGTGATTTAAGATGTCACCTTTGTTATATATTAAATTTTTGTGTGTATATGGTCTAACTTGGCTTTTTATTCTGGTCTCTGTTTATTCTTGTGCTACTGCCATACTGCTTTAATTATAGGTGCTTTCATGGGATGTTTTAATGTCTGACAAATTTAGTCCTCTTGTGATTTTCCTTTTTCATTGTTTTCCTGGTTGCTATTGCATGTTGATTTTTCTGTGTCAACTGTATTGTAACTTGTCTAACTGTATAATTTAACTTGTTATATATTTTTCTTGTATTGCATTGAATTTGTAAATTAAGTAAGGAAGAAATGACTTCTTTTAATATCGTCCTAGGCTTCCCTGATAGCTCAGTGGTAAAGAACCTGCCTGCAATGCAAGAGATGTGGGTTCAATCCCTGGGTCAGGAAGATTCCCTGGAGAAGGACATAGCAACCCACTCCAGTATTCTTGCTGGGAAAATCCCACGGACAGAGGAGCCTGGAGGGCTGCAGTCCATGGAGTTGCAAAAACTTGGACACAACTGAAGTGACTGCCTGCACATACAGCAGCATCATAGCTAAGAATACGATATGTCTTTTTGTTTGCTCAGTCTTCAGGGTCTTATCAGTTACGTGTAAACGTTTTTTTCATATAGACTTTATACGTTGTTTAATTTATTCGTAAGTTATTTCATCTTCTTTCTTGTTGTCGTAAATAGGAGTTTTCTCTGCCATTAAGTCCTGATTATTACTTTTCAATATTATTTCAAAAATTATCTGTTTTATGTACAGTAGTGTGTATATGTCAACCCCAAACTCCTTTTGTATGTTAATTTTACATCCTACTTTTTCATTAAATTCTTCTATTTTTTACTTAGTTTTAGCATTGATTTTTTGGAGTTTTTCAGGTGTACTATTATATGATCTGCAAAACGAAATGTTTACTTCTTTACCTATCTTATAATTTTTCTTATCTCCTTGGATTGGCTAATACCTCTAGTTCACTGTTGAATAGTAGCAGAGATGGTGGGTTTTTGCATTGTTTCTATTCTTATTGGAAATGCCTCTGTTATTTGTTAAATAAGATAATGGTTGTAGGATTAAAGCCTGTATCGTGTTGAAGATGTCTCCTGTAATTCCTTCTTCCTTAATTATTGAATTGTGAATGGGTGTTGAATTCTGTCAGTAGATTTCTCATCTGTGTAGAAAACCATGTTTTTCAGCTTATATTAATGAATATATTATATATTAAAAGTTTTTCCTAACTGAACAGTCTTGCATTCCTGGGATAAATCCCTCTTGTTTATATTGTATTATTTTTTAATGTGGTACTGGATTCAGTTGGCAAGCAGTAAAATTGTTTAAAGAAGGAAATGGCAACCCACTCTGGTATTCTTGCCTGGGAAATCCCATGGTCAGAGGAGACTGGAGGGCTACAGTCCTTGGGGTCAAAAAGAGTCAGATATGACTGAGTGACTGAGCATGCACAAAAATTGTTCCCTCCATTGTATTTCATGAGTTTTTTGTTTCTCTGCATTGTAGTATCTGATGTGCTGTTTTGTACTTATTTATCTATCTCCGTGATTAGATTCATCTGTGGGGCATTGGTTTTTTTACACTGTCAGATAAGAAGTTCAGTTCAGTTCAGTTCAGTCGCTCAGTCATGTGCAACTCTCCACGACCCCATGAATCACAGCACGCCAGGCCTCCCTGTCCATCACCAACTCCCGGAGTTCACTCAAACTCATGTCCACAGAGTCGGTGATGCCATCCAGCCATCTCATTCTCTGTCGTCCCCGTCTCCTCCCGCCCCGAACCTTTCCTAGCATCAGAGTCTTTTCCAGTGAGTCAACTCGTCGCATGAGGTGGCCAAAGTATTGCAGTTTCAGCTTTAGCATCAGTCCTTCCAATGAACACCCAGGATTGATCTCCTTTAGAATGGACTGGTTGGATCTCCTTTCAGTACAAGGGACTCAAGAGTCTTCTCCAACACCACAGTTCAAAAGCATCAATTCTTCGGCGCTCAGCTTTCTTCACAGTCCAACTCTCACATCCATACATGACCACGGGAAAAACCATAGCGTTGACTAGACGGACCTTGGTTGGCAAAGTAATGTCTCTGCTTTTTAATATACTATCAAGGTTGGTCATAACTTTCCTTCCAAGGAGTAAGCGTCTTTTAATTTCAGGCCCTTGTATAAAATGGTACAGTGTTTGTATCTAACCTATGCACATGCTCCCATATACTTTAATCTCTAAATTACCTGTAATATGTTGTTATTGTTCAGTTGCTAAGTTGCGTCTGACTCTTTGTGACCCCATGAACTGCAGCATGCCAGGCTTCTAATATGTATTTAATGTATACATATGTATATAATATATACACGTCTGTAGTATACAATGTAATGCAAATGTAAATGCTATGTAAATAGTTGCTGGTGTATGGCAAATTCAAGTTTTGCTTTTTGGAACTTTCCGAAGGGGTTTTTTTTTTTTTTCAGTCTTTGTTTGAACCTGCAGCTGTGGAGGACTAACTACTCTTTTAGCTTGAATTTGATTTCACTTTTCCATCTCCTTATTGTTGTTGTTCAGTAACTAAGTCGTGTCTGACTCTTTGAGACACCATGAGCTGCAGCACGTCAGGCTTCCATGTCCTTCACTGTCTATCCTGAAGTTTGTTGAAACTCATGTCCATTGAGTCAGTGATGTCATCCATCCATCTTGTCCTCTGTCACCCCTTCTTCTCTTGCCCTCGGTATTTCCCAGCATCAGGGTCTTTTCCAGTGAGTCAGCTCTTCACGTCAGGTGGCCAAAGTCTTGGAGCTTCAGCATCACTCCTTCCAATGAATATTCAAAGTTGATTTTCTCTAGGATTGACTGGTTGATCTCCTTGCTGTCCAGGGGACTCTCAAGAGTCTTCTCCAGCACTGCAGTTCGAAAGTGTTAATTCTTTGGTGCTCAGCCTTCTTTATGGTCCAGCTCTTATATTCATGCATGACTACTGGAAAAACCATAGCCTTAACTATGCGGACCTTCGCCAGCAAAGTGGTGTCTCTGCTTTTTAATATACTGTCTAACTTTGTCATGGTTTTTCTTCCAAGGAGTAAGCGTCTTTTAATTTCATGACTGCAGTTACCATCTGCAGTGATTTTGGAGCCCAAGAAAATGAAGTCTATCACTGTTTCCATTGTTTCCCCATCTGTTTGCCATGAAGTGATGGGACCGGATGCCATGATCTTTAGTTGAGTTTTAAGCTAGCTTTTTCACTCTCCTCTTCCACCTTTAACAGGTTTTTTAGTTCCTCTTTACTTTCTGCCGTGAGTGGAGTCCTCTGCATATCTGAGGTTGTTGATATTTCTCCCAGCAATCTCGATTCCAGCTTGTGCTTCACTCTGCATATAAGTTAAATAAGCAGGGTGATCACATACAGCCTTGTTGTACTCCTTCCGAATTTTGAGCTAGTCCATTGTTCCATGTCCACTTCTAACTGTTACTTCTTGACCTGCAGACAGGTTTCTCAGGAGACAGGTGAGGTGATCTGGTATTCCCATCTCTTTAAGAATTTTCCAGTTTGTTGTGATCCATACAGTCAGAGGCTTTAGTGTAGTCAGTAAAGCAGAAGTAGACGTTTTTTTCCGGAATTCTTTTGCTTTCTCTCACTAACGGATGTTGGCAATTATCTCTGGTTCCTCTGCCTTTTCTAAATCCACGTAGTACTTCTGGGAATTCTCAGTTCACATACTGCTGAAGCCTAGCTTGAAGGATTTTGAGCATAGTCTTGCTGGCATATGAAATGAATGTGATCGTATGGTAGTTTGAACATTCTTTGGCATTGCCTTTCTTTGAGATTGGAATTAAAAGTGATTTTTTTTTTTAGTCCTGTGGCCACTGCTGAATTTTAATTCTTTATTTGTAGTTGGCATTCTCAAATGTTGTTGAACAACTTAGAAGCAGAAATAGCCTCTTAAAGTTGTATCGAATGAAATCTGATTTTAGCGTTTGATTTTGACAGTGAGCAGTTAGATTTGTTACAGTATTAAAGAGCACTGGCCAGGGAACTGGAACACGTCTAAGTTCTAATCTGAAACTTTGATTTTATGTAGGCCATAAGTAAATAATAGTTTGGCTTCATCTTTGGATATCTTGACATCTTTGGATGTCAGTTTTTTCATCTGTCAAATCAAGTGGACACTCTGATCTTTTGACTTGTTTCATATCCAAAAAGATTAAATGAAATTGTTTTTTAGTCATTGAAGTATGTATTTTTTCGTTTCGCAGAAAAACTTTTCCTAAATTTTTGTTTGCTTTTAGAATTACTTATCTGTTCTAATCAATAGATACTCATGATTGTAGATAGTTTTGCAAAACAAATTCTGACTGCAAATAAATAATTTATGTTGTGGAATGTTTGTAAGAGTATCAGTGAAGTGATGCAGCTCTCTTAACTAGATTGTTTAACGTGTGCCTAACACATTGTGCTTTCAGGCATGTCTGGCTGCAGCAGTGACCCTGCAACTCTTGGTGCATCTAAACCAGCCACAGAAGAAGCCAAGTCTAGTTCTGAGGTGATTGGGTGATATGTATATTGTTTTTTAAATCATCCCATATCAATCAAATTTAAACTGTCCAAATTGAGTTAGTTTGTCTAACCATGTGCCGATCTAAATAAACTCTTCTACACACATACAGGAAAGGCGTGGGAAGAAAGAGAGCCATTTCTTCATAATTGTAAGTCAGTTATCATTTGCCTTTGGGCATATGAAATTCTACAATATACCTGTCCCATAAAAATGAAATAAAAGTCGAGTCAAACTACAGTATTAAATTTAAATATGCAACGAAGTTTCTGTTGAACTAATAGTAGTAATTGGTTCACATTTGTGCTTATCTGATCCTGTATTGTCTCTAGTTAATTATACATCAGAATCTAAGTGTAATGTTTAAAAAATATACTGAGTTCTGGACTTTACCTCAGACTCTTGAAATCTGAGTGTGTAGTGCTAGATACTGGGCTATGTGTATGTTTTTATTGTTGTTGTTTTAAATTCTACAGGTGATTCTTTATCACCTCAAAACCACTGTTCTAGCTAATTAGAATACAGAGATACTAAGAAATTAATCTTATATTGAATTCAAGGAATCAGATATTTCTTTGAACATCTAATCCTAGTAAAAGCTCTCAAATTTATAGTGGTTAAAGATTTACAGAGTAACACTTTCACATTTTTCCACCTTGCCCCTTAGACTGATTTGATACAATCCAATTAGGTAAGAAGAACAGCCGTTATTTCCCTCATTTATTTGTTGAACATATCTTAACTTTCAGAGAGGTAGTAGCTGACTTTGGGAAACAGGCAGGTCTGGAGCATAACATGGGTTCTTCCGACTCCAGTTGCAGTGTTAAAAAATTGGTTTGCTGTCTGTGTAGGTGGCAGTGCTAGGCATAATGTTTCATCATCGTCCCAAGACACTGAGTCTGTATGACAAGCTTTAGGTTTAGAGCTCGATAATGTACTTTTTACTCAAAAGTCAAAGATGAGCTCTGGTTGGCAGAATATGTATTATCTGTGAGGGATTTGGAATTCTTTGTGATTTAAAATAGTTTGGCTGTTTACCATTTGTCAAAGAAGTGTTGTAGTTATATTTAGTTCTGAGAACCTAGGGAATTATGTATACCATGTTTGTCTTAGCTCGTGTTTTTTATTTTTTACGATCAGATCTCTGAATCTGTACTGTTGAGAGATGATCAGAAGTTTGACACCTGTGAACTACAGGAAGGATTGCCAGCCCAGCCAATGATGGGGATTATAATTGTAAATAAAATTATTCTTTTTGTGGTTTACCACTGTGAGTTTCAACTACTTGAATGTCACCCAGCTAGATACTAAACTAGAAATTTCCTGCTCAGTAGAGAGTTAAACCGGGATGGCAGTAATCTGAAGGAATCCACTGCCAAGTAATTGTTCCAAATTTGTGTGTAAATTCATATTAGGCATTCTCTGTATTTTTAGCCATGCCCAGGGATATTGTACTTAAAGAAGAAAAAAGAAAAACCAAGTGTGTGAGTATAATCTGAATTTATAGCCAAATTTAAAAGGTCTGTATGAGTTTATTACAGTTAACCAAAGTCAGATTTAGGAATATTTTGTGACTTTGAAATTGCTTGTTTATTAGAATTCTATTAACCTAAATATTCTTTTTTCACTATCCTTGATGAAAACAATTTAAGGCTCAAATTTGCTTATAAGAATTCTTCTTTTAATGTGTTATAACTCTATATGTATTTTGGCCATTAACTCTTAAATGTTCTATACGTCAAACTTTTCAGTAATTCAGGGTAATCATAGCAGAGCTTGGCACATAAGCTGATGGTCAGTTTGATGAGTGAATTAATACTCGCTCTACTAGTAAATGATATATGGATACTAGTTTCTTAGAAATAGAATACGATGACCTGAATTATAGTTTTCATTTCATAAAAAGCAAAACAAAACAGCAGAAACTCTCAACATTGTGAACTGAGCCAAAAACATCAACCCTGAATAAGAGACGTAAGATTCATGCAGGTTCTATATGACATTACTGTGTGGATCACAACAAACTGTGGCAACTGAGACCTGGAAGTCTTAACATCGATAATGAGGAAAGAGCTGTGATTTGAACATAAAGAAAAATGAATAAATTTAAGAAACTTAATAGGGACGAATTATATAAAGACAGAAACAAGGAAGTTGGGAAAACAGGTGTATTTTTGCCAACAACAACAAAAAGGGAAAGCAGAGTAGTTGCATTAGGTATTTTAGTATTTTTGTGCGACTTTCCTGTCTGCCCTTTGATATAGTAAAAGTAATGCATATACTTAATTCTAATACCCAAAAAAATATATATACAAATATTTTCATTCCTTCTTTACATAAGTAACTCAGAGGTCTAAAAGTGAATTTGTTCAGATCCTGCACACAAGCTGCACGTTATTAGGAGAAATTTTAAGATAAGTAAAATAGAGTATAGAATAATAATGCCTTTGGAGTGGTTCACATGAAGTATTACAGCAGTTCAGGAAGTGTCAGCCAGGAATATCCGTGGAGGTGGTCTTTAAACTGTCTTACAGTGTGAGGTAGTATTTGAGCAGGTGACTGGTGATGGTCACTACCTGGGCAGAGTCTTAGAGAAAGGAAACAGAAGCGTGTATGGGGAAGCATGAGTAAGTGGGATTTAATAGGGTATCTGAAGAAGCATAATTGGTGTTAAGAAGATAGTTCAGGTCATGGAAAGATTGTGTCAGGTGGAATTGGCTTTTATGTTGTGGATATATTGGGCAGGAAGACAGACATGTTAAAAATATATATAACATATACATAAATGATAGACAACAAAGGTCCATCTAGTCATGCTATGTTTTTTCCAGTAGTCATGTGTGGATGTGAGAGTTGGACCATAAAGAAAGCTGAACGCTGAAGAATTGATGCATTTGAACTGTGGTGTTGGAGAAGACTCTTTAGAGTCCCATGGACAGCAAGGAGATCCAACCAGTCAATCTTAAAGGAAATTAGTCCTGAATATTCATTGGAAGGACTGAAGCTGAAACTGGCTGCGTGATGCGAAGAACTGACTCATTTGAAAAGACCCAGATGCTGGGAAAGACTGAAGGCAGAAGGAGAAGGGGCTGACAGAGAATGAGATGGTTGGATGACATCACTGGCTCAATGGGCATGAGTTCGAGCAAGCTCCAGGAGTTGGTAAAGAACAGGGAAGCCTGGCGTGCTGCAGTCCACGGGGTCGCAAAGAGTCGGACATGGCTGAGCAACTGGACTGAACTGAAATTCTGATGTAATCTTTACTGCTACAAAGCAGGATAAGAGGCTAAAGAGTGATGAGTGCTAATTTACATGAGTTGGTCAGGAAGGGCCCTTTCTGGGTGAGCAAATACCTCAGTGAGTTGAGGGAGGGGCATGTGAAAATCTGGGAGTAAGAACCTTCCAGAAAGAGGAGACAACAGCAAAAATAAGATTAGTATGTTGGAGGAATAGTGGTGAGGACTCTGGCTGGAACTGAGGGTCAGTGAGAAAAGAGTGGAAGGAAATGCAGTAGCTAAGATTTGCTTGGCTTAAAAACGACTGACAGATGATTAGACGCTTGGGAGATCTGAAATGCAGGATTCAAGTAGCAACTGGTTGGAAAATATAAGACAAATAGATGTTGATACTAGTAGATTAAAACATTTGTTAAGAAAAATATGCAACATATGAAAGAAAATTGAAGCAGTAAATCAACTCCCATAGACTTATCATCCAGATTCAATCATTATTTCGACTTGACAACATTTGCTTTATCCATTCTTGTGTAGGGTCATCTCCCTTTTACAAACCATGAAATTGACAATGACAAGATGGAATAAAGGAATAAAAGAAAGAACTTGGCCGAGACAGTAGCATTTGTAAGCTTGTTGCAGCGCTGACTTGATACTGGTCTGTCTTAGAGAAATACAGTTAGGGTGCACCCAGTGACAGTTCGGAGTAGGTGTGTGGGACTCCAGCATTTCTCCTGTTGGTCCTTAGCTAAAATCAGTGTGCTAGAGTTACAGCAGCTTTATATAATGTTTTTAACTTTCTTAGCTATTTCATAGTTGATTCTTTTAGTAGCTCTATGAGGTATAGGTGAAGTTAAGACTCTTGTTTTAGAAAAGAGGAAATTGAGACCTAGGGAAGTACAAGTGACTTCTGTACAGTTATAAAAAGGGGCAGAGCCAGTCCTTAAGTCTGTGTCTCCTGATATGTTGATTAGTTCTCTTGAGATATCATGGGTGGGCTTATTCACCTAATGCTCTTGAACCATGTTAAATTAACTTTGCCATAAATACACTAACCATGTTTTAAAGGTCATATTTTAACTGATTCAGACAGAAATTTCAAAGACTGTTTGAATTATGATTTTAATAGGATTGCTTTCTCTTTTTGTAGGCAAAAAAATAACCTAATTTCATCTGACGCAGAAGGCATTTGTGCTTTTTGGTTTTAGAACAGAATATGGTCTCTGTTGACAAGCATAATAGTTCACTAAGCACTTCGACCTTCATTGTCTGAAGCCATAACTAGAACAATTAGAGTTGAATATTTGTGACTCCTTTTTCTTGTTTTCCACACTGCTTATACTTTATTCATTGCTGTTTTGCTTAGGTTTGACTGAGATTAAGAAGTTAATCTTTTAAATTAGACGAAAATGTAACTACTTGATAGCAGAACAAAATACCTGTTGATCATTAGAAATATTTCACAGTGCTTTTATAATGAATTTTCAAATAACATTTAAAAATGGTAGATATAAGAAGCAGTTGAAAAGCTTGAAGCTTATTATTGTACTTTATTTGTACCTGCTCAGTGGCAAATTAGATTAAACAACAGTGTTAAATATACGTGTTATAGAAGAAGTAATGTCTTGTATTGTTCGAGAAGTCTGACTAAGGCTAAGACAAGTTCTTTTATATCCTTTCTAGAAAGTTTCTATCTTGTTTCTAATAAGCGTTTTAGAAATTAGGTTTTACTATTCTTAATGTAATACATTGATAACATCAAGAAACTTATTTCCAGTAAGCCTTCTGTTACATTATTAAGATAGACTTTTAGTCTTTGGGTGAATTTTTGTTACTGTTGCATCTTTGATTTTCTGTGAAGTGTTTCCGTCATCATAAATTGTTGTTGATTTAGTTGCTAAGTTGTGTCCAACTCTTCTCAACCCTATGAACTGTAGCTCCGTGAAGCTCCTCTGTCCATGGGATTTCCTAGGCAAGAATACTGTAGTGGGTTGCCATTTCCTTCTCCTGGGAACTTCCCGACATAGGAATCAAACCCACATGTCCTGCTTGTCAGGCAGATTCTTGACCACTGAGCAACCTGGGAAGCCCTTTTTTTATAGTGTTTGCATTCCTGTTCTTTTTTTTTCATCTTGTTTGTTTGGTTATTTTGTTTTCTTTGCTTTATTCCTCACTTGGCACTCTGCTTTGGTCTTGTTTTGTGGTTTAGTTTTGTTTCTAATTGGTTGATACCATTTTTGGTTTTCTTTGTTCATGGAGTCACTCTCTTGTACTTAGTTTTCTTTGGTGTGTTTTGGTTTTGTGTGTGTGTGTTCCTTTGTTTTTGTTTTCTATTTGTCTGATTTTGCTTTTACCATTTGTCTGCGTTTCATTTTTTGTTTCTTGGTTGTTGGTGAGGTATTTTTGGAGGTTTTTGTTGTTGTTTTTGGGGAGCTTTTGTGTGTGTGTGTGTGTGTGTGTGTGTGTGTGTTAGCTTGTTTGTTTTAATGGCCTTTATTGCCATAACAAACGGCTTGTGGAATCTTGGTTCCCGGCCAAAAGTTGGGCCTGAGTTGCTGGAGTGGGAGTACTGAGTCCAGGACACTAGACCGCCCGAGAACCCCTGACCCCAGGGAGTATCAATCAGTGAGCATTCCCACGAAGCCCTCCACCTGAATCCAAGACCCAGCACCACCCAACTGCCTGCAGCACCCAGCGCTGGACGCCTCACCCAAACAACAAGCAAGACAAGAACATAAACCCGGTTGTCAGTAGGCAGGCTGCCCACAGACACCCCAGAGCATATCACCTCACACAGTCCTGCCTGTCCGAGGGGAAAAAACTCGCCTCACCAGTAGTCATAAATGCTGATTGTCAAAGTGTAAGGCCTTTTACAGTGTTAATCTCAAGGCGTATTTTCAGGAATAGAAAACATAAGTGTGAGAAAAAATTTCATGAGCTTTTTCTTTTAGTTTTGGTCTTTAGCAGCTACAGGAAGACTATAGACTGGGGGTTGAATTTATAGGAGGAAGAGTTATTGCACCAGCCACAGGGGTGCAGATGAAGTGAGCAGGCAGGCGTTCAGTTGGCCAGGATGGAGAACGTTAGGGGAGAATGGAGTCTGAGAGGTGACTGAAGTGGTAGGGGTCAGACTATCAGCAGTTTTTTGGTGTTGCTTTTTTATTGCATTGATTTCTGGCTGTGCTGGGTGTGGGTTGCTGTGAGGGCTTTCTCTAGCTGTGGGGAGAGGGGGCTGCTCTCTAGCTGTCGTGCACGGACTGCTCATTGTGGTGCCTTCTCTTGTTGCGGAGCAGGGGCTCTAGGGTGCACGGGTGTCGATAGTTGAGGCAGGCGGGCTCGGTAATTATGGCTCTCGGGCTCTAGAACTTGGCCTCAGGAGTTGTGGTGCACAGGCTTAGTTGTTTCACAGCATGTGGGATCTTCCTAGATCAGGGACAGAACCCAGGTCTCCTGCATTGGCAGGCAGATTCTTAACCAAATGTGCTACTGGGGAAGTCCCTTCAGCAGTTTTTTGAGCCGTATTATAACTAGTGTACTGTTGAGAAAATTCGCTGGAGTGATGAATAGTGTTGAGGGCTTCACCAAAGAAGGGTATGGGGGAGTTATTCCCCCCCAGTGCGGTTGGTCTTATGCTATGAAATGCATTGCATTTATGACATTAAAGTTGTATTTTTTAAAATTATAGTTGATTCACAGTGCTGTGTTAGTTTCTGGTGTGCGGCAAAGTGATTTAGTTCTATGTATACACACACACATTCTTTTTCATATTTTTTTCCAAAATGGTTTATTGGTGGTAATGGTTTAGTTGCTAAGTTGTATCTGACTCTT
The DNA here is from genome assembly GCF_049115385.1 of Moschus berezovskii. Classification (NCBI taxonomy): domain Eukaryota; kingdom Metazoa; phylum Chordata; class Mammalia; order Artiodactyla; family Moschidae; genus Moschus; species Moschus berezovskii. The sequence goes on along the minus strand of NC_142478.1, from coordinate 7,434,897 downwards.
GCGATCCCATGGACCGTAGCCTGCCAGGCTCCTCTGTCCCTGGGATTCTCCAGGCGAGAATACTGGAGGGGGGTGCCTTTATTACATGATACTAAATACAGTTCCCTATGCGATACAGGAAGGCTTTGTCATTTATTTTATATATAGTAGTTTGTATCTGCTAATTACAAACTCCTGATATATCCCTCTCCCAGTCCCTTTCCCCTTCAAGAACCATAAGTGTTTTCTATGTCTGAATTTATTTTTTTGTAAATATATTCATTTGCGTCGTATTTTAGATTCCACATATAAGTGATATCTTATAGTACTTGTTTTTCTCTGATTTATTTCACTCAGTATGACAGTCTCTAGGTCCATCCATGTTGCTGCAAATGGCCTTATTTTATCCTTTTTTTCTGGCTGAATAGTATCCCCTCGTGTGTGCCTACACACACACGTCGTCTTTATTCATCCATCTGTTGATGGACATTTAGGTTGCTTCCGAGTCTTGGCTATTATAAGTAGTGTTGCTGTGAACATTTGGGATGCATGTATCTTTTTGAATTATAGTTTTCTCCAGATGTATGCCCAGAAGTGGGTTTCTGGATCATATGGCAATTCTGTTTCTAGTTTTTGAGGTAATCTGGTGCTAGTGATAAAGAACCCGCCTGCCAGTGCAGGAGACATAAGAGACTCAGGTTTGATCCTTGGGTTAGGAATATCCCTTGGAGAAGGGAACGGCAACCCACTCCAGTATTCTTGCCTGGAGAATCCCATGGACAGAGGAGCCTGACAGGTTACAATCCATAGCGTCGCAGAGTCAGACGTGACTGAGCCAACTTAGCATGCACACACTCATACTGTTTTCCATAGTGGCTGCACCAGCTTACAGTCCCACCAGCAGTGTAGGAGGGTTCTCTTTTCTTTAGACCCTCTCCAGCTCTTGTTTGTATACTTTTTGGTGATGGCCATTCTGACTGGTTGTAAATGTAGTTTTGATTTGCATTTCGCTAGTAATTAGCAATGTTTAGCATCTTTTCTGGAGAAGGCAATGGCACCCCACTCCAGTACTCTTGCCTGGAAAATCCCATGGACGGAGGAGCCAGGTAGGCTGCAGTCCATGGGGTCACGAAGAGTCAGACACGACTGAGAGACTTCACTTTCACTTTTCACTTTCGTGCATTGGAGAAGGAAATGGCAACCCACTCCAGCGTTCTTGCCTGGAGAATCCCAGGGATGGGGGAGCTTGGTGGGCTGCCGTCTCCGGGGGATCACACAAAGTCGGACACGACTGATGCAAGTTAGCAGCATTAGCAGCATTTTTTTCATGTGCCTGTTAGCCATCTGTATGTCTTCTTTGGAAAAATGTCTACTTAAGTGTCTCCCCATTTTTTGATTGGGTTTGTTTGGTTGGTTATTGAGTTGTATGAGCTGTTTGTATAGTTTGGAGATTAAGCCCATATCAGTCACATCATTTGCCAATATTTTCTCCCATTCATAGGTTGCCTTTTTCTTTTGATTATGGTTTCTTTTGCTGTGTGAAAGCTGCTTTGAATTAGGTCCCATTTGTTTATTTTTGCTTTTGTTTCTTTTGCCTTTCGGGAGACTGACCTAAAAAATCGTCTGAACAATATATGGCAGAAAATGTTTTGCCTGTGGTTTCTTCTAGGAGTTTCATGGTGTCGTGTTTTATATTTTAAGTCTTTAAGTCAGGGGTCCCAGCTTCCAGACTGAAGACCAGTACCTCTTGTCAGATCAGTGTCCTTACATTAGAAACAAAGTGCACAATAAATGTCATGTGCTTGAATCACCCCAAACCATCCCCCTCACGCCTGGGCCATGGAAAAATTGTCTTTCATGAAATTAGTCCCTGGTGCCAAAAAGTGGTTGGGGACCACTGCTTTAAGCTTTTTTGAGTTTATTTTTGTGTATGGTGTGAGGGTGTGTTTTAACTTCATTGATTTACATGAGGCTGTCCAGCTTTCCCAGCACCTTTTGCTGAAGAGACTGTCTTTTCCTCATTGTGTATTTTTGCCTCCTTTGTTAAAGATTAATTGACTGTAGGCGTATGGGTTTGTTTCTGGGCTTTTTGTTCTGTTCCATTGATCCATATGTCTGTTTTTTTCCCCCAATACCACACTGTTTTGATTATCGTGATTTTGTAGTATTGTCTGAAGTCTGGAAAGGTTGTGCCTCCAGCTTTGTTTTTTTCCTTAGGACTGCTCTGGCAATTCTGGTTCAATATAATTTTAGGATTATTTGTTCTACTTCTCTGAAAGATGTCATAGGTAATTTGATAAAGTGAGTATGTATTAGACCAATAAGTTCTGCTATTATAAGAAGCAGTATGTAGCATCAGGCTATTTACAGGGTTTTCCAGCCTTAGCAGTATGACATATTTCGCTTTAAGATTTTTTATTGTTGGACGTTATCCTGTATATTGTAGGACCTCTAGCAACATTCCTGCCCTGTATCTTCAAGATGCCAGTAGGACACCATCCCCAGCTATAACATACAGAAATGTCTTTAGAGGGGGGGATGGGTACTAAAATGGACTTCAGTTAATAACTATGGAGTTATCAGGATCAGTAATAACATCCATATTTTCTGGCAGCTCATGCTATTTGCAATAGCAGGCTTAATCCGTATCTTGACGCTCCTGATTCCCAGACATCCTCGTTTAATTCTGCAGCCTCCCACAACTAGGAGTAGGAAGTCCTAGATGCAGCTGTCTCTAGGGCTCTGGTATTAGCAAAAGGCAGCACTAATGATATTGTAAAGGACAGAAATGGTGTGGACCTAACAGAAGCAGAAGATATTCAGAAGAGGTGGCAAGAATACACAGAAGAACTGTACAAAAAAGATCTTCACGACCAAGATAATCACGATGGTGTGATCACTCACCTAGAGCCAGACATCTTAGAATGTGAAGTCAAGTGGGCCTTAGAAAGCATCAGTACGAACAAAGCTAGTGAAGGTGATGGAATTCCAGTTGAGCTATTTCAAATCCTGAAAGCTGATACTGTGAAAGTGCTGCACTCAATATGCCAGCAAATTTGGAAAACTCAGCAGTGGCCACAGGACTGGAAAAGGTCAGTCTTCATTCCAATCCCAAAGAAAGACAATGCCAAAGAATGCTCAAACTGCCGCACAGTTGCACTCATCTCACACGCTAGTAAAGTCATGCCCAAAATTCTCCAAGCCAGGCTTCAGCAATACGTGAACCATGAACTTCAGATGTTCAAGCTGGTTTTAGAAAAGGCAGAGGAACCAGAGATCAAATTGCCAACATCCGCTGGATCATGGAGAAAGCAAGAGAGTTCCAGAAAAACATCTATTTCTGCTTCATTGACTATGCCAAAGCCTTTGACCGTGTGGATCACAATAAACTGTGGAACATTCTGAAAGAGATGGGAATCCCAGACCACCTGACCTGCCTCTTGAGAAACCTGTATACAGGTCAGGAAGCAACAGTTAGAACTGGACATGGAACAACAGACTGGTTCCAAATAGGAAAAGGAGTACGTCAAGGTTGTATCTTGTCACCCTGCTTATTTAACTTCTATGCAGAGTACATCATGAGGAACGCTGGGCTGGAAGAAGCACAAGCTGGAATCAAGATTGCCGGGAGAAATATCAATAACCTCAGATATGCAGATGACACCACCCTTATGGCAGAAAGTGAAGAGGAACTCAAAAGCCTCTTGATGAAAGTGAAAGAGGAGAGTGAAAAAGTTGGCTTGAAGCTCAACATTCAGAAAACGAAGATCATGGCATCTTGTCCCATCATTTCATGGGAAACAGATGGGGGAAGAGTGTCAGACTTTTTTTTTGGGCTTTCCAAAAATCACGGCGGATGCTGACTGAAGCCATAAAATTAAAAGACGTTTACTCCTTGGAAGGAAAGTTATGACCAACCTAGATAGCATATTAAAAAGCAGAGACATTTCTTTGCCAACAAAGGTCTGTCTAGTCAAGGCTATGGTTTTTCCCGTGGTCATGTATGGATGTGAGAGTTGGACTGTGAAGAAAGCTGAGCGCCGAAGAATTGATGCTTTTGAACTGTGGTGTTGGAGAAGACTCTTGAGAGTCCCTTGGACTGCAAGGAGATCCAACCAGTCCATTCTAAAGGAGATCAGTCCTGGGTGTTCATTGGAAGGACTGATGCTAAAGCTGAAGCTCTAATACTTTGGCCACCTCATGGGAAGAGTTGACTCACTGGAAAAGACTCTGATGATGGGAGGGAGAGGGGGCAGGAGGAGAAGGGGACGACAGAGAATGAGATGGCTGGATGGCATCAGTGACTCCATGGACATGACTTTGAGGGAACTCTGGGAGTTGGTGATGGACAGGGAGGCCTGGCATGCTGCGATTCATGGGGTCGCAAAGAGTCGGACACGACTGAGTGACTGAACTGAACTGAATGATATAGTTGGATCTGATACTTCAGTCTTGAATTGTTTAAAGTGAAGGGTCAGATTAAGACAAATGCTGCTCTAACCATGTAGGATGATACTCAAATAGAGAAAGCAGCATCGAGGAAACAATACGTTTGACTCATAAGTGTCTGAAAGCGTATGTATGTGATGGCTGGCATGACCCATAGGTATGTTTCAGTCTCCTGTAAGAGACTGTAATGTTGAGGTTAACAGTGAGGCCTCCTGAAGCCAGTGTGCCAGATTTGAATCCCATTTCGTCACTTGGTAGCTGCATGTTATTGAGCAGATTTCTTAATCCGTTTTCTTACCTGTAAAACAGATATAATAGTGGCACCTAAGTTTGAGAGTTCTGTGGGTTTTGAAGGAGATAATGCACTTTGAGTGGTTAGAATTGAATCAGTTAATATGTGAAAAGACACATAGAACAGTACCTGACACATAGTAAGTACTCATTGTTTTCATTGTAGGGCTCCATCTGCAAGACGATACATTATTTAAATTATTTTAATCTTTTAACCGACCTAGTCCTCAGTTTTCTTGTCTGTTAAATTGGGAAATCTTGTCTCCTTCACGGGCTTCCCTTGTGGCTCAGATGGTAAAGAATCCACTTACAATGCAGGAGACCTGGGTTCAATCCCTGGGTCAGGAAGACCTCCTGGAGAAGGAAATGGCTACTGACTCCAGTATTCTTGCCTGGAGAATCTCATGCACAGAGGCCTCAGTTCAGTACCTCAGCAGTGTCTGACTCTTTGCGACCCCATGAATCGCAGCACGCCAGGCCTCCCTGTCCATCACCATCTCCCGGAGTTTACCCAAACTCATGTCCATCAAGTCGGTGATGCCATCCAGCCATCTCATCCTCTGTCGTCCCCTTCTCCTCCTGCCCCCAATCACTCCCAGCATCAGGGTCTTTTCCAGTGAGTCAACTCTTCACAGAGGAACTACAGTCCATGGGGTCGCAAAGAGTCGGTCACTTCACAGGGCACTTGTAATCGTTAAAGGAAATATTTCAGGTAATATGCTTATTAGCATGACACCTGGCATATATTGATAGAAGGCAGTTAATAAAGGTCAGCATTCAGTTATTACTGGAAAATTAGGGAACCAGACACCACCCTTATGGCAGAAAGTGAAGAGGAACTAAAAAGCCTGTTGATGAAAGTGAGAGAGGAGAGTGAAAAGGTTGGCTTGAAGCTCAACGTTCAGAAAACAAAGATCATGGCATCTGGTCCCATCACTTCATGGGAAATAGATGGGGAAACAGTGTCAGACTTAATTTTTTTGGGCTCCAAAATCAGTGCGGATGCTGCTTGCAGCCATGAAATTAAAAGACGCTTACTCCTTGCAAGGAAAGTTATGACCAACCTAGATAGTATATTAAAAAGCAGAGACATTACTTTGCCGACAAAGGTCCCTCTAGTCAAGGCTATGGTTTCTCCAGTGGTCATGTATGGATGTGAAAGTTGGACTGTGAAGAAAGCTGATCGCTGAAGAATTGGTGCTTTTGAACTGTGGTGCTGGAGAAGACTCTTGAGAGTCCCTTGGACTGCAAGGAGATCCAACCCATCCATTCTAAAGGAGATCAGTCCTGGGTGTTCATTGGAAGGACTGATGCTATAGCTGAAACTCCAATACTTTGGCCACCTCATGCGATGAGTTGACTCACTGGAAAAGACTCTGATGCTGGGAGGGATTGGGGGTAGGAGGAGAAGGGGACGTCCGAGAATGAGATGGCTGGATGGCATCACCGACTCTGTGGACATGAGTTTGAGTGTACTCCGGGAGTTGGTGATTGACAGGGAGGCCTGGCGTGCTGTGATTCATGGGGTCGCAAAGAGTCAGACACGACTGAGCGACTGAACTGAACTGAAGCTATCAAACAGCTTTCATAGGTAATTCATTCACTAGCATTCTGAAAGGTTTCTGGAGCGTTGCACAGTTATCATTGATACTCAAAAGCACTCACAAAGATGTCGCAAGACTTTTTTCCATTTATCCACTTCTTGTAGTTCAGCTTTCAGTGTCTTCTGTTGCAAGTAGATGAAACCAGTTCCAGGTCACTTACATAGAAAATATATTTACTAAGAGGATCTGAGGTAACTTACAAGAAAGTTGGAAACCAGAATCCAGGTTCCCTCTCTGGGAGTACGCACCAAATCCCGGTTCAGCACAGTTTCAGTTCGGGCACTGTGCTGCCAAGGCTTAGCAGCGGACACTGCCAGGACTCTGGGTACTAGCTGTGGTACGTGGCGCTGCCCCCAGGTGGTGGCAGTTTGGTCTCACCACAGTTACTGCTGCCCCACAGTGAGTTTTTATCACTGCTCTTGTTGTCACTGCTTTCTGATCTCAGGTCTGGGGCAAGTGCCTTCATAGAGCTTGGGAAACAAAATAATAATGTAACTTACGTAGAACTTATTATATGCCAGATACTTTTCTAAGTACTTTATATATATTTCACTTAATCCTTACAAGAACTAAGGTAGGTACTAATATCATTTTACTGATGAGGAAAGAGAATTTTAGAAACTTTGGAACTTTTAGGAAGTTTACATAATATGTGGAGGAGCTAGGGATTGAACTCAGGTAATCTGGCTGCAGATATTTGCTTGATTATCAGGTATTTTGAGCTTTTATATAGTTATAAGAAGCAGGTTCTGCCTTTCCCCAGCCTTATGTGGAGGCTTTCCCCAACATTAAAAGGGTACTGTGACTGGGCAGCCAGAAGGATGAGATATAGACTCAATACGTGGCTAAAGTCTGACTTGGCAAACCAGTCATTGCCTCTGTTGCTGTTTTAAAAGCTCCAGGATGAGGGATGCTGAATTTGAGGATCAGAGGGGTTTTTTGTTTTTTTTTTTTTAGTGCTCTGCCATTTTTTATTCACTTAAGAGAGGAGAATACTTGTGAGAGTTCAGACTCTGGATCAAATAGGGAATATGTGTCTAAATAACCCTTAGGATTCTGCGACATTTTTATAGTGAGAGGGTATTGGCCTAGTTAATTTTTGTCATGAAGACCAGGTTTGGAAAATTGGTAAACTTTATTTGCTGCTGGGCTGTAGAGCCGCAAGTCAGTCCTTGCTCGTGGGTGGGCGCTATATTCAGGACCACGCGCCTGCCACCACCAGATGGGTGTGGTCTCCCTAGGGTGGATTTGGGGCTTTCAAGAAAAGCAGATCCTCTGCCATTAGAGGTGGTAGAATGGAATTTCACCCTGTAAAAAGCTGTCTTTATTGAGGTGAATTTTGCATATGATAAAATGTGTCCACTTAAAATGTACAGTTCGATGAGTTTTGACAAGTATATGAATTTGGGAAATCATAACCTCAGTCAAGCGGAGAAGGCAATGGCAAGCCACTCCAGTACTCTTGCCTAGAAAATCCCATGGATGCAGGAGCCTGGTAGGCTGCAGTCTGTGGGGTCGCTAAGGGTCGGACACGACTGAGCGACTTCACTTTCACTTTTCACTTTCACACATTGGAGAAGGAAATGGCAACCCACTCCAGTGTTCTTGCCTGGAGAATCCCAGGGACGGGGGACCCTGGTGGGCTTCTGTCTATGGGGTCACACAGAGTCGGACACGACTGAAGTGACGCAGCAGCAGCAGCAGCAACCTCAGTCAAGACACAGACAGTTTCTTGTGCGCGTTTGCAGTCAGCCCTCCTGCATCTGCCCTGCTCCTCAGGCAGGAGCTGGTTGGCGCGCTGAGTTAGCGTGCGTGCTCTGTGCGTGCTCAGTTGTTCAGTCGTGTCCGACTCTCTGTGACACTGGGACTGTCGCCCTCCAGGCAAAAATCCTGGAGTGCGTTGCCTTTTCCTTCTCCAGGGGGTCTTCCCAGCCCCAAGACTGAACCCCCATCTCTGTATCTCCTACGCTGGCAGGTGGATTCTTTACCACTGGGCCACCTGGGAAGCCCTTCTTCATCTACAAAAGTGAGAATTTTGTGTTCTACAGTTCTGGTATGTATTCTTTCTGTGTCTGGATTTTTGGCTCTGAATATTGAGATTAAACAAGAGCTATTGCATACGTCAGTAATTCACTCCTTTTTATTGCTGAGGAATATTATAAGTATAAACTGTAATTTGTTTATCCATTAACCTGTTCCTAGACATTTTTTTCTTCTCATTTTGGGCTCTTATAAGTAAGCCTACTGTGAATGTACATGCACAAGTCTCGTTGGGACGTTTGTTTTTATTTTTCTGGTCAATGCTTAGGAGTAGAATGACTGAGTTATATGATCAAGTGTATGTTTGATTTCATAAGAAGTTGCTAAGTGAAGTGGTTTTTTACATTTCCTCCAGCAGTGTATTGGAGAAGGAAATGGCAACCCACTCCAGTATTCTTGCCTGGAGAATCCCATGGGCAGAGGAGCCTGGTAGACTACAGTCCGTGGGGTCATAAGGAGTCGGACACGACTTAACAGCTAAACCACCAGCAGTGTTTGCATTTACTACTCTTTAACCAGTACTTGGTATTGTCAGCCTTTTTGAACTTCAGCTGTTGTACTGGGTGTATGCTTGTGCCTTCTGTGGCTTTAAATTGCGTTTCCTTGATGATTAGTGGTGTTAAACATCTTCCATGCACTTATGGCTTATTTGTTTTCTTTAGTGAGGTGACTGTTAAAGTTTTGTCCGTATTGTATTTGGGTTGTTTGTCTTCTTATTGAATTTTATTTATTTTAAATAAGACATATATACATTTTAAATGGGGCTTCCCTTATGGCTCAGTGGTAAAGAATCTGCCTGCCAATGCAGGAGACTGAGGTTCAATCCCTGGGTCAGGAAGATCTCAAGAAGGAAATGGCAACCCGCTCCAGTATTCTTGCCTGGGAAATCCCGTGAACAGAGGAGCCTGGTGAGCTACCGTCCGTGGAGTCACAAAAGAATCCTCATGACTGAGCGACTAAACGACAGTTCATTTTGAATACCAGAGGAGCCTGGTGAGCTACCTCCATGGAGTCGCAAAAGAATCCTCATGACTGAGCGACTAAACGACAGTTCATTTTGAATACCAGTTGTTTGTCAGATGCATATCTTACATCTATTTTCTCCCAATCTGTAGCTCATCTTTTCATCTTTTAAATGGTGTCATTTTGAAAAGAAATTTTTAATTTTGATGAAGTCCAAATTATCAGTGTTTCTCTTATGGTTGATGTTTTCCATTTCCTAAGAAAATATTTGCCTACTCCAAAGTCATTGTGAAGTCTACTAATAAACCCATCAAAGGCATTCTTCATTTCTGTTATAAGTGATTTTTTTATCTCTAGCATTTCTTTTTTTTTTTTTTTTTTAATCTCTAGCATCTCTTTTTGGTTCTTTCTTAGTATTTATACATCTTTGTTTATGTTGTCCGGCTGTTCATGCATGCTTTCTACTTTATCCATTACAGCCTTCTGAACCACCAGGGAAGCCCATATTACTCATAGTTGTTTTAAATTCCTGGTCTGGTAATTCCAGCATTGTGCCATTTCTGATTGTGATGTTTGCTTTGTGACTTCAAAGTGTGTTTCTGCCTTTTGTAGACCTTGTGATTTTTACTTGTTAATCAGACATGATGTATCAGGTAGGAGGCCCTGCTGTGGCTGTGGGTATAAAGTGTAGGAGGAGGGGAATATTATCCTATGATTAGGTGTCAGTCTTTCAGTGAGCCTGTGCCTCTGGACTGTGAAACTCTCGAGTGTTTCTCAGTTTTTCTCTCCTCTCCTTAGGTGGCGCAGGATATCTGGAATGTGCTGGGTGTGGCTGTTTGCCTGCTCAGCCCTGTTAGCTGCTGGTTATACCCAAGCAGGCTAGGTTCTGGTTTCTCCTGAGGGTAAGCCTTGTTAAGAATAGAGTACTTAGGGACCTCCCTGGTGGTGCAGTGAATGAGAATTGTCCTGCCAGTGTATGGGACTCGGGTCCAATCCCTGGTCTGGGAAGATTCCACATGCTGTGTGGAGCAGCTCAGCCTGTGAGCCACACTGCTGAAGCCCACATGCCCTGGAGCCTGTGCTCCAGAAGAGAGAAGCCACTGTGACGAGGAGCCCCACACTCTGCACCTAGAGAAAGCCCTCATGCGGCAACGAAGACCCAGCACAGCCAAAGGAAAAAGAATGGGCTGCTTAGCGTATTTCACAGTGGTTCCAGTTCTCACCACTTGCTGGAAGGATGAGGGAGTTTTTCTGTGATATTTACTGGAGTAACCTGGTCCCGCTCTAGAAAGCAATACTAAATATTGTGGGTCCTTGCTTTTGACTGGGTTCCTCTGGAGTCTTTAACTCTCCAGAGTTGTCCACGCTGAGCCTTCAGCAACTCATTGATTACTGTTCAGATTTTCCTTCCACAACATTGGTTACTGAGGTGGTTTCCACTGGTTTTTGTTCTAGTAAGCCACGACTTTGCATTTGCCTCTCTCCAGTTTTGGGAGTAACAGTGTGCCCTGTGTCCTCCCGTCTTTCATGAATCCAAGAAGACTTGTTGATTTTTCAGTGTGTTCAAGGTACTTGTTAGAATGAGATGGTGATTTCCAAGCTCCTTATATGCAGAAACGAAAGCAGAAGTCCCCCAAGATAACTACTGTTCTGCCTACCATCGTCATACCTTATTGGTTTTCTTGTTGAATTGAATCATATAGTAGATACTCTTTGGGTCTGGCTTCAGTGGCTCAACATGGTCTGTAAGAATTTTTTCTGTGTTTAATGGCAGCAGTTCTATTTTATTGCTGTGTAGTGTAGTGTTCCATTGTTTGATTATACTACGGTTTCTTTATCTGTTCTGCTGTTGATGGACATTTGAGTTTGCAGTTTTAAGCTATATTATGGATAAAGCTGCTGTGAATAGTCTTGTACTTGTTTTATGATGGACAGATGCACTATTATTTCACGAGTATGTTTCCTAGGAGTAGAATTTCTGGGTTGTAGAATAGACATATGTTTAATAGTATTGCCAGAAAGTTTTCAAAGTGATTTTACCAAATTTTACTTGCACCAACAATGTTTGAGAACCTACATAGTTGCTAACAATTTTGTCAGTCTTTCTAAATTTGGCCATTCTAATGGGTGTTAGTAGTATTCTGATCTGTGGTCTTAATCTGCATGACAAATGAAACTGAATGACAGGGCTGTCCCGGTGACTCAGATGGTGAAGAATCTGCCTGAAATGCGGAAGACCCGGGTTCTTTTCCTGGTTCAGAAAGATCCCCTGGAGAAAGGAGTTGCTACCCACTCCAGTATTCTTGCATGGAGAATTCCATGGACAGAGGAGCCTGGTGGGCTACAGTCCACGGGGTCCCAAAGAGTCAGACACAAATGACTTGTAGATCTTTCCTAATACTGAAATTTTATGTTTGCTTAAAGAGCCTAGTGCGTACTTATAGCCGTAGTTCTTATTGGCTACACTTTGGAATCACCTGGTGAACTTTCAAAACTTAAAGTTCCCCAGGTAATTCTAGGATGCAGAGAGGGTTGAAAGTCGTTGGCATTTTTGAATG